>NC_079506.1:28231695-28831695 GCF_030052815.1 Hevea brasiliensis
TGTATAAAATTTGGTTTTGTAAAAACTCAATGAATGATTGAGCTACCATGATATGATCCTCATGATATTTAATTCTGCTAAGGAGGTCAGCCACATAATTATTAGCTTCTTCAAACTCAAAACAAAGTGCATTGAGAGCTGAAACTCCCAATCGTTTGTTTTGTATTAGAGTCCAAAGATTATCTAATAAACATTGGTGCCTCTCTGAGGGAACATATGCAGTTCTGGCTACATTAATTCAATTTACGGCGGGGAGTTTTGGAGAGGATTATTGGTCCAAAATGGACTAAATCTCCATTGTTGGGTGATTCTGTCATCTGCAAAAACTCATGAGGGTTAGTTTGTAATAAGCAGTAATCAAATTGATTTTTGAAAACAAGCTTGTTTAAAAAGAATCGTGTTTTTTGTAAATGCGGTCTTGTTTCCTGTTCCAAAATATTTATTTGATTATCAAAAATGGAATAAGCCTTTATGATATTCAGATTTTCTGTTTTGGGTTTTTCAACAAAAGGAAAAACAAGATTTTGATTTTTTGTTTTAAAAGAAATACTATCATAGTTGACTTTGTAGGGAGTAATCAAATTAATGAAAGGAGTCCCTAAAATGACACTATGACTGATATCTTTTATTAAAACAAATGAAGTTTGTAGAAGAAGATTTGAACTGGCTATTGAAGCCTCTGTTTTGTAATTAATTTTGATTTTGGAATTGTTTGCAGCTGAAAGATTTTCAGTAGTTTTTTCTTGGAATTTTTCTGGAACAATGCCGTCTTTAATACAATTTATATCTGCACCTGTATCAAATAAGGCAATTGTATCGATCCTGAAATCTTTTGAAAAAACTATCGAAATTCTAATCAAATATTTTCTGAAAGAAATCTCATTAAGAATGAAGAGAAAATCCTTTGTAGGTTTTTCAAGACTTTGAATTTCTAAAGTATTTTCTTCATCTTCTTTTTCGACTTCTTCATTGATTTGTTTTGAAAGTAATATTTGAAGTGTTTCTGAGTCCTGTGCCTGTTTTTCTTTAAGCTCGTTAAGTTCAATCTTAACACCGTTATTTCTTCTGGAGGCTTTGGGTAAAGCAGTTGGTTGTTTTGAAGTCTTCTTTCTACCCAATATGGCCGTAAGGTCATATGTGTTTTTTGAAACAGAAGGCAGAATAGAAGGTTTTTGTATTGGTTGTTCTTCAAAGGTTTTTAAAAGTTTTCCTAAAAATTCCTGTTGTAGTTGAGAATCTTCAACCTGTGTAAGGATTTCTAAGAGTAACTTCTGGTCTTTTGAAAGAACATTGATTTTCAATTTTGATTTTGTAAACAGTTCATTTTCTGTTTCAGAATCTGAACTTGTGATTAATTCATCAATTTGTAATCCTTCTTCTGTGGGTTCAGAATTACTGGACTCACCTTCAGTTTCAATCAAAAGAGCAGTTATCTTATTAATAACTTCTTCTTCTAATTGCAACTCATGAAGTTTTTTGTTTAATTTGCAAAAATTTGCAGTGTGGCCTTTGTTACCACATTTGTAACAAGTCCAATTTTTGAACTTTGTTTTGGATTGAGGACTAGGTTTGCTAGTCTTTTTTGAAGGTTTTTTGTAATAGGAATCTTTTTCTGGTTTTGAAGAGTTCTTGTATTTTTGGGATGATTTTTTGTAAGGTTTTCTGCTACAACTTCCTCCACAGTCTGGAGTAGGGTTTTTGGTTCCTATTTCAAATTGTTTGCAGAAAGATCCTAACTCTTGACGAGTTTTTCTCATTTCCCATTTCAAATGTTTTTGTAATTTCAAATCCTGACAGATTTTTAAACCTTCTTTTTGAGTGAGACTGACTAGTTCACCATAGGTTAATTTATCATACGGGATTTGATTTCCAAAGGCTTCCTTAATTTTATTCCTAACCTTTTCTCCTAAAAGGATCGGAAGTCCAGCAAGGAATTTTTCTTTCCAAAAGGGCTGACTAGAATCTTCTCTAAGCATTACCCTAGTAAGAAAAGTGGTTTTGTAATACTGAAAATCACTCAGTTTTTTGCATCTAAGGTTTGAAAGGAGTTCGGCATTTTTATCCTTAAGATGAGATGGGTCACCTACGAAGTGTAAGGAGATTGTCACTATCAAGGTGGCTACTGCATCTGGGATTGGTTGGCCTAACTCATCAAGAATTGGCACGCCATCTTCTTGAGTTTGTATGGATTCTAGAATCTCAGATTTTTGTAGGTTCGTGAGATGATAATCCCACCATCCTTTGAGTTGCCCTGAGAATCCTGCAATGAGGAGTTGAGCAATAGCTCTGTCTGGGGTTCCAGTTTGGGTTTGGTAAGCAGTTGCTCGCCATGGTCATTCTTTGGAGCAAATTCAAGATGTTGTATTCGGACATACCATCTATATTCCATTCATAGACAGTAGAGGCATTGAATTTAGATGGTTAGGATTTGGATCTATTTTCTAAGCCTAAGTCTGGAGCTGTTATTGGAAGGGGTGTTATTACCCGCGGCCAATAAAGTCTGTTGATTTGTAAGGGTTTTGAAGACTGAATTTCTTCAGTTTGGATGGGCTGGTTTTCCTGGCTTTGGACATCTGAATCTGAATCTTCCTCAATTATATTGACACTCCTTTGGGAAGTTTGAGGTGTTTCAGGTGCTACTGGAGTAGAAGTCGAAGCTTCTAGCCTAGTCTTCATGTCTCTCAAAGCCTGAATGAACTCAGAATTGTTGTTATTTTGTAAATCTTTTTGACTATTTTTTGAAACTTGGAATGGTTTGAAAATTGGGTTTTTCAATTTTGTATCCGGCTTTGTTTCAACTTGGGAAACTGTAGCCTGTTGGTTTTGTTCCATTTTTTGTAATTGCTTACCAATGGTATGCAAATGGGCATTTGTAAAGTTATTCTGTAAAACAATGTTTTTTATGTTCACAGAATCACTTTCATTTGGAATTTTGTAAGGGGCTGCTTCTACTGTTTGTTCCAAGTGGGGAATTTTTACTATCCTAAGAGGAGGATGTTCAGACTGTATTTTTCTACCATCTGAAATTTCCCATTCAGGAACTTTGTTTCTAACAGTAACAGGATTAACAGACAATTTTCTTTCTGTTTGCTTAGCAGACAATTTTTCTTCTGCATGTTTAGCAGATATTTTTTCTTCTGCTTTCTTTAGAAGATCTTTCAGAGCCGCAATGAACTCGGATTGATTATCTTCTGGCTCCTGTTGTGCAGGTTTTGTAATTGGAGAATGTTTTGAAATTGGAACTGGTTTTTTGAAAGTTTTTGGAGTTTTTGAAAACGGATATGAAATGTTATGCTCTTTAGCATACATCTCAAACCAATCAAAGAAAAGGATATGAACTCTGTGTTGGTGTACAAAGTCATAATATTTCTTTTGAATTTCTTCCCTTCGACCAGTGAAATTTTTGAAAAACCATATTTGCTTTTTATGATTTTTAGGAGAATAAAAATCATCATGCAAATATTGTCTGTCTACTTCAAATTCTTTTTCAAGCACATTTAGTTCATGGTTTACATTTTCTGTAATGGCTGAAAAGGTAGGAGAAGTAGGTTCTGACTCTGTTTGGGTTTCATCCTGAACAGACTCGTTTTGTAAATTTGTATAAACTGGATGTGGAACATTTGTAGAGTAATTTACGTTTTGTAAAGTGGATCTAGGTATTTCTGAAGTAGAAAACCTAGAAGAGCTAGGTAAATCTGAGGTAGAATACCTAGGCTGAATATTTTGTATTTCAATTGGTTTTGTAATAGGCAAACTAATGACAGAAGGTATACGAGACACTCTTCCTATGTCAACAGTACTGGATGTTGAGGAATCATCTGAAAACCTAAGGCTTCTGTTAAAGCTAAGGCTGACTCTTCCATCGTCATACTGGGTTACTTGCCTAAGTTGAACATTTGGCTCAACTATTTTTGAAGATTCCGGTTCTACTGCACCTTCTAAGATCCATTCTTCTGGTAGGGTTATGTCCTTCCACTGGATAGATCTAGGGATTACAGTGTTGGATTTTGTAAGATCAGTTTGTAAAAGCAAAGTTTCTCCTCTTTTACTTTGAAACTTATGTTTTGTAGCAAAAGCAGAAACCATAGCTTTGTAATGAATTTTGTAAATCAGTGCAAGAGGAATAGATCCTTCAAGCATTTTGTAATTGTGAGTTTTGATTTATAAAACAAGAGATTTTGTAATGTTACTGTCACTTAAGGAAACAATAAAATTTGGATAGCAATCAAAAGATATTGGTCCATTGCACAGGCTAGACTCTACTGAACTAAGCAAGGAGTCCTGGAAGTTTATGAACCTAGTATCTCTAAGGACTGCTAGGATTGAGGTGTTCAACCCTTCTTTTGTAAGCGGTTTAATTCCAACTTGGACTAAACCTATGTGGATGTATTTGTATTGTTTTTCACGGTGTTTTTGTAAGGATTTTTGAGACAGAAGAGAAATTGTCTCAAAAGGTTTTGTAATCTGAAGATCTCTCTCTTCAGTTTTGATTGTGAAATCAGTTTTGAAAAAATTGAGTTTTGTAGTCTGATAGATTTGATCTTTTTGTACTTTTGGAATTTCCCAATTATCTATACATTTTTCAAAATTTTCAATTATTATTTCTTCACTATTAACTATCTTTCTCGACTCGGAGGACGAGGTAGAAGAGTTTGAAGAAGAAAGCATCCTCTGAGAAAATTGGATTCATACTTAAAGAATTTTACCAGTTGATCTTTTGAGTTAAGTGAGGTAACCGCACTTTGAGAATCATCGCCTAAAACGCCCTCTCGGCTAAACACGGGACTTACAACCCAGGCCTATTTACACCTCTAAAGAAGCTGTCTTATCACCTTAAGATCATCTTACCAACCTCTCAAAATGTTTAAATGTGAATCCGAACCTTAAATAGAACCTTTTCCCCCCCAGGCTCTGATACCAAGGAGACCCAAAGATCGAAAGGGGGATGAGCTAACAGGGAAGAAGCAATAATCTAGATCTTGAACAATATATAAATAATTAAAGAAATAAACAAAATGCACAAAGAAAGAAAATCTTCAGAAATGAAAAATTAAAAAGAAATATATATATTCTATAGGCGGCAGAGCCAGTCCGTTAAGAATATATATACTTAACAAAATTAAAAATTAAACTTGTAAATTAAATATGAATATACATGTATATATTCAATAGGCGGCAGAGCCAGTCCGTTATGAATATATATACATATATTTATGCAGATCAGGTGGTTGAACCGACCATACGCATGCTAAAGAAATAAATTTGAAATTTTGTAAAAGAAATTGAAGAAAACTTACTTCAAAATCTTATAAAGTTTGTAAGATTTGTACAAAGGTTTGGAGATGTAATTCCGGGTAGGACTTACAAAGGTTGCTCAACACATGAGCTTCCTAAGATCTACTACAAGGAAGTACAGGGTTTGTAGGTTTGTAGGTGAGGTAGAGGTAGGGCTAGATGGGAAGTGAATCGACCTTCTTGCTCCTTCTGAACCTCGGTGAGAACTCTCTAGGACTTGAGAAGCTTGGGGATGGAGAAGCTTGGAGAGGCTTTGGCTCCTTTGTAAAAGCTCTGAAGTTCCAAAGAAAGCTCTTTTTTTTTTGCCTTGGATGAATGCCTCCTTAAATAGAAGGGTCCAGGGGCAGCTTTGTAATTTTGGAAAGTTTGAACAGTGTCTGCCACTTGATGTCTTCACGTGTGAACAGTGATTCTTGTCTCCTTCACATGCGAATAGTAAAAAGTGAACAGTACAAGATATGACAGGTGAACAGTGTCCTGTCTGGTTTTGAAATAAAGTAAAAGAAAACAAAGTAAAATGATTACAAAAAGAAAAGTAAAAGTGCAAAATTTTAAAAAGTAAAAATGAAGAGAAAGCAAGATAGATAATTTTGCCGCCATAAATTTCTTTTGCCGGTCTTAAATTTTTCTTTTCTTTTTCTTTTTCTTTTTCTTTTCTTTTCTTTCTTCTTTTCTTTTCTTTTCTTTTCTTTTCTTTTTTTTTTTTTTATTTTTATGGAGTGGAGCTTGGACCACTCGTGTTAGCCTTCCAACATGTTTTGTAGGTTGTGCCATGTTTCCTCATCATCACTTGTTTCGTCATCGGACGAGACAGAAGATAGGTCGTAGTAGCTTTCATATTGAACCATGTAATTTTCATACTGGGTTTAATGTGAAAGGGTTTTGGATTCGGCAAATGTTCGTAATGAACGAATATCCGAGAATATGTACCTGTATGGACTAGTATATACTCTGGATATCTGTATTTTCGCCAGTTGTCAACGACTGTCTTTGCTTGCCATTTGTTGAGTTGGACGAAATAATCTTCATGATTGCATGGCCAATCTGGAAGATGATAGAGAGGAGGAAGTTTTGCATCCAGGTAGAAGTAATGGATTGCTTGTTGGAGCTCTCCATTTGCTAATACTTCTGGAGGTGTTGAAATTATTTGTAAGTTGACTGGTTTCTGGAGTAATAATAGTCTTCTGACTTCTTGAAGGACTCTATTTCCCAAAAACCTTATCATTTCACAATCAGATTTTGTAACTCGAACTCCAGCTAACATACCCCATTTGAATAGTTCTCGGGCGTCTAGATACTGGGTACCAGACATCTGAGTGGTTTTGAAGCGAGGAATGCTGAAATCTAAGCTGTGTTCACAATTTGGATAGCACAGAGGTCGCAAGTTGTGACGGTCCTGAGTGCAGTGAAAACGGGGTTTTGAGTAGTACTCCCATTCCCATGACCATCCATTTTGACCTTGCTGATTGCTTTTTATAAAGTTGAGACCTTTTTGGAAAACTTCAGCTGTTCTTTGATTCTGGACTGGATGATATTTTGTAGGATCTGCTCACGGATCTCTTGAGGAAGACCGTTGAGAACTTGTTGCCTGAATTTCTTCGAAAGACAACGGGTTTGGAAATGTGCTAAGGACCTATTGGCACCAAGTGAAGCAAAGAGGACTTCACTGTGGTGATAATTTTTCACATTGACCAGTGGGGCCAATGGTAATTTTACACTAGAATCCAGTGGGGGTCCTAGGCCTTCAGTCCTTCGTCTTTGAATTTTTACACTAGAATCCAGTGGGGAACCTAGGCCTTCAAATTCCTGTTTTTGTAATTCAAGGTGATGATTTTGGTTAGAAGTGGATGGATCTGATGGACTAATTCTGGATGTAATGGATTTGTATAAAATTTGGTTTTGTAAAAACTCGATGAATGATTGAGCTACCATGATATGATCCTCATGATATTTAATTCTGCTAAGGAGGTCAGCCACATAATTATTAGCTTCTTCAAACTCAACACAAAGTGCATTGAGAGCTGAAACTCCCAATCGTTTGTTTTGTATTAGAGTCCAAAGATTATCTAATAAACATTGGTGCCTCTCTGAGGGAATATATGCAGTTCTGGCTACATTAATTCTGAATTTCTGAGCAGGAGTTTTGGAGAGGACTATTGGTCCAAAATGGACTAAATCTCCATTGTTGGGTGATTTTGTCATCTGCAAAAACTCATGAGGGTTAGTTTGTAATAAGCAGTAATCAAATTGATTTTTGAAAACAAGCTTGTTTAAAAAGAATCGTATTTTTTGTAAATGCGGTCTTGTTTCCTGTTCCAAAACATTTATTTGATTATCAAAAATGGAATAAGCCTTTATGATATTCAGATTTTCTGTTTTGGGTTTTTCAACAAAAGGAAAAACAAGATTTTGATTTTTTGTTTTAAAAGAAATACTATCATAGTTGACTTTGTAGGGAGTAATCAAATTAATGAAAGGAGTCCCTAAAATGACACTATGACTCATATCTTTTATTAAAACAAATGAAGTTTGTAGAAGAAGATTTGAACTGGCTATTGAAGCCTCTGTTTTGTAATTAATTTTGATTTTGGAATTGTTTGCAGCTGAAAGATTTCAGTAGTTTTTTCTTGGAATTTTTCTGGAACAATGCCGTCTTTAATACAATTTATATCTGCACCTGTATCAAATAAGGCAATTGTATCGATCCGAAATCTTTTGAAAAACTATCAAATTCTAATCAAATATTTTCTGAAAGAAATCTCATTAAGAATGAAGAGAAAATCCTTTGTAGGTTTTTCAAGACTTTGAATTTCTAAAGTATTTTCTTCATCTTCTTTTTCGACTTCTTCATTGATTTGTTTTGAAAGTAATATTTGAAGTGTTTCGAGTCTTGTGCTGTTTTCCTTAAGCTCGTTAAGTTCAATCTTAACTTGCTATTATTTCTTCTGGAGGCTTTGATCAAACAGCTTGGTTGTTTTGAAGTCTTCTTTCTACCCAATATGGCCGTAAGGTCATATGTGTTTTTTGAAATGTATGAATAGAAGGTTTTTGTATTGGTTGTTCTTCAAAGGTTTTTAAAAGTTTTCCTAAAAATTCCTGTTGTAGTTGAGAATCTTCAACCTGTGTAAGGATTTCTAAGAGTAACTTCTGGTCTTTTGAAAGAACATTGATTTTCAATTTTGATTTTGTAAATAGTTCATTTTCTGTTTCAGAATCTGAACTTGTGATTAATTCATCAATTTGTAATCCTTCTTCTGTGGGTTCAGAATTACTGGACTCACCTTCAGTTTCAATCAAAAGAGCAGTTATCTTATTAATAACTTCTTCTTCTAATTACAACTCATGAAGTTTTTTGTTTAATTTGCAAAAATTTGCAGTGTGGCCTTTGTTACCACATTTCTAACAAGTCCAATTTTTGAACTTTGTTTTGGATTGAGGACTAGGTTTGCTAGTCTTTTTTGAAGGTTTTTTGTAATAGGAATCTTTTTCTGGTTTTGAAGAGTTCTTGTATTTTTGGGATGATTTTTTGTAAGGTTTTCTGCTACAACTTCCTCCACATGCTGAGTAGGGTTTTGGTTCCTATTTCAAATTGTTTGCAGAAAGATCCTAACTCTTGTGAGTTTTCTCATTTCCCATTTCAAATGTTTTTGTAATTTCAAATCCCATGCATTTTTAAACCTTCTTTTTGAGTGAGACTGACTAGTTCACCATAGGTTAATTTATCATACGGGATTTGATTTCCAAAGGCTTCCTTAATTTTATTCCTAACCTTTTCTCCTAAAAGGATCGGAAGTCCAGCAAGGAATTTTTCTTTCCAAAAGGGTTGACTAGAATCTTCTCTAAGCATTACCCTAGTAAGGAAAGTGGTTTTGTAATACTGAAAATCACTCAGTTTTTTGCATCTAAGGTTTGAAAGGAGTTCGGCATTTTTATCCTTAAGATGAGATGGGTCACCTACAAAGTGTAAGGAGATTGTCACTATCAAGGTGGCTACTGCATCTGGGATTGGTTGGCCTAACTCATCAAGAATTGGCACGCCATCTTCTTGAGTTTGTATGGATTCTAGAATCTCAGATTTTTGTAGGTTCGTGAGATGATAATCCCACCATCCTTTGAGCTGCCCTGAGAATCCTGCAATGAGGAGTTCAAAGAATAGCTCGTCTGGGTTCCAGTTTGGGTTTTGTAAGCATTTGCTGCCATGGTCATTTGCTGGAGCAAATTCAAGATGTTATATTCAGACATACCATCTATGTTCCATTCATAGACAGTAAAGGCATTGAATTTAGACTGGGTTAGGATTTCAGATCTATTTTCTATGCCTAAGTCCGAGTCATTATTGGAAGGGTGTTGCTACCATGCCAATAAAGTCTATTGATTTGTAAGGGTTTTGAAGATCGAATTTCTTCGCTTTGGATGGGTTTTCTTGGCTTTGGATATCTGAATCTGAATCTTCCTCAATTATATTGACACTCCTTTGGGAAGTTTGAGGTGTTTCAGGTGCTACTGGAGTAGAAGTCGAAGCTTCTAGCCTAGTTTTCATATCTCTCAAAGCCTGAATGAACTCAGAATTGTTGTTGTTTTGTAAATCTTTTTGACTGTTTTTGGAAACTTGGAATGGTTTGAAAAGTGGGTTTTCAATTTTGTATCAAACCGTTTCAACTTGGGAAATCAGAGCTGTTGGTTTTGTTCCATTTTTTGTAATTGCTTACCAATGGTATGCAAATGGGCATTTGTAAAGTTATTCTGTAAAACAATGTTTTTTATATTCACAGAATCACTTTCATTTGGAATTTTGTAAGGGGCTGCTTCTACTGTTTGTTCCAAGTGGGGAATTTTTACTATCCTAAGAGGAGGATGTTCAGACTGTATTTTTCTACCATCTGAAATTTCCCATTCAGGAACTTTGTTTCTAACAGTAACAGGATTAATGCATGCTTTCTTTCTGTTTACTTAGCAGACAATTTTTCTTCTGCTTTCTTTAGAAGATCTTTTAGAGCTGCAATGAACTCTGATCGATTATCTTCTGGCTCCTGTTGTTTAGGTTTTGTAATTGGAGAAGGTTTTGAAACTGGAACTGATTTTTTGAAAGTTTTTGGAATTTTTGAAAACGGATATGAAATGTTGTGCTCTTTAGCATACATCTCAAACCAATCAAAGAAAAGAATATGAACTCTGTGTTGGTGTACAAAGTCATAATATTTCTTTTGAATTTCTTCCCTTCGACCAGTGAAATTTTTGAAAAACCATATTTGCTTTTTATGATTTTTAGGAGAATAAAAATCATCATGCAAATATTGTCTGTCTACTTCAAATTCTTTTTCAAGCACATTAAGTTCATGGTTTACATTTTCTGTAATGGCTGAAAAGGTAGGAGAAGTAGGTTCTGACTCTGTTTGGGTTTCATCCTGAACAGACTCGTTTTGTAAATTTGTATAAACTGGGTGTGGAACATTTGTAGAGTAATTCACGTTTTGTAAAGTGGATCTAGGTATTTCTGGAGTAGAGAACCTAGAAGAGCTAGGTAAATCTGAGGTAGAATACCTAGGCTGTATATTTTGTATTTCAATTGGTTTTGTAATAGGCAAACTAATGACAGAAGGTATACGAGACACTCTTCCTATGTCAACAGTACTGGATGTTGAGGAATCATCTGAAAACCTAAGGCTTCTGTTAAAGCTAAGGCTGACTCTTCCATCGTCATACTGGGTTACTTGCCTAAGTTGAACATTTGGCTCAACTAATTTTGAAGATTCTGGTTCCACTGCACCTTCTAAAATCCATTCTTCTGGTAGGGTTATGTCCTTCCATTGGATAGATCTAGGGATTACAGTATTGGATTTTGTAAGATCAGTTTGTAAAAGCAAAGTTTCTCCTCTTTTACTTTGAAACTTATGTTTTGTAGCAAAAGCAGAAACCATAGCTTTGTAATGAATTTTGTAAATCAGTGCAAGAGGAATAGATCCTTCAAGCATTTTGTAATTGTGAGTTTTGATTTGTAAAACAAGATATTTTGTAATGTTACTGTCACTTAAGGAAACAGTAAAATTTGGATAGCAATCAAAAGATATTGGTCCATTGCACAGGCTAGACTCGACTGAACTAAGCAAGGAGTCCTGGAAGTTTATGAACCTAGTATCTCTAAGGACTGCTAGGATTGAGGTGTTCAACCCTTCTTTTGTAAGTGGTTTAATTCCAACTTGGACTAAACCTATGTGGATGTATTTGTATTGTTTTTCACGGTGTTTTTGTAAGGATTTTTGAGACAGAAGAGAAATTGTCTCAAAAGGTTTTGTAATCTGAAGATCTCTCTCTTCAGTTTTGATTGTGAAATCAGTTTTGAAAAAATTGAGTTTTGTAGTCTGATAGATTTGATCTTTTTGTACTTTTGGAATTTCCCAATTATCTATACATTTTTCAAAATTTTCAATTATTATTTCTTCACTATTAACTATCTTTCTCGACTCGGAGGACGAGGTAGAAGAGTTTGAAGAAGAAACTGTCCTACAGAAAATTGGATTCATACTTAAAGAATTTTACCAGGTTGATCTTTTGAGTTAAGTGAGGTAACCGCACCAGGAATCACTGCCCTAAAACGCCCTCTCGGCTAAACACGGGACTTACAACCCAGGCCTATTTACACCTCTAAAGAAGCTTTCTTATCACCTTAAGATCATCTTACCAACCTCTCAAAATGTTTAAATGTGAATCCGAACCTTAAATAGAACCTTTTCCCCCCCAGGCTCTGATACCAAGGAGACCCAAGAATCGAAAGGGGGATGAGCTAACAGGGAAGAAACCATAATCTAGATCTTGAACAATATATAAATAACTTAAAGAAATAAACAAAAATGCACAAAGAAAGGAAATCTTCAGAAATGAAAATTAAACTTGTAAATTAAAGATTAAATATATATATATCCTATAGGCGGCTGAGCCAGTCCGTTAAGAATATATATACTTAACAAAAAGAAAATTAAATTTGTAAATTTAAATATGAATATACATGTATATATTCAATAGGCGACAGAGCCAGTCCGTTATGAACATATATACGTATATTTATGCAGATCAGGCGGTTAAACCGACCATATGCATGCTAAAGCAATAAATTTGAAACTTTGTAAAAGAAATTGAAGAAAACTTACTTCAAAATCTTATAAATTTTTGTAAGATTTGTACAAAGGTTTGGAGATGTAATTCCGGGTAGGACTTACAAAGGTTGCTCAGCACATGAGCTTCCTAAGATCTACTACAAGGAAATACAAGGGTTTGTAAGTTTGTAGGTGAGGTAGAGGTAGGGCTAGATGGGAAGTGAATCGACCTTCTTGCTCCTTCTGAACCTCGGTGAGAACTCTCTAGGACTTGAGATGCTTGGGGATGGAGAAGCTTGGAGAGGCTTTGGCTCCTTTGTAAAAGCTCTGAAGTTCCAAAGAAAGCTCTTTCTTTGCCTTGGATGAATGCCTCCTTAAATAGAAGGGTCCAGGGGCAGTTTTGTAATTTTGGAAAGTTTGAACAGTGTCTGCCACTTGATGCCTTCACGTGTGAACAGTGATTCTTGTCTCCTTCACATGCGAACAGTAAAAAGTGAACAGTACAAGATATGACAGGTGAACAGTGTCCTGTCTGGTTTTGAAATAAAGTAAAGAAAACAAAGTAAAAATGATTATAAAAAGAAAATAAAGAGAAAGGTAAAAATTAAAAGTAGAAAAGAGAATAAAGAGCAAGATAGATAATTTTGCCGCCATAAATTTCTTTTGCCGGTCTTAAATCTTTTCTTTTTCTTTTTCTTTTTTTTTTTTTTTTTATTTTTTTTTTTTATCGGAGTGGAGCTTGGACCACTCGTGCTAGCCTTCCAACATATTTTGTAGGTTGTGCCATGTTTCCTCATCATCACTTGTTTCGTCATCGGACGAGACAGAAGATAAGTCGTAGTAGCTTTCATATTGAACCATGTAATTTTCATACTGGGTTTCAATGTGAAAGGGTTTTGGATTCGGCAAATGTTCGTAATGAACGAATATCCGAGAATATGTACCTGTATGGACTAGTATATACTCTGGATATCTATATTTTAGCCAGTTGTCAACGACTGTCTTTGCTCGCCATTTGTTGAGTTGGACGAAATAATCTTCATGATTGCATGGCCAATCTGGAAGATGATAGAGAGGAGGAAGTTTTGTATCCAGGTAGAAGTAATGGATTGCTTGTTGGAGCTCTCCATTTGCTAATACTTCTGGAGGTGTTGAAATTATTTGTAAGTTGACAGGTTTCTGGAGTAATAATAGTCTTCTGACTTCTTGAAGGACTCTATTTCCCAAAAACCTTATCATTTCACAATCAAATTTTGTAACTCGAACTCCAGCTAACATACCCCATTTGAATAGTTCTCGGGCGTCTAGATACCGGGTATCAGACATCTGAGTGGTTTTGAAGCGGGAATCTTTGAAATCTAATTTGTGTTCACAATTTGGATAGCACAGAGGTCGCAGTTGTGACGGTCTGAGTGCGATGAAACGGGGTTTTGGGTAGTACTCCCATTCCCATGACCATCCATTTTGACCTTGCTGATTGCTTTTTGTAAAGTTGAGACCTTTTTGGAAAACATCCAGCTGTTCTTTGATTCTGGACTGGATGATATTTTGTAGGATCTGCTCGCGGATCTCTTGAGGAAGACCATTGAGAACTTGTTGCCTGAATTTCTTTGAAAGACAACGGGTTTGGAAATGTGCTAAGGACCTATTGGCACCAAGTGAAGCAAAGAGGACTTCCTTTGTGGTGATAATTTTCACATTGACCAGTGGGGCCAAGGGTAATTTTACACTAGAATCCAGTGGGGATTCTAGGCCTTCAGTCCTTCGTCTTTGAATTTTTACACTAGAATCCAGTGGGGATCCTAGGCCTTCAAATTCCTGTTTTTGTAATTCAAGGTGATGATTTTGGTTAGAAGTGGATGGATCGATGGACTAATTCGGATGTAATGGAATTGTATAAAATTTGGTTTTGTAAAAACTCAATGAATGATTGAGCTACCATGATATGATCCTCATGATATTTAATTCTGCTAAGGAGGTCAGCCACATAATTATTAGCTTCTTCAAACTCAACACAAAGTGCATTGAGAGCTGAAACTCCCAATCGTTTGTTTTGTATTAGAGTCCAAAGATTATCTAATAAACATTGGTGCCTCTCGAGGAACATATGCGATTACAGCTACATTAATTCTGAATTTCTGAGCAGGAGTTTTGGAGAGGATTATTGGTCCAAAATGGACTAAATCTCCATTGTTGGGTGATTCTGTCATCTGCAAAAACTCATGAGGGTTAGTTTGTAATAAGCAGTAATCAAATTGATTTTTGAAAATAAGCTTGTTTAAAAAGAATCGTGTTTTTTGTAAATGCGGTCTTGTTTCCTGTTCCAAAACATTTATTTGATTATCAAAAATGGAATAAGCCTTTATGATATTCAGATTTTCTGTTTTGGGTTTTTCAACAAAAGGAAAAACAAGATTTTGATTTTTTGTTTTAAAAGAAATACTATCATAGTTGACTTTGTAGGGAGTAATCAAATTAATGAAAGGAGTCCCTAAAATGACACTATGACTGATATCTTTTATTAAAACAAATGAAGTTTGTAGAAGAAGATTTGAACCGCTATTGAAGCCTCTGCTTTGTAATTAATTTTGATTTTGGAATTGTTTGCGGTGAAAGATTTGATAGTTTTTCTTGGAATTTTTCTGGAACAATGCCGTCTTTAATACAATTTATATCTGCACCTGTATCAAATAAGGCAATTGTATCGATCCTGAAATCTTTTGAAAAAACTATCGAAATTCTAATCAAATATTTTCTGAAAGAAATCTCATTAAGAATAAAGAGAAAATCCTTTGTAGGTTTTTCAAGACTTTGAATTTCTAAAGTATTTTCTTCATCTTCTTTTTCGACTTCTTCATTGATTTGTTTTGAAAGTAATATTTGAAGTGTTTCTAAGTCCTGTACTGTTTTCCTTAAGCTCGTTAAGTTCAATCTTAACATTGTTATTTCTTCTGGAGGCTTTGGGTAAAGCAGTTGGTTGTTTTGAAGTCTTCTTTCTACCCAATATGGCCGTAAGGTCATATGTGTTTTTTGAAATGTATGCGAATAGAAGGTTTTTGTATTGGTTGTTCTTCAAAGGTTTTTAAAAGTTTTCCTAAAAATTCTGTTGTAGTTGAGAATCTTCAACTTTGTGTAA
Source organism: Hevea brasiliensis (assembly GCF_030052815.1). Classification (NCBI taxonomy): domain Eukaryota; kingdom Viridiplantae; phylum Streptophyta; class Magnoliopsida; order Malpighiales; family Euphorbiaceae; genus Hevea; species Hevea brasiliensis. Next base: position 28,247,218 of record NC_079506.1, read on the forward strand.
GGATTTCTAAGAGAAACTTACGGTCTTTTGAAAGAACATTGATTTTCAATTTTGATTTTGTAAATGATTCATTTTCTCATTTGAGAATCTGAACTTGTGATTAATTCATCAATTTGTAATCCTTCTTACGTGGGTTGAATTCATGGACTCACCTTCGATTTCAATCAAAAGAGCGATTATCTTATTAATAACTTCTTCTTCTAATTGCAACTCATGAAGTTTTTGTTTAATTTGCAAAAATTTGCGGTGTGGCCTTTGTTACCACATTTGTAACAAGTCCAATTTTTGAACTTTGTTTTGGATTGAGGACTAGGTTTGCTAGTCTTTTTGAAGGTTTTTGTAATAGGAATCTTTTCTGGTTTTGAAGAGTTCTTGTATTTTTGGGATGATTTTTGTAAGGTTTTCTGCTACAACTTCCTCCACAAATGGAGTAGGGTTTTGGTTCCTATTTCAAATTGTTTGCAGAAAAGATCCTAACTCTTGACGAGTTTTTCATTTCCCATTTCAAATGTTTTTGTAATTTCAAATCTGTGATTTTTAAACCTTCTTTTGAGTGAGACCGACTAGTTCACCATAGGTTAATTTATCATACGGGATTTGATTTCCAAAGGCTTCCTTAATTTTATTCCTAACCTTTTCTCCTAAAAGGATCGGAAGTCCAGCAAGGAATTTTTCTTTCCAAAAGGGCTGACTAGAATCTTCTCTAAGCATTACCCTAGTAAGAAAAGTGGTTTTGTAATACTGAAAATCACTCAGTTTTTTGCATCTAAGGTTTGAAAGGAGTTCGGCATTTTTATCCTTAAGATGAGATGGGTCACCTACGAAGTGTAAGGAGATTGTCACTATCAAGGTGGCTACTGCATCTGGGATTGGTTGGCCTAACTCATCAAGAATTGGCACGCCATCTTCTTGAGTTTGTATGGATTCTAGAATCTCAGATTTTTGTAGGTTCATGAGATGATAATCCCACCATCCTTTGAGTTGCCCTGAGAATCCTGTAATGAGGAGTTCAGCAATAGCTCTGTCTGGGGTTCCAGTTTGGGTTTTGTAAGCATTTGCTGCCATGGTCATTTGCTGGAGCAAATTCAAGATGTTGTATTCAGACATACCATCTATATTCCATTCATAGACAGTAGAGGCATTGAATTTAGACTGGGTTAGGATTTCAGATCTATTTTCTATGCCTAAGTCTGGAGCTGTTATTGGAAGGGGTGTTGTTACCCGCGGCCAATAAAGTCTGTTGATTTGTAAGGGTTTTGAAGACTGAATTTCTTCAGTTTGGATGGGCTGGTTTTCCTGGCTTTGGACATCTGAATCTGAATCTTCCTCAATTATATTGACACTCCTTTGGGAAGTTTGAGGTGTTTCAGGTGCTACTGGAGTAGAAGTCGAAGCTTCTAGCCTAGTCTTCATGTCTTTCAAAGCCTGAATGAACTCAGAATTGTTGTTATTTTGTAAATCTTTTTGACTATTTTTTGAAACTTGGGAAACTGTAGCCTGTTGGTTTTGTTCCATTTTTTGTAATTGCTTACCAATGGTATGCAAATGGGCATTTGTAAAGTTATTCTGTAAAACAATGTTTTTTATGTTCACAGAATCACTTTCATTTGGAATTTTGTAAGGGGCTGCTTCTACTGTTTGTTCCAAGTGGGGAATTTTTACTATCCTAAGAGGAGGATGTTCAGACTGTATTTTTCTACCATCTGAAATTTCCCATTCAGGAACTTTGTTTCTAATGAATGTGATTAATGCATGCTTTCTTTCTGTTTGCTTAGCAGACAATTTTTCTTCTGCTTTCTTTAGAAGATCTTTTAGAGCTGCAATGAACTCTGATCGATTATCTTCTGGCTCCTGTTGTTTAGGTTTTGTAATTGGAGAAGGTTTTGAAACTGGAACTGATTTTTTGAAAGTTTTTGGAATTTTTGAAAACGGATATGAAATGTTGTGCTCTTTAGCATACATCTCAAACCAATCAAAGAAAAGAATATGAACTCTGTGTTGGTGTACAAAGTCATAATATTTCTTTTGAATTTCTTCCCTTCGACCAGTGAAATTTTTGAAAAACCATATTTGCTTTTTATGATTTTTAGGAGAATAAAAATCATCATGCAAATACTGTCTGTCTACTTCAAATTCTTTTTCAAGCACATTAAGTTCATGGTTTACATTTTTTGTAATGGCTGAAAAGGTAGGAGAAGTAGGTTCTGACTCTGTTTGGGTTTCATCCAGAACAGACTCGTTTTGTAAATTTGTATAAACTGGGTGTGGAACATTTGTAGAGTAATTCACGTTTTGTAAAGTGGATCTAGGTATTTCTGGAGTAGAGAACCTAGAAGAGCTAGGTAAATCTGAGGTAGAATACCTAGGCTCCATATTTTGAATTTCAATTGGTTTTGTAATAGGCAAACAAATGACAGAAGGTATACGAGACACTCTTCCTATGTCAACAGTCCTGGAAGTTGAGGAATCATCTGAAAACCTAAGGCTTCTGTTAAAGCTAAGGCTGACTCTTCCATCGTCATACTGGGTTACTTGCCTAAGTTGAACGTTTGGCTCAACTAATTTTGAAGATTCTGGTTCCACTGCACCTTCTAAAATCCATTCTTCTGGTAGGGTTATGTCCTTCCATTAGATAGATCTAGGGATTACAGTATTGGATTTTGTAAGATCAGTTTGTAAAAGCAAAGTTTCTCCTCTTTTGCTTTGAAACTTATGTTTTGTTGCAAAAGCAGAAATCATAGCTTTGTAATGAATTTTGTAAATCAGTGCAAGAGGAATAGATCCTTCAAGCATTTTGTAATTGTGAGTTTTAATTTGTAAAACAAGAGATTTTGTAATGTTACTGTCACTTAAGGAAACAGTAAAATTTGGATAGCAATCAAAAGATATTGGTCCATTGCACAGGCTAGACTCGACTGAACTAAGCAAGGAGTCCTGGAAGTTTATGAACCTAGTATCTCTAAGAACTGCTAGGATTGAGGTGTTCAACCCTTCTTTTGTAAGCGGTTTAATTCCAACTTGGACTAAACCTATGTGGATGTATTTGTATTGTTTTTCACGGTATTTTTGTAAGGATTTTTGAGACAGAAGAGAAATTGTCTCAAAAGGTTTTGTAATCTGAAGATCTCTCTCTTCAGTTTTGATTGTGAAATCAGTTTTGAAAAAATTGAGTTTTGTAGTCTGATAGATTTGATCTTTTTGTACTTTTGGAATTTCCCAATTATCTATACATTTTTCAAAATTTTCAATTATTATTTCTTCACTATTAACTATCTTTCTCGACTCGGAGGACGAGGTAGAAGAGTTTGAAGAAGAAAGCATCCTCTGAGAAAATTGGATTCATACTTAAAGAATTTTACTGAGTTGATCTTTTGAGTTAAGTGAGGTAACCGCACTGGGAATCATCGCCCTAAAACGCCTCTCGGCTAAACACGGGACTTACAACCTGTGCCTATTTACACCTCTAAAGAAGCTGTCTTATCACCTTAAGATCATCTTACCAACCTCTCAAAATGTTTAAATGTGAATCCGAACCTTAAATAGAACCTTTTCCCCCCCAGGCTCTGATACCAAGGAGACCCAAGAATCGAAAGGGGGATGAGCTAACAGGGAAGAAACAATAATCTAGATCTTGAACAATATATAAATAACTTAAAGAAATAAACAAAAATGCACAAAGAAAGGAAATCTTCAGAAATGAAAATTAAACTTGTAAATTAAAGATTAAATATATATATCCTATTGGCGACAGAGCCAGTCCGTTAAGAATATATATACTTAACAAAAAGAAAATTAAATTTGTAAATTTAAATATGAATATACATGTATATATTCAATAGGCGGCAGAGCCAGTCCGTTATGAACATATATACGTATATTTATGCGAATCAAAGTGTTAAACCGACCATATGCATGCTAAAGCAATAAATTTGAAACTTTGTAAAAGAAATTGAAGAAAACTTACTTCAAAATCTTATAAAATTTGTAAGATTTGTACAAAGGTTTGGAGATGTAATCCCGGGTAGGACTTACAAAGGTTGCTCAGCACATGAGCTTCCTAAGATCTACTACAAGGAAATACAAGAGTTTGTAAGTTTGTAGGTGAGGTAGAGGTAGGGCTAGATGGGAAGTGAATCGACCTTCTTGCTCCTTCTGAACCTCGGCGAGAAACCTTCTAGGACTTGAGAAGCTTGGGGATGGAGAAGCTTGGAGAGGCTTTGGCTCCTTTGTAAAAGCTCTGAAGTTCCAAAGAAAGCTCCTGGTTTGCCTTGGATGAATGCCTCCTTAAATAGAAGGGTCCAGGGGCAGCTTTGTAATTTTGGAAAGTTTGAACAGTGTCTGCCACTTGATGTCTTCACGTGTGAACAGTGATTTTTGTCTCCTTCACATGCGAATAGTAAAAAGTGAACAGTACAAGATATGACAGGTGAACAGTGTCCTGTCTGGTTTTGAAATAAAGTAAAAGAAAACAAAGTAAAATGATTACAAAAAGAAAAGTAAAAGTGCAGAATTTTAAAAAGTAAAAAGCAAGATAGATAATTTTGCCGCCATAAATTTCTTTTGCCGGTCTTAAATTTTTCTTTTCTTTTTCTTTTTCTTTTCTTTTCTTTTCTTTTTTTTTTCTTTCTTTTCTTTTCTCCTCTTTTTTTTTTTTTTTTTTTTTTAATGGAGTGGAGCTGGGACCACTCTTTTTACAACAGATTTTGTATTTGTGAAGAGGTACCACAACCTTCTTCATCATCATCTCCCAAGTCTATGATGGGTTCTGAGTCAGAATTGGCTGCAGATGAATTGGTTCTGTTTTGCAATAATTGTTCCATTATTGCAAAATATTCTTCATCATTTTTAGCTCCTGCTAATCTTGCCATAGCATGTGATCTTTGGGCCAAAAATAATTGATTTGAAAAGTTTTGTATAGGAGTTGGTGGCAAAAGGTTTTTTCCCTTAAGCCAGGTTTTTACTCCTTGGTTTGTAATTGTTTCTGGGATATTAAATGAATCCCACCATTTTACCTTGAACCTTCTGATGATTGTATTCAGTCCATCTTGCGGTCGAAATTCAAAGAACCAGATAAGAACCCAAGGTAAAAAGAATTTTGAAGAGAACAAGAGAAGAGGAGGAAACCTTTTCTCTTTGGGTGAGGGTTTGTAATGGGTTTTGAAAAGGTTTAAACTCTCTGATATTTCTGGTGTAAGAATTTCAGGTAGTGCACCAAAATACTTCCACCACTGAGCAAACCATGAAGGGGTTTTGGAAGGATCAAATGTTTTTTGGAAATAGAACAGCCATGAATGACTATTCTTGTGATTTTGTATGAGAAAGGTATTGTACCATGCCTGTTGGTAATCCCAGTAATTGAAATGTTGGCAATGGTCAATCTTGTTTTGGAATGATAATGGGAAGATTTTTGGTTTTGTAAGGTCTTGTCCCCAATCAGAAGGATTAAGGATGTTTTGAATGTGGCAGGTTGAATAAGCCGGATCAGCATGATTTTCTTTTAGATAAAAATGTTTGAATTTTGCTGAGCCAGTAAATTCAAGTATTGCCTGGTAGTAGGCTTGGGTTTTGGAAAGATCCCAAGGTTTGTAATACCATCCTTTTGTAAAGGCTTTTGAAATTGCCATAGAGGCATCTTGGTGTAAGAACTCATCCTCTATGATCAAAACATTTTGAAAATGGGTTTTTGTAATCCATTCCGAAGACTTCTTTTTTAATTTTGTTTGAGACAAAACTATTTGAGAAGAATTTGGTTGGGAAACATCGGTTTGAAAATCTATTTGTAAAATCTCATGGGCTTGAGAAATGTTTTGAAAATTTTGAGAAAGGGTTTTTTGAGAGGAAGACTCTCCTTTCCCCTGGGTTTTGGAAATAGGTTTTGTAGATTTACCTTTCTGGGCCTGATTGGCCTGAGTTATGTTTTGTAGAGCCTGAAGAACTTCAGGAGATTTGGACAGTGATTCTATCCATTTTTGAATCTGGCTGTCTGTTTCTGGAGCCTGAGATTCAATAAATTTTGTTTGATCTTCTTCTTCTGCTTCGACCATGTCTGCCCAAGTTTGAATAGGTTTTGCAGAAGAGATGATAGGTTTTGTAGGGTTTGGTTTTGTAGAGGTGAGGCTTCACCTTGGTATTTTTCTTTCGGCATTGGCCTGTCTTGAAGAAATTCTCTGTTAGAAAGTGCAGGATGGAATTTGTATCTCCTTTTATAAATTCAATTTCAAAATAAAAAATACTTAAAATTGCTTGCCATCGTGCAAAAATTTGTTTTGATGCAAGATTTTGAACATCTTTTTGCAAAACTTCTTTGGCTGATTTGCAATCAATTCTAAGTAAAAATTTTTGATTTAATAAATCACTTTGAAATTTTTGTATGCACATGACAATTGCAAGAATCTCTTTTTTGATGGTAGAGTATTTCTTTTGACAATCATTCCAATGTGCAGAATGGAATTGAACTATTTGTTCTTTTCCGTTTTGAACTTGTTTTAAAATTCCACCATAACCTAACTCTGAGGCATCTGTCTCGACGACCTTAGGGGCTAATGGATCTGCGAAATGCGGACAAGGAATGGTTTGGATCTGTTTTTTGATATGACGGATCACTTCAGTGTGATGTTCTGTCCATGGAACAGGGTTTTTCTTTAACCTATCATGCAAGGGTTTTGCTAGACGGTTAATATTCGGACAAAAATCTAAGACATAATTCAAGCTACCTAAGAATCTTTGCAGCTGGGTTTTATCTAAGATTTTGTCTGGAAATTTGTTTGAAAATTCTAGACTTCTCTCTATTGGAGTAATGGTTCCTTGGGATATGTAATGACCTAGAAACCTAACTCTGGTTTGGAAAAGAGAAATCTTTGATTTTGAAACGGCAAGGCCATTTCGTTTTGTAACAGAGAAGAATGTTCTTAAGTGTTTGAAGTGTTGTTCAATTGACTCCGAGAACACAAGAACATCATCTATGTAGACTATGCAAAATTTTGAATATGGATTGAAGATTTCATTCATAATTCTCTGGAATTCTGATGGGGCATTTTTCAGGCCAAAAGGCATGACTTTCCACTCATATTGTCTAAAGAGAACTGTGAATGCGGTTTTGTATCTATCTTTTGGATCAATTTGTATTTGCCAAAATCCTGATTTCATATCAAATTTGGAAAACACAAATGCAGAATGAAGTTTTTGTAAAAGATCTTTTTTGTTTGGAATTGGATACCTGATCCATTTCAAAGCTTTATTCAAAGGTTTGTAATTAATTACTAATCTAGGAGTGCCTCTTTCTATTTCTGAATTTTTGTTCACATAAAAAGCTGCACAACTCCAAGGAGATCTAGATTCTGTAATTAATCCTTTTTTCTTTAAATCCAAAATTTCTGAACGACAGTGTTGTTCTAGTTCAGCATTCATTTGGATTGGTCTGGCTTTTGTAGGTATCTGTTTTTCATTGAAATCATTTTCATATGGTAAATCTACCATATGTTGTTTTCGATTCCAAAAGGCGTTTGGTAAATCAGAACAAATTTCTCTTTCAATTTGGGTTTTGAAATCCGAAATTTTCTTTTTCACCAAATCATTTTGTAATTGTTTTTCAATTCTTGTTAAAGAAACATCTTGCTGTAAATACAACAAGTGTTGCTTTTTTCCCTCTATTAAAACATTAATCTCGTTATTATAAATGGAACAAGCTTTTATAATATTGAGATTTCTTGTTTTTGGTTTTGTAACGAAAGGGAAAACAAGAGTTTGTTTTGTAGTTTTGAAAGAGATACTATCATCGTTAACCTTGTAGGGAGTTATCAAGCTAATGAAAGGAGTCCCTAAGATTACACTATGATGAATATCTTGAACAATTACGAATGAGGTTTTGAAAAGAAAATCACCATTAGCTATGGAGGCTTCTGTCTTATAGCTAATAGCCATTTTTGAATTATTTGCAGCTGAAAGTTTTTCTGTGGTTTTTTCGTGAAATTTCTTTGGAACAATTCCTTCTTTAATACAGTTCAAATCTGCTCCTGTATCAAATAAGGCAATTGTATTGATTTTGAAATCTTTTGAAAAAACAATGGTAATTTGTATCAAATATTTTCTAGAGGTGATCTGATTGAGGATGAAAAGAAAATCTTCTGGAGGTTTTTGAGTTTCCAAACTATTTTCTTTATTTTTCTCAGATTCTTCCTGGGATTTTGAAAACAAAAGCTGGATTGCTTTTGAGTCCTGTGCCTTTTTCTCCTTAAGTCGCTTTAAGCTCATTCTTAGTGATTTTTATTTCTCTTTGGAGGCATTGGACCGGAGGGTTTTGTAGTTTTTTGATTTTCAGATTTTCTTCATGCTTTAAAACATCTAAGACTAATTCTTGATTTTTAAAAGCATGTGAACATTTTGTATTTTCTTGATTCAATTTTAAAATCAATTGGATGAATTATTAACTAATCCGTCTTTTTGTAAAGGTGCGTTTTCTTCAGACTCCTGGTTGGAGTTTGAAGGGGAAGTTGAAGGATTAGTACTCAAATCTTGAATAACTAATTCTTCTTTTTGTAATGATTTATCAGTGGATTCAGATTTTTTGAATTCACTTTTCATTTGTAATTCTGGGATTAATTTTGGAAGGGGTTTGTTTTGTAATTCAGAGGTTTCTTGAGGGTTTTGTTCCTTAAAAACCTGTTGTTTTGAATCCTTAACATTAACAGGATTAACAGACAATTTTTTCTCTGCTTGTTTAGCAGATATTTTTTCTTCTGCTTTCTTTAGAAGATCTTTTAGAGCTGCGATGAACTCTGATCGATTATCTTCTGGTTCCTGTTGTTTAGGTTTTGTAATTGGAGAAGGTTTTGAAATTGGAACTGGTTTTTTGAAAGTTTTTGGAGTTTTTGAAAACGGATATGAAATGTTATGCTCTTTAGCATACATCTCAAACCAATCAAAGAAAAGGATATGAACTCTGTGTTGGTGTACAAAGTCATAATATTTCTTTTGAATTTCTTCGCTTCTACCAGTGAAATTTTTGAAAACCATATTTGCTTTTATGATTTTTAGGAGAATAAAAATCATCATGCAAATATTGTCTGCTACTTCAAATTCTTTTTCAAGCACATTAAGTTCATGGTTTACATTTTACGTAATGGTAAAAGGTAGGAGAAGTAGGTTCGACTGCTTGGGTTTCATCCTGAATGCACTGCTTTTGTAAATTTGTATAAACTGGATGTGGAACATTTGTAGAGTAATTTACGTTTGTAAAGTGGATCTAGGTATTTCTGAAGTAGAAAACCTAGAAGAGCTAGGTAAATCTGAGGTAGAATACCTAGGCTGAATATTTTGTATTTCAATTGGTTTTGTAATAGGCAAACTAATGACAGAAGGTATACGAGACACTCTTCCTATGTCAACAGTACTGGATGTTGAGGAATCATCTGAAAACCTAAGGCTTCTGTTAAAGCTAAGGCTGACTCTTCCATCGTCATACTGGGTTATTTGCCTTAGTTGAACATTTGGCTCAACTAATTTTGAAGATTCTGTTCCATCGCACCTTCTAAAATCCATTCTTCTGGTAGGGTTATGTCCTTCCATTTGATAGATCTAGGGATTACAGTATTGGATTTTGTAAGATCAGTTTGTAAAAGCAAAGTTTCTCCTCTTTTGCTTTGAAACTTATGTTTTGTTGCAAAAGCAGAAATCATAGCTTTGTAATGAATTTTGTAAATCAGTGCAAGAGGAATAGATCCTTCAAGCATTTTGTAATTGTGAGTTTTGATTTGTAAAACAAGGGATTTTGTAATGTTACTGTCGTTTAACGAAACAGTAAAATTTGGATAGCAATCAAAAGATATTGGTCCATTGCACAGGCTAGACTCGACTGAACTAAGCAAGGAGTCCTGGAAATTTATGAACCTAGTATCTCTAAGGACTGCTAGGATTGAGGTGTTCAACCCTTCTTTTGTAAGTGGTTTAATTCCAACTTGGACTAAACCTATATGGATGTATTTGTATTGTTTTTCACGGTGTTTTTGTAAGGATTTTTGAGACAGAAGAGAAATCGTCTCTATATATAAAGCAAAATTATATTTATATTAATTGTATTATAGATTTTAAGCTAAAATTATTAAGTTAAGCAAAGTAAAATTATTAAGCATTATCTAATATCAATAATGAAATATACAAAGAAGATAAACTAAAATGAAATTATAAATATTTATAATATTTAAGGTTTATTCTATAGTTACTTAGTTTAAAACATAGTTAAATTACTTTGTTACAAAAAAATAAGATGATTTAACGAAAATTTACAATTTATCTCATCAAATTTTTGTAAAAATATTTTTTTTTTCTGTAATGTAGTCAATTATGAAAAAATTTATTAACTTAACAAAAAATATAAAATTTCTTCATCTTAAATTATTATAATTTTTCACAATCTCTTAAATTTTAATTAAAATAATAGATGATAAATATGAAATAATAAGTATGTATACCTTATCTAATTTTATTTATAATATTTTTTAACATTATTAAAAAATATTATATGTGTTCTTTTGTGAAGAAATTTTATTTTTTCCGTTAAGTTAATAAATTTTTCATAATTGGCTAATTTACAAAAAGAAAAATCATTTTACAAAAAATTAATGAGATGAATTGTAAAATTTCGTTAAATCATCTTATTTTTCGTAACAAAATAATTTTACTTTATTTTAAATAAAGTAACCATGGAATATACCACAATTATTAAATATTTCATTTTTTAATATAATTATTATTTTTTATTACGCCATGTGTCAATTTATTATGAATACAAGTGTCAAGTTCTTGATAACCATTCTTGAGTCTTTAGCTTTCACACACACACATGTACATATATAATTATTATTTTTTATTATGCCATGTGTCAATTTATTATGAATACAAGTGTCAAGTTCTTGATAACCATTTTTGAGTCTTTAGCTTTCACATTCACACACACACACACACACACACACACATATATATATGTGGTATTTGGTTTGGCTACTCTCTTTTAATTTTTGATTTAGAATGTATTTTTTAATTTATAAGTTAATTTAAAAATAAGTAGTTAGTTGTTTGGTAAGGTTATTTAAAATTAATTTTAAATAGTTTAAGTGTTTGGTTAAAAGATGCTTTAAAAAAAAACTTAATTTCTCAAAATGACAAAAAAGGATGCATTATTGAGCATTGTGATTGTTAAAATAGGGATAGTGTTAATTTTTTTAAAAATTATTAGGATAATATTGTATTTTATTTGGTAAAATATAGTTTTAAAATAAGTAAATAAGTTATAAGTAAGATTGTCTTATTTATGACTTATTTTAAGTAGTTATTTTAACTTATAAACCAAACCAAACACTAATTTACATATGACTTATAAGCAGGTTTGGCCGATTTATAAGTCAAACCAAATATAAAACTTATAAATTTGACCTTTAATTTAAATTCTCTAATAAGAAAAAAAAAAACTCAAAGAATACTTGCTCAATAAATAAATAAATAAATTATATTTTCATTTGTTTTCTGAAAATAGTTTCATATTTTTATATATTAGGGAAGTGAATTCTATTGTTATTTTAATGAAAACAAAATAAGACTCATTTTTTTATATTACACTAAAAAAAAAAAGAATTAGCAACTGAACAAATCGATTTTTAATCAAATAAAATTGGTTGTTAATCAATTTAGCAACTTATTTAGCAACCGATTTAGATAGTTGCAATAAAACTGGTTGCTAAATCATGTTACAACTAACTAATAGATTGGTTACTATTAGCAATGAATTTATCAACCGAAAATTGAATCGGTTGCTAAAATAACTTTAAAAAATAAATTTTTTTATTAAAAAATATCGATTGCTTGTAGCGATCGATTTAGCAATCAAAATTGATTGCTAATAATAATTGATAAATAATCTACACATAAACCAAACCAAATATAAAACTTATAAACTAAACCAAACACTAATCTACATATGACTTATAAGCAGGTTTGACCGATTTATAATAAGTCAAACCAAATATAAAACTTATAAATTTGACCTTTAATTGAAATTCTCTAATAAGAAAAAAAAACTAAAAGAATACTTGCTCAATAAATAAATAAATTATATTTTCATTTTTTTCTGAAAATAGTTTCATATTTTTATATATTAGGGAAGTGAATTCTATTGTTATTATAATGAAAAAAAGTAAGACTCATTTTTTTATATTACCCTAAAAAAAAAAAGGATTAGCAACTGAACAAATCGATTGTTAATCAAATAAAATTGGTTGTAAATCAATTTAGCAACTTATTTAGCAACCGATTTAGACAGTTGCAATAAAACTGATTGCTAAATCATGTTACAACTGACTAATAGATTGGTTACTATTAGCAATGAATTTATCAACCGAAAATTGAATCGGTTGCTAAAATAATTTTAAAAAATAAATTTTTTTATTAAAAAATATCGATTGCTTGTAGCGATCGATTTAGCAATCAAAATTGATTGCTAATAATAATTGATAAATAATGGGTTCTAAAAAAAAATAGTGCCTTTAATTTGACAATTTAGCAACTGATTTTCTATTGCTAATTCTTAAAAAAAAATTATATTTCTAAATAACATAAAAATTCTTATAAATAAATTATTCTAAAAATTACTAAAATATAATTTATTAATTAAAATTTTGTACTAAAAATTAATATAAAAACATTATACTAATAATAATTATTAATCAAAATAATAACAAAAAAATTAATAAAAAAAATTAATTAGTGCCACAAATAATTTACTAACAACAAATATTTATAAAAAAGTAAATTATAATAAAAAATAAATTAAATAAAAAAATGAGACAGAAAAAGTAGATGAAGAAGGAAAAAGTGAAATAAAAAGATGATGAAGAATAAAATAGATGAGAAAGAAAAAGAAAATAAAGAAAAAAAATGAGAAAGAAAAAGATAATAAAGAAGAAAATAGATGAGAAAGAAAAAGAAAATAAAGAAAATAGATTAGATAGAAAAAAATGATAAACAAAATAGATAATAATGAAAAAGATGATAGAAGAAATAGAGAGAAAATAAAAGAAAAAGCAAAAAAAAAAAGTAGTGGGAAAAGGACGTGAGTAGTGGTTTATATAAGTGAATTAACAATTGATAACGATTGATTCAGTGGAGTTCAATTTTTTTTTAAAAAAAAGTAGAGAGAATTTTTTGGGAAAAAATTTTGTAACCAATTTTATTTTCAGTTGCAGAATCAGTTGCTAATAGCAACTAATTTCATTTAATTTCAAAAATCAGTTACTGCTAGTAAGTGATTTATAAATCAGTTACAAAGAAAAAAAATTAGGCAAAAATTTTTGAGAGAAAAATTATAACTGATTCACAATCTATTGCTAATAGTAATCGATCTCATTTGATTCCAAAAATCAGTTGCTGTTAGTAACAGATTCACAAATCATTGAAAAATTGAAAAAAAAAACAAAAATGAGTGGAAATTTTCCTCTTAAAATTTAGCAATCGATTCGCAATCGGTGCAATCAGTTACTAAATTTTAAAATTGGTTACTAATTATATATTCAAGATTTTTCTAATATTGATTAGCAAATAAATATAATTTGGTTGCTAATAGCATTCGACTTAGTAACAGATTCTTGAATCAATTGCTAAATTTTCTAAAATAAGTATTTTATTAAAAAAATGGGAACCACAAATCGATTGTAAAATCGGTTCCTATTACAACCAATTTCAGTCAATTACAAAAATTAGTTGTAAATTTATGTTTTTTAGTGTTAAAAATATTTAATATTTTATTTTTTTCATTTATATAAAGTAATATTTATTTTTTTTATAAAATAATAATTTCACAAAATATATATTAAATTAACAAAATACAACCCTTCACGAAAAAAATAAATTATAAAATTATAATATTTTTATAAAATAATATAATAAAATATTATTTTTCAATTAATAATAACAAGAGTATTGATGACACCAGGGTTGGGGCTAAAAACTTTAGTCAGTGGGTCAATTTTTTTTTTAATTCAAAACTATTTACTAAGAAAAAAAAATTTTCTACATATAACAACAATAAAGTAAAAAATTAAACAAAAATAATTTCATAAAAATAAAAAAATCTCACTATAAGTTTAAATTCTGATGAATTTTTTATTTTTTGCATGATCTCTTTATTATCAATTCTATCAAAAACAACTTTCTCAATAATTATTAAATAATTTAATTAATCCCAACTTGCTGTAGTAGTCCATTCTATTACAAAAAAATGCTCTTTTTCAATGCTTGGAGTTGTAATAAGTAATATTAATGTCAATTTTATACGTAAATTAATGATATATATATATATATATATATATATATATATATATATATAAAAGATTTTTTGTTGTGATTTTTTCTTTATTGAAAACATATCATTCATATACAAAAATCTTTTAAATTTGTCATTATTTTATATGATCATACTACAGCTTTATATAATTATTTTGTTCTTGAAATGAATGAATATTTTTATTATTAATTTTTAAGTTGGTTATTTATAACTTTTGGATGAAATTTTTCTTAATATATATATATATATATATATCCGCCCTTGGATAACACCACTCATTATTAATAATCTAAAATAATTTTATTACATTAATTTTAAAAAATAAATTTATATATATTTATTTTTTGTAAAATTTTACCATCTCAATATTTGTTTAGTGATTATTCTTAAATAATTGCTATGAAATTAAATATTATTTTATATGAAATTTACAAAAATAATATAAATTTTTTAAAATTGAAATTTTTTTAAGTAAAATAATCTGATATTATTTTCAAAAACAAGTATACTTAAAGCAGAAAGTATAATTATGTACTGGCTTAAATCAACTACTGACTATTAGCTATCAGCTATCAATTGCATCTAACAGTTAAACCAAACAAGCGCTTAATGGAAAAACCTAAACTTACCATACTTGGGTGTGGGTATAAGCTTGGTTTGGGTGAAAAATTAGCTATTTTGATTAAAGATTTAAGAGATTAATATTAAATGGTTGAATTCGGTTTTAATAAAATTTAATTATTCTTTTATTATTTTTTAAAAAATCTGATTATGGTTTAAAATTGAACTGAGCAATGCCAATTCGATTGAAATCTTGAATCAATATAATTTCAATTTCAATTTTAGAATGTGTTTGTCTTAACTTATAAATTAATTTATAAACTCTAAAAATAAGCTTACTATTTGTTTCAACATTTGTTGGGTTTATAAAATAAGTTTATATATATATAAACTAGGACGACTAACTTTTTATTTTTAGTTTTTATAAGTCCAGTATTTATAAAGTTAATTTAGCCAAGTATTTTATCATATTATCCCTCTTTAATTTTTAAAATTTCATCACATATCTCATTTAATATCATTTTTAGTCATTTTAACAATAAATATGTTTATTAGTTATTCTTTTGTTAAATATATTAACTATTTATCAGTTACTTATAAACAATAAACAATTAGATCAGATTTGTTATTAAAATTTAATTCTCATAATTAATATTGAGGAAATAATTTTAAATATGCACATCAAACATTAAAGATATGTTTTTAGTTTCATCACAACCAAAAACTTCTAGGGAGAGAGGTTTTACCTTTTTTTTTTTCTCCTCTTTATTTTTCATCTTGAATTTTTGTGATGTTTTCCCTCGTTTAATGAAATTATTAAGTGCTTTATTATTGAGATTTTTTTTTTGGAAGAATAGTTTACATGGTACAAATTTTTCTTTCAATAAAATATTAAATTTTGAAGGTTAACTAATGGAGTTCGTAAAAAAATCATGGAGTTAAAGAGTTGAGTGTGTAGCTCATCTAATGGCCAATATCTATACTCTGTCAATATTATTATGATCTTTCCATTTTTTATATTAATTTTTTTATCTATATAAAAATATAATTTATTAATTTATATTTTTTATTCTATTTTTAATTATTGAAAATTTTTTTTATTTCTATAATGAAAAGAGATGAATGAATAAAATAAAAATGATCTAATTATAAACAAAAAATAGATAATTTGATTTAAACTACTTATCATAGCATAAAACATCTAATATATACATTGGTGGAAGTGTTTTAAATGTGATGATATATGTAATCAAAATAATAATTTTTATTAAATATATAATAATTTATTTGAGGATTATTTAATTAAGGATATATAATAATGATAATTTTAATACTGTTGCATGTCATATCTTGTCTTCTTAGCATATTAGCAGGTTTCAAGGCCCAATTCCTACCTGTACTTGATGTACGTGCCCAATTTATTATTATTGTTATTATTTTAAAGTGTTCTGATGGAATAATTAATTTAAAATTTATGAACATACATTAATTAATATGTAATATTTTAAAAAATATTTTATAAAAATATCTTTAAAATTATACAAAATATATAGGTGAGTTCTTGTTTTGCACTTTTTAAGTGTTGAAGAACTTGAACTATTAAAAAAAAAATTGTCATTGAGTTTAATAAATAATATTAATGGGTTTTGAAAAATAAAGGTTTTTTTTTTCTTAAATGTGGATTTATGAATTTAAAATTTGACGTGAAATTGTGATTTTATATGATTAAAGTTTAGTAAATGTGAGTTTTGAGTTTTTTAGGTGATTATCGGTGAGTGTCATCCCCTTTTCATTTTTTTTTTTTATTGGTGAGTATCATCTCCTTTTCATTTTTTTTTATTCTCAATAATTTCAAGAACTGTACTTTTAGAGCAAATTAGTGTTTGTCCACAGCATATTTTCAAATACAAAATAATAATAAGTAACGCTTCTTAATTACAATCAATATTCATAGTAGAATCAAGCACAAAATAGAGATGATAGAAAATGCCCATTTTAATTATGACAAACATTAAGCTTTAATTTGGAAGAAAAAAAATATTTCAACATTAGTACAATTAGTCAAACCATCGACAACAATAACTAATTAAAAACAGGTTGCTCCACATATATATTACTATAAATCATATATGTCTCTCACCATGGATTTGGAACTATCCAAAAAGGTGGTGGATCAATCCTCCTTAAATCACATGCATAAAATGGTTTCACAATCTTTTCTTCCAAGCTGAACTTGCCAAGATCATGGCCTCCATACAAGTCATCCTCATTCATCTGATTCCAATTATCGTCCGTAAAATAAATAGAATTCTTTTCAAATCCTGAACAATACTGAGCCAAGAGTGACATTGAATGGTTTCCCCCTAAAAACAATACCTCATCCTTCAAATTGTCTACTCCCACCCATTTTTGCTCTCTGGAATCCAACTTGCAAACATGAAACATAAGTGTTTGATACGGGCAAACCAAAGGCTGGGTGCTGTCACCACTCAGAAGATATGCTTCATCAACAACTTCACCTTCTTCATTAACAAAATTCCCTATATACCTTAGCACCAGTAAAAGATCGCCAGATGATTCCACCAAGTAAGTTTGGCAAGAATGTAAATTTCCGAAACACTTTGTAGCTTCCAACATTTCTCTTGTGGTTGAAGGGTGGATTTCCCTTTTCTTTATTGGCAAAGAAGCATGAAAGTCCCAGACTTCAATGGAACTATCCGACGTTAATGCATAAAAAAGATCGTTAATGTATATGATATCACAATAGCCTTGAGATGCACCACTAAGAATAGTCCAACCTGAATCTCCTTTCTTACAGAAAGCAAGCCTTGAGAGGTAACCGAAAATTAGTACAACTACATAGCTGTTGTCATGAGATGGATCTGACAGCAAGATAGCTTTGGTGATAAAAACCTTTCTCAAGTGTTGGATGAAGTAGGATTTATTAACTTGAAACATGAACCTCTCAATTGTAGGCAACTGAATTCGAACTTGTGAAAAGGGGTTGAGGAGGAAGGGTTTTGCTTCATCATCTAAAAGCACTAGCCACCCATGAGATGAACCAACACACCAAGCATCATTACCGAACAGATTACCAATGTTCTTGATCTGATATGTTTTATTGTCCTCAAGACTAAAGAAGCAACGAGCATGATGTTCTTGGTTGCCAGGGAGGAGGAGCCATGGTACTTGACGTAAAGAAGAGACATATGATTTTGCAATGGAATTCCAAGAAGAACAAACAGCCTTGAAGCGAATGAATTGAGCAAAAGATAGCTTTGAAAGTATCAATCTCAGAAGTTCAGGTTGAAGCTTAGACCAATTTTGTTCGACAATGGAAGTAACCTTAGAAAAAGAAATTTGTAATCTTTTGGAGCTAGCACTCTGGTCTTCCGCCATGGTAGAAAAGAGATTTTTTTTATTGCCATTGTTATAGAAGTTTGCAAGGCTCTTATATACACTAGTCAAAGTATGCTAACCTTTTAACCAAAAGATGCATCTCTTAATGCATGAAACTATTAAGAAGAGTCGCATCTCTTCATGCGGTTACATCTTTTAACCAATAGACATAACTTTTGGATTTTTTCACCTTTTGGCAATGTACATGTCTTTTGGATTTTAATTCAAATGGACTCGGGTTGACCCACATAGGTGAGCCAGACAATATTTCTAACATTTTTCACTCGCACATGATAGGTCAACTCTCATTTCAAATTCTACAAATTTCATATTTTACAAATAGATTGTGTGATCAATGTATACTTCGAGAGCTCATTTGCTATATGTTAGGATAATATAACATCCACTACAAGACAAATGGTTTTTAACAAGGGGAAAAATCCTCGTTAAAAATTAAAAAGTGGTCATTAATACTAATTAACGACTGCAAAGGTTGGTAGTTAAGTCATTATAGGCTCTGTCATTAAACTTAACTAGTTGTTAATACTAATAACAAAGCTACAATAATCGATTGTTAAAATTGTACTATTAACGGCTATTTTAGTCATCATTATTATTATTTATGAAAGAGAAAATGACCATTAAATTTGAATTAAAATACCATTATTTTGTACTTTAACAACCTTTAATATCGTCATTAAAAATAGTTAACGATGAAAAACTTGGTTGTTGAAAAATAGTAACGATAGTAAATAATGGTCGTTAAAAGTTATTAACGACCTTTGATGTCGTCATAAAAAATTTTTAACAATGAAAAAATTGGTGGTTGAGAAAAAGTAACAATAGTAAATAATGATCATTAAAGGTTATTAACGATCTTTGATATCATCGTTAAAAATTATTACCAATGAAAAAAAATTCGTCGTTTAAAAATAGTAATGATAGTAAATAATGTTGTTAAAAGCTATTAATGATAAAAAAGAAATGGTCATTAAAAAGTATTAACGAGAGTAAAATCTGATCGTTAAAAACTACTAACGATAGTAACAATTAGTTGTAGAAAATAATTAAAGAAGCAGATAAAGTCTGGAAGCAATAGGGGCAAATAAAAAATGGAATTCTCTATGGAAGAAGATTCTAAAAGTGAAGAAAGTGCGTTAAGTTAAAAGATTGCCAAGGCCATCAAGAAACATCAAAAACACCCTAATGATGATGATTTTGACATGGGTGATGGTTCTTCTCTGTGTAGCAATACTAACCAAAGTTTTTCCACCTAAGTTCAAATTACTAACCCATATTTGTTTCCATTTCCAATTTTCTTTTGTTTCCTTCTTCAAATCCATACTTTGTGGCATTCACATAGGAGCATAACCTAACAATCCTCAAGGCTATGAATATACTCTAATTATTGATTATAATGGGATTTACATAAGACTCGTATGAATGTATTATAAAATTTTTCCAAAACTACCCTATACATTTGCTTCTTCTTTGTCCCAACAAAGGCACAATTATTATGTGGAAGGTGACACTAACCACACTCTTGGCTAAAGATGGCAAAAGTTTCTGAACTCGATTCAACCCATCCTGAACTCATTCAATTTTGTAGACCCCAATAGTGTGTGGGGCAGAGAGGAGGATTCCTTCTTCCCACTCAAATCCTTGTACCAGGCACAATATTAGATTATTATTTTTTTATCAAAAAATAATTTATTTTTGTATATTTATGTATTTAAATATCATAATTTTAGTAAAAAAAAGTATAAATATATTATGAAAGTTATGTTTAAAAATATTATTTTTAATAAATAAATTTATATTATATAATAATAAATTAAAATGAAAAATAGAAAAATAAAAAGAAAAATCTGTGCGCCTAAATTCATCCTCCCCCACTTTTTGGTGGAAAAGTCTTCGTTCCAACCCGAACCCTCTAACCTTGCCCCGTTAGCGCTGTTGCCATTCCTACATTTGCTAGGTGCACTCTTGTTGATCCTCCATAAAGCAAGGAAGGGGGCCCACTAGTAGATTTTCCATGTGCAAATATGTGATTTGATTCAAGCATATCATCTTTCATATCCATATCTTGCACGTCTAGAGCTTCTTTGATCACATACCTATTAGCAGTAGGAGATGATGTTCCCACTTGAGATCTTTTAGTTTTAGATCCTGAAGATCTTTAAGCATAGCCAATTCACTAAGTAAATTTCCTAGTTAAAGATCCGCCTATCAGTTGAAACTTTTTATCCAGTCGATGAAGATCTCGAAATAGAGTAGCTTGACCCATAATTTATGGAAGCACACATTTTGGGACAAACAAATTGATTAGGTTGAATAATCCATTCACCTTCTTTTCTCACTTAAAATTTGCTACAAATCTCAATTCCTAATTGCTCTTTCGAAGATAATGTCCAAATGATTTGTTCGTATGAATCTTGAGAGCTGAAAAATAGTAACTTTTGTTGAGTTGCCTTGCTACAATTTTGGATTACAGTCACCTGGCGTTCAAAATCTCTCTCTCTCTTTCTCTCTGTCTCTCTCTCACTTTTCAATTTAGTTGCTTATTTTGGGTAGAAATGGATTTTTTGCTCTCATATTTGCAGAGAAACGTTAGATTATCTTTGACAGGAGAGGGAGAGGAAAAGAAACTGTGGAGGGAGAGAGACATGATGGGAGAGGGAGAGGGAGATAGAGAGAGACACGTGGATTAATTATTTGTAAATAATCATAAATTTAAGGAAATAATTTGGGATCAACTCGCCAAAATATAGAAATAAATTTATAAATAATTAAAATTTCTAATGACTCCGAAATAATTTATCCATAATATTAATAATTATGATTTAAACTTTATTTCTAAATTATTAATTTTTTTTAATTTAGTGGGACTTGAGATTTGACTATTTGGCAAGTATGAGCGAGACTATAATTTATTAAATTAATAATTTATCATTCTACCAAAAATAAAAGAAAATTAATAACTTATCAAAGCGTGCAAAAGGTTTTAAGATATTGGCCAACTTTCCTTGTTGCTTATGCATTTATTTATGGGTTAATTATTTAATTCACCGTGAGCACTAAAAAATAAATTATTAGATACACTTAACAATTTCTCTTGTTTACGAGCGTAAGAGATTATGAAGACATTATCTTATGTGCATTGATCCATTAAATCAAGATTTCAGTGATTTCACTAACTAGAGGAGACTCACACTCCCACACACAACTTATGTGACTTTAGATAACAACTGGTCATCTACCAGACAGTAATAATTTACTAAATTAAATGAATTTTAACCGGTTAAATTATTTATTTATTTTTTATATATTGATAAAAAATTAATTATTATATTTATTTGTATATCAATATATACTGATTTAGTAATATTTGATGCAAAACAAAATAATTAATCGAATTAAAATTTTGAATCAAAATTTTAATTTAGTTAGTTATTTTCGTTTAAATATATATATTAGGATAACGTTGTTAAGTTATGCATTATATAACATCAATAATTAAATTTATAATTAAAAAAATAATAAGTTAAAATGAAATTTCAAATTCAGTTAATTTCTATCCAATAAAACTAATTTTATTTTTAAAATAAAATTTCAAATATTTTATATTTTTTAAATTCCATATATTTTATATTTAATACTTAATATAATATATTTTAAAATCCTTACCAAACATAAAATATTATATTTTTTAAATTATATGCATATGATTAATGATATAAAGAAAAAAAAATGTAATTGGAACGTCAAACACGCCAACAAAATGGCACAAAATTTGTCTCATTTTAATGCCCTTAAAGCACCAGATATGAAAGCATGAGAGAGAGAACTATCATGAAAGCATTTGGTGGCAAGACTGTGAGCTACCCATTACAAAGCCAATTCACATATTGAAAAGAAATCCCATCTTTATCAACCACCGCCTATCTGCAAAATTTCCAAGATAATTCTTTGAATTGATAGAGATTTAGAGATACTGGAGATTCTTGTATCATAGTTAAAGAGTCTCCTTTAATTATGACCTGATTAAAGCCTCTTATTTTGGCTAGAAGAATTGCCTTTTGAGCTAAAACTTCTAATCCATGACTTTGCAACAAAAAAAAAGAAAAAAAAAAAAACTTTCTTTATATTTATCAACTTGGTATTAAAAAAAGATAAAATTAAATTTCAGCTAAAACTTTTAAAATGACATTTTAAATATTTTTTAATAAAAATTAAAAGAAGATGAGTTAAAATGAAATTTCAAATATTTATCTTTTTTAATTCCAAATATTTCATATTTTGTAAATAAAATTATATTTTTAATTGTGCCAAGTGTTAATTATTAGTGAATACAAGTTAGTTAAATTGAATTTTGCTATCTCAAAGCTGTAATATTTTAATACAATTAGAATTAAAAAAAAAAAAGGTAATTGACAACCTATTATTAAGAATATTTCATCTATTCTTATGAAAAAAATTATGTGGACAAATCTTTTTATGAGATAAGTTTAACTAATAAGATAAGTTAAAATTAGGCTTTATCTAATAAAATTAATTTTAAATATTTTATTTAAATTTCAAATATTTTATATATACTAATAATTAAAAGAAAACAAGAGATTAGTTAAAATGAAAATTGAAATAGCTTATATTTTAATGTCTAAAATATTTTATATTTTTTAAATAAATTCTTTTTAATTATACCCTGTGTTAATTATGATTATTACAAGTTTAAAATCTTAATTAGTAGTTTTTAAATCTTTAAATCATAAATATGTATATAAATTCAAAAGATATAATAATTATGGTACAATAATTAAGATATTAAAAGGTAGTCTATCGTAAATGAAATTTTACATAATTTAAAATTTTTAAATTCTATACAGTAATAAAATAAAAAACATAAACTAAAATGAAATTATAAATAGAATTTTTATTCATATTAATTATATCTTATATTTATTACTATCTATAAAATAAATTTTACAATCTATCTCATCAAATTTTTGTAAAATGATTTTTTTTTCTGTAATGTAGTCAATTATGAAAAGTTTTATTAACTTAACAGAAAATATAAAATTTCTTCATCTTAAATTATTATAATTTTTCACAATATCTTAAATTTTAATTAAAATAATTGATGATAAATATGAAATAATAAGTATGTATACCTTATTTAATTTTATTTATAATATTTTTTAACATTATTAAAAAATATTATATGTGTTGTTTTGTGAAGAAATTTTATTTTTTCCGTTAAGTTAATAAATTTTTCATAATTGGCTAATTTACAAAAAGAAAAATCATTTTACAAAAAATTAATGAGATGAATTGTAAAATTTCGTTAAATCATCTTATTTTTTGTAACAAAATAATTTTACTGTATTTTAAATAAAGTAACCATGGAATATACCACAATTATTAAATATTTCATTTTTTAATATAATTATTATTTTTTATTATGCCATGTGTCAATTTATTATGAATACAAGTGTCAAGTTCTTGATAACCATTCTTGAGTCTTTAGCTTTCACACACACACATGTACATATATAATTATTATTTTTTATTATGCCATGTGTCAATTTATTATGAATACAAGTGTCAAGTTCTTGATAATCATTTTTGAGTCTTTAGCTTTCACATTCACACACACACACACACACATATATATGTGGTATTTGGTTTGGCTACTCTCTTTTAATTTTTGATTTAGAATGTATTTTTTAATTTATAAGTTAATTTAAAAATAAGTAGTTAGTTGTTTGGTAAGGTTATTTAAAATTAATTTTAAATAGTTTAAGTGTTTGGTTAAAAGATGCTTTAAAAAAAAACTTAATTTCTCAAAATGACAAAAAAGGATGCATTATTGAGCATTGTGATTGTTAAAATAGGGATAGTGTTGATTTTTTTAAAAATTATTAGGATAATATTGTATTTTATTTGGTAAAATATAGTTTTAAAATAAGTAAATAAGTAATAAGTAAGATTGTCTTATTTATGACTTATTTTAAGTAGTTATTTTAACTTATAAACCAAACCAAACACTAATTTACATATGACTTATAAGCAGGTTTGGCCGATTTATAAGTCAAACCAAATATAAAACTTATAAATTTGACCTTTAATTTAAATTCTCTAATAAGAAAAAAAAAACTCAAAGAATACTTGCTCAATAAATAAATAAATAAATTATATTTTCATTTGTTTTCTGAAAATAGTTTCATATTTTTATATATTAGGGAAGTGAATTCTATTGTTATTTTAATGAAAACAAAATAAGACTCATTTTTTTATATTACACTAAAAAAAAAAAGAATTAGCAACTGAACAAATCGATTTTTAATCAAATAAAATTGGTTGTTAATCAATTTAGCAACTTATTTAGCAACCGATTTAGATAGTTGCAATAAAACTGGTTGCTAAATCATGTTACAACTGACTAATAGATTGGTTACTATTAGCAATGAATTTATCAACCGAAAATTGAATCGGTTGCTAAAATAACTTTAAAAAATAAATTTTTTTATTAAAAAATATCGATTGCTTGTAGCGATCGATTTAGCAATCAAAATTGATTGCTAATAATAATTGATAAATAATCTACACATAAACCAAACCAAATATAAAACTTATAAACTAAACCAAACACTAATCTACATATGACTTATAAGCAGGTTTGACCGATTTATAATAAGTCAAACCAAATATAAAACTTATAAATTTGACCTTTAATTGAAATTCTCTAATAAGAAAAAAAAACTAAAAGAATACTTGCTCAATAAATAAATAAATTATATTTTCATTTTTTTCTGAAAATAGTTTCATATTTTTATATATTAGGGAAGTGAATTCTATTGTTATTATAATGAAAAAAAGTAAGACTCATTTTTTTATATTACCCTAAAAAAAAAGGATTAGCAACTGAACAAATCGATTGTTAATCAAATAAAATTGGTTGTAAATCAATTTAGCAACTTATTTAGCAACCGATTTAGACAGTTGCAATAAAACTGATTGCTAAATCATGTTACAACTGACTAATAGATTGGTTACTGTTAGCAATGAATTTATCAACCGAAAATTGAATCGATTGCTAAAATAATTTTAAAAAATAAATTTTTTTATTAAAAAATATCGATTGCTTGTAGCGATCGATTTAGCAATCAAAATTGATTGCTAATAATAATTGATAAATAATGGGTTCTAAAAAAAAATAGTGCCTTTAATTTGACAATTTAGCAACTGATTTTCTATTGCTAATTCTTAAAAAAAAATTATATTTCTAAATAACATAAAAATTCTTATAAATAAATTATTCTAAAAATTACTAAAATATAATTTATTAATTAAAATTTTGTACTAAAAATTAATATAAAAACATTATAGTAATAATAATTATTAATCAAAATAATAACAAAAAAATTAATAAAAAAAATTAATTAGTGCCACAAATAATTTACTAACAACAAATATTTATAAAAAAGTAAATTATAATAAAAAATAAATTAAATAAAAAAATGAGACAGAAAAAGTAGATGAAGAAGGAAAAAGTGAAATAAAAAGATGATGAAGAATAAAATAGATGAGAAAGAAAAAGAAAATAAAGAAAAAAAATGAGAAAGAAAAAGATAATAAAGAAGAAAATAGATGAGAAAGAAAAAGAAAATAAAGAAAATAGATTAGATAGAAAAAAATGATAAACAAAATAGATAATAATGAAAAAGATGATAGAAGAAATAGAGAGAAAATAAAAGAAAAAGCAAAAAAAAAAAGTAGTGGGAAAAGGACGTGAGTAGTGGTTTATATAAGTGAATTAACAATTGATAACGATTGATTCAGTGGAGTTCAATTTTTTTTAAAAAAAAAGTAGAGAATTTTTTGGGAAAAAATTTTGTAACCAATTTTATTTTCAGTTGCAGAATCAGTTGCTAATAGCAACTAATTTCATTTAATTTTAAAAATCAGTTACTGCTAGTAAGTGATTTATAAATCAGTTACAAAGAAAAAAAATTAGGCAAAAATTTTTGAGAGAAAAATTATAACTAATTCACAATCTATTGCTAATAGTAATCGATCTCATTTGATTCCAAAAATCAGTTGCTGTTAGTAACCGATTCACAAATCATTGAAAATTTGAAAAAAAAAAAAACAAAAATGAGTGGAAATTTTCCTCTTAAAATTTAGCAATCGGTGCAATCAGTTACTAAATTTTAAAATTGGTTACTAATTATATATTCAAGATTTTTCTAATATTGATTAGCAAATAAATATAATTTGATTGCTAATAGCATTCGACTTAGTAACAGATTCTTGAATCAATTGTTAAATTTTCTAAAATAAGTATTTTATTTAAAAAATGGGAACCACAAATCGATTGTAAAATCGGTTCCTATTACAACCAATTTCAGTCAATTACAAAAATTAGTTGTAAATTTATGTTTTTTAGTGTTAAAAATATTTAATATTTTATTTTTTGCATTTATATAAAGTAATATTTATTTTTTTTATAAAATAATCATTTCACAAAATATATATTAAATTAACAAAATACAACCCTTCACGAAAAAAATAAATTATAAAATTATAATATTTTTATAAAATAATATAATAAAATATTAATTTTCAATTAATAATAATAAGAGTATTGATGACACCAGGGTTGGGGCTAAAAACTTTAGTCAGTGGGTCAATTTTTTTTTTAATTCAAAACTATTTACTAAGAAAAAAAATTTTCTACATATAACAACAATAAAGTAAAAAATTAAACAAAAATAATTTCATAAAAATAAAAAAATCTCACTATAAGTTTAAATTCTGATGAATTTTTATTTTTTGCATAATCTCTTTATTATCAATTCTATCAAAAACAACTTTCTCAATAATTATTAAATAATTTAATTAATCCCAATTTGCTGTAGTAGTCCATTCTATTACAAAAAATGCTCTTTTTCAATGCTTGGAGTTGTAATAAGTAATATTAATGTCAATTTTATACGTAAATTAATGATATATATATATATATATATATATATATATATATATATATATATATATAAGATTTTTTGTTGTGATTTTTTCTTTATTGAAAACATATCCTTCATATACAAAAATCTTTTAAATTTGTCATTATTTTATATGATCATACTACAGCTTTATATAATTATTTTGTTCTTGAAATGAATGAATATTTTTATTATTAATTTTTTAAGTTGGTTATTTATAACTTTTGGATGAAATTTTTCTTAATATATATATATATATATATATATATATATATATATATATATATATATATATATATATATCCGCCCTTGGATAACACCACTCATTATTAATAATTTAAAATAATTTTATTACATTAATTTTAAAAAATAAATTTATATATATTTATTTTTTGTAAAATTTTACCATCTCAATATTTGTTTAGTGATTATTCTTAAATAATTGCTATGAAATTAAATATTATTTTATATGAAATTTACAAAAATAATATAAATTTTTTAAAATTGAAATTTTTTTAAGTAAAATAATCTGATATTATTTTCAAAAACAAGTATACTTAAAGCAGAAAGTATAATTATGTACTGGCTTAAATCTACTACTGACTATTAGCTATCAGCTATCAATTGCATCTAACAGTTAAACCAAACAAGCGCTTAATGGAAAAACCTAAACTTACCATACTTGGGTGTGGGTATAAGCTTGGTTTGGGTGAAAAATTAGCTATTTTGATTAAAGATTTAAGAGATTAATATTAAATGGTTGAATTCGGTTTTAATAAAATTTAATTATTCTTTTATTATTTTTTAAAAAATCTGATTATGGTTTAAAATTGAACTGAGCAATGCCATTTCGATTGAAATCTTGAATCAATATAATTTCAATTTCAATTTTAGAATGTGTTTATCTTAACTTATAAATTAATTTATAAACTCTAAAAATAAGCTTACTATTTGTTTCAACATTTGTTGGGTTTATAAAATAAGTTTATATATATATAAACTAGGACGACTAACTTTTTATTTTTAGTTTTTATAAGTCCAGTATTTATAAAGTTAATTTAGCCAAGTATTTTATCATATTATCCCTCTTTAATTTTTAAAATTTCATCACAAATCTCATTTAATATCATTTTTAGTCATTTTAACAATAAATATGTTTATTAGTTATTCTTTTGTTAAGTATATTAACTATTTATCAGTTACTTATAAACAATAAACAATTAGATCAGATTTGTTATTAAAATTTAATTCTCATAATTAATATTGATGAAATAATTTTAAATATGCACATCAAACATTAAAGATATGTTTTTAGTTTCATCACAACCAAAAACTTCTAGGGAGAGAGGTTTTACCTTTTTTTTTTCTCCTCTTTATTTTTCATCTTGAATTTTTGTGATGTTTTCCCTCGTTTAATGAAATTATTAATTTTTTTTTTGGAAGAATAGTTTACATGGTACAAATTTTTCTTTCAATAAAATATTAAATTTTGAAGGTTAACTAATGGAGTTCGTAAAAAAATCATGGAGTTGAAGAGTTGAGTGTGTAGCTCATCTAATGGCCAATATCTATACTCTGTCAATATTATTATGATCTTTCCATTTTTTATATTAATTTTTTTATCTATATAAAAATATAATTTATTAATTTATATTTTTTATTCTATTTTTAATTATTGAAAATTTTTTTTATTTCTATAATGAAAAGAGATGAATGAATAAAATAAAAATGATCTAATTATAAACAAAAAATAGATAATTTGATTTAAACTACTTATCATAGCATAAAACATCTAATATATACATTGGTGGAAGTGTTTTAAATGTGATGATATATGTAATCAAAATAATAATTTTTATTAAATATATAATAATTTATTTGAGGATTATTTAATTAAGGATATATAATAATGATAATTTTAATACTGTTGCATGTCATATCTTGTCTTCTTAGCATATTAGCAGGTTTCAAGGCCCAATTCCTACCTGTACTTGATGTACGTGCCCAATTTATTATTATTGTTATTATTTTAAAGTGTTCTGATGGAATAATTAATTTAAAATTTATGGACATACATTAATTAATATGTAATATTTTAAAAAATATTTTATAAAAATATCTTTAAAATTATACAAAATATATAGTTGAGTTCTTGTTTTGCACTTTTTAAGTGTTGAAGAACTTGAACTATTAAAAAAAAAATTGTCATTGAGTTTAATAAATAATATTAATGGGTTTTGAAAAATAAAGGTTTTTTTTTCTTAAATGTGGATTTATGAATTTAAAATTTGACGTGAAATTGTGATTTTATATGATTAAAGTTTAGTAAATGTGAGTTTTGAGTTTTTTAGGTGATTATCGGTGAGTGTCATCTCCTTTTCATTTTTTTTTTTATTGGTGAGTATCATCTCCTTTTCATTTTTTTTTTATTCTCAACAATTTCAAGAACTGTACTTTTAGAGCAAATTAGTGTTTGTCCACAGCATATTTTCAAATACAAAATAATAATAAGTAACGCTTCTTAATTACAATCAATATTCATAGTAGAATCA
This sequence comes from Hevea brasiliensis, assembly GCF_030052815.1. Lineage (NCBI taxonomy): Eukaryota > Viridiplantae > Streptophyta > Magnoliopsida > Malpighiales > Euphorbiaceae > Hevea > Hevea brasiliensis. The sequence continues at coordinate 28,277,064 of NC_079506.1, forward strand.
AGCACAAAATAGAGATGATAGAAAATGCCCATTTTAATTATGACAAACATTAAGCTTTAATTTGGAAGAAAAAAAATATTTCAACATTAGTACAATTAGTCAAACCATCGACAACAATAACTAATTAAAAACAGGTTGCTCCACATATATATTACTATAAATCATATATGTCTCTCACCATGGATTTGGAACTATCCAAAAAGGTGGTGGATCAATCCTCCTTAAATCACATGCATAAAATGGTTTCACAATCTTTTCTTCCAAGCTGAACTTGCCAAGATCATGGCCTCCATATAAGTCATCCTCATTCATCTGATTCCAATTATCGTCCGTAAAATAAATAGAATTCTTTTCAAATCCTGAACAATACTGAGCCAAGAGTGACATTGAATGGTTTCCCCCTAAAAACAATACCTCATCCTTCAAATTGTCTACTCCCACCCATTTTTGCTCTCTGGAATCCAACTTGCAAACATGAAACATAAGTGTTTGATACGGGCAAACCAAAGGCTGGGTGCTGTCACCACTCAGAAGATATGCTTCATCAACAACTTCACCTTCTTCATTAACAAAATTCCCTATATACCTTAGCACCAGTAAAAGATCGCCAGATGATTCCACTAAGTAAGTTTGGCAAGAATGTAAATTTCCGAAACACTTTGTAGCTTCCAACATTTCTCTTGTGGTTGAAGGGTGGATTTCCCTTTTCTTTATTGGCAAAGAAGCATGAAAGTCCCAGACTTCAATGGAACTATCCGACGTTAATGCATAAAAAAAATCGTTAATGTATATGATATCACAATAGCCTTGAGATGCACCACTAAGAATAGTCCAACCTGAATCTCCTTTCTTACAGAAAGCAAGCCTTGAGAGGTAACCGAAAATTAGTACAACTACATAGCTGTTGTCATGAGATGGATCTGACAGCAAGATAGCTTTGGTGATAAAAACCTTTCTCAAGTGTTGGATGAAGTAGGATTTATTAACTTGAAACATGAACCCCTCAATTGTAGGCAACTGAATTCGAACTTGTGAAAAGGGGTTGAGGAGGAAGGGTTTTGCTTCATCATCTAAAAGCACTAGCCACCCATGAGATGAACCAACACACCAAGCATCATTACCGAACAGATTACCAATGTTCTTGATCTGATATGTTTTATTGTCCTCAAGACTAAAGAAGCAACGAGCATGATGTTCTTGGTTGCCAGGGAGGAGGAGCCATGGTACTTGGCGTAAAGAAGAGACATATGATTTTGCAATGGAATTCCAAGAAGAACAAACAGCCTTGAAGCGAATGAATTGAGCAAAAGATAGCTTTGAAAGTATCAATCTCAGAAGTTCAGGTTGAAGCTTAGACCAATTTTGTTCGACAATGGAAGTAACCTTAGAAAAAGAAATTTGTAATCTTTTGGAGCTAGCACTCGGGTCTTCCGCCATGGTAGAAAAGAGATTTTTTTTTATTGCCATTGTTATAGAAGTTTGCAAGGCTCTTATATACACTAGTCAAAGTATGCTAACCTTTTAACCAAAAGATGCATCTCTTAATGCATGAAACTATTAAGAAGAGTCGCATCTCTTCATGCGGTTACATCTTTTAACCAATAGACATAACTTTTGGATTTTTTCACCTTTTGGCAATGTACATGTCTTTTGGATTTTAATTCAAATGGACTCGGGTTGACCCACATAGGTGAGCCAGACAATATTTCTAACATTTTTCACTCGCACATGATAGGTCAACTCTCATTTCAAATTCTACAAATTTCATATTTTACAAATAGATTGTGTGATCAATGTATACTTCGAGAGCTCATTTGCTATATGTTAGGATAATATAACATCCACTAAGACAAATGGTTTTTGACAAGGGGAAAAATCCTCGTTAAAAATTAAAAAGTGGTCATTAATACTAATTAACGACTGCAAAGGTTGGTAGTTAAGTCATTATAGGCTCTGTCATTAAACTTAACTAGTTGTTAATACTAATAACAAAGCTACAATAATCGATTGTTAAAATTGTACTATTAACGGCTATTTTAGTCATCATTATTATTATTTATGAAAGAGAAAATGACCATTAAATTTGAATTAAAATACCATTATTTTGTACTTAACAACCTTTAATATCGTCATTAAAAATAGTTAACGATGAAAAACTTGGTTGTTGAAAAATAGTAACGATAGTAAATAATGGTCGTTAAAAGTTATTAACGACCTTTGATGTCGTCATAAAAAATTTTTAACAATGAAAATATTGGTCGTTGAGAAAAAGTAACAATAGTAAATAATGATCATTAAAGGTTATTAACGATCTTTGATATCATCGTTAAAAATTATTACCAATGAAAAAAAATTCGTCGTTTAAAAATAGTAATGATAGTAAATAATGTTGTTAAAAGCTATTAATGATAAAAAAGAAATGGTCATTAAAAAGTATTAACGAGAGTAAAATCTGATCGTTAAAAACTACTAACGATAGTAACAATTAGTTGTAGAAAATAATTAAAGAAGCAGATAAAGTCTGGAAGCAATAGGGGCAAATAAAAAATGGAATTCTCTATGGAAGAAGATTCTAAAAGTGAAGAAAGTGCGTTAAGTTAAAAGATTGCCAAGGCCATCAAGAAACATCAAAAACACCCTAATGATGATGATTTTGACATGGGTGATGGTTCTTCTCTGTGTAGCAATACTAACCAAAGTTTTTCCACCTAAGTTCAAATTACTAACCCATATTTGTTTCCATTTACTAACCCATATTTGTTTCCATTTCCAATTTTCTTTTGTTTCCTTCTTCAAATCCATACTTTGTGGCATTCACATAGGAGCATAACCTAACAATCCTCAAGGCTATGAATATACTCTAATTATTGATTATAATGGGATTTACATAAGACTCGTATGAATGTATTATAAAATTTTTCCAAAACTACCCTATACATTTGCTTCTTCTTTGCCCCAACAAAGGCACAATTATTATGTGGAAGGTGACACTAACCACACTCTTGGCTAAAGATGGCAAAAGTTTCTGAACTCGATTCAACCCATCCTGAACTCATTCAATTTTGTAGACCCCAATAGTGTGTGGGGCAGAGAGGAGGATTCCTTCTTCCCACTCAAATCCTTGTACCAGGCACAATATTAGATTATTATTTTTTTATCAAAAAATAATTTATTTTTGTATATTTATGTATTTAAATATCATAATTTTAATAAAAAAAAGTATAAATATATTATGAAAGTTATGTTTAAAAATATTATTTTTAATAAATAAATTTATATTATATAATAATAAATTAAAATGAAAAATAGAAAAATAAAAAGAAAAATCTGTGCGCCTAAATTCATCCTCCCCCACTTTTTGGTGGAAAAGTCTTCGTTCCAACCCGAACCCTCTAACCTTGCCCCGTTAGCGCTGTTGCCATTCCTACATTTGCTAGGTGCACTCTTGTTGATCCTCCATAAAGCAAGGAAGGGGGCCCACTAGTAAATTTTCCATGTGCAAATATGTGATTTGATTCAAGCATATCATCTTTCATATCCATATCTTGCACGTCTAGAGCTTCTTTGATCACATACCTATTAGCAGTAGGAGATGATGTTCCCACTTGAGATCTTGTAGTTGTAGATCCTGAAGATCTTTAAGCATAGCCAATTCACTAAGTAAATTTCCTAGTTAAAGATCCGCCTATCAGTTGAAACTTTTTATCCAGTCGATGAAGATCTTGAAATAGAGTAGCTTGACCCATAATTTATGGAAGCACACATTTTGGGACAAACAAATTGATTAGGTTGAATAAACCATTCACCTTCTTTTCTCACTTAAAATTTGCTACAAATCTCAATTCCTAATTGCTCCTTCGAAGATAATGTCCAAATGATTTGTTCGTATGAATCTTGGGAGCTGAAAAATAGTAACTTTTGTTGAGTTGCCTTGCTACAATTTTGGATTGCAGTCACCTGGCGTTGAAAATCTCTCTCTCTCTCTCTCACTTTTCAATTTAGTTGCTTATTTTGGGTAGAAATGGATTTTTTGCTCTCATATTTGCAGAGAAACGTTAGATTATCTTTGACAGGAGTGGGAGAGGAAAAGAAACTGTGGAGGGAGAGAGACATGATGGGAGTGGGAGAGGGAGAGGGAGAGGGAGATAGAGAGAGACAAGGGAGAGAGACACGTGGATTAATTATTTGTAAATAATCATAAATTTAAGGAAATAATTTGGGATCAACTCGCCAAAATATAGAAATAAATTTATAAATAATTAAAATTTCTAATGACTCCGAAACAATTTATCCATAATATTAATAATTATGATTTAAAATTTATTTCTAAATTATTAAGTTTTTTAATTTAGTGAGACTTGAGATTTGAGTATTTGACAAGTATGAGCGGAACTATAATTTATTAAATTAATAATTTATCATTCTATCCAAAAAAAAAAGAAAATTAATAACTTGTCAAAGCGTGCAAAAGTTTTTAAAATATTGGCCAACTTTCCTTGTTGCTTATGCATTTATTTATGAATTAATTATTAGATACACCGTGAGCACTAAAAAATAATTATTAGATACACCTAATAATTTCTCTTGTTTACGAGCGTAAGAGATTATGAAGACATTATCTTATGTGCATTGATCCATTAAATCAACTTTTCAGTGATTTCACTAACTAGAGGAGACTCACACTCCCACACACAACTTATGTGACTTTAGATAACAACTGGTCATCTACTAGACAGTAATAATTTACTAAATTAAATGAATTTTAACCGGTTAAATTATTTATTTTTTTTATATATTGACAAAAAATTAATTATTATATTTATTTGTATATCAATATATACTAATTTAGTAATATTTGGTCCGAAACAAAATAATTAATCGAATTAAAATTTTGAATCAAAATTTTAATTTAGTTAGTCATTTTCGTTTAAACCACACACACAGATATATATATATATATATATATATATATATATATATATATATATATATATATATATATATATATATATATATTAAGATAACGTTGTTAAGTTATGCATTATCTAACATCAATAATTAAATTTATAATTAAAAAAATAAAAAGTTAAAATGAAATTTCAAATATTTATCTTTTTTAATTCCAAATATTTCATATTTTGTAAATAAAATTATATTTTTAATTGTGCCAAGTGTTAATTATTAGTGAATACAAGTTACTTAAATTGAATTTTGCTATCTCAAAGCTGTAACATTTTAGGTTCAATATTATTAAGAATATTTCATCTATTCTTATGAAAAAAATTATGTGGACAAATCTTTTTATGAGATAAGTTTAACTAATAAGATAAGTTAAAATTAGGCTTTATCTAATAAAATTAATTTTAAATATTTTATTTAAATTTCAAATATTTTATATATACTAATAATTGAAAGAAAACAAGAGATTAGTTAAAATGAAAATTGAAATAGCTTATATTCATAAACTAAAAAGAAATTATAAATATAATTTTTATTCATATTAATTATATCTTATATTTATTACTATCTATAAAATAAATTTTACAATCTATCTCATCAAATTTTTGTAAAATGATTTTTTTTCTGTAATGTAGTCAATTATGAAAAATTTTATTAACTTAACAGAAAATATAAAATTTCTTCATCTTAAATTATTATAATTTTTCACAATATCTTAAATTTTAATTAAAATAATAGATGATAAATATGAAATAGTAAGTACGTATACCTTATTTAATTTTGTTTACAATATTTTTTAACATTATTAAAAAATATTATATGTGTTGTTTTGTGAAGAAATTTTATTTTTTCCGTTAAGTTAATAAATTTTTCATAATTGACTAATTTACAAAAAGAAAAATCATTTTAAGAAAAATCATTTTACAAAAAATTAATGAGATGAATTGTAAAATTTCATTAAATCATCTTATTTTTCGTAACAAAATAATTTTACTTTATTTTAAATAAAGTAACTATGGAATATACCACAATTATTAAATTTTTCATTTTTTAATATAATTATTATTTTTTATTACGCCATGTGTCAATTTATTATGAATACAAGTGTCAAGTTCTTGATAACCATTCTTGAGTCTTTAGCTTTCACACACATACATATATAATTATTATTTTTTATTATGCCATGTGTCAATTTATTATGAATACAAGTGTCAAGTTCTTGATAACTATTTTTTAGTCTTTACCTTTCACACACACACACACACACACACACACACACACATATATATATATATATATATATATATATATGTGGTATTTGGTTTGGCTACTCACTTTTAATTTTTGATTTAGAATGTTTTTTTTTTTTAATTTATAAGTTAATTTAAAAATAAGTAGTTAGTTGTTTGGTAAGGTTATTTAAAAATAATTTTAAATAGTTTAAGTGTTTGGTAAAAAGATGCTTAAAAAAAAACTTAATTTCTCAAAATGACAAAAAAGGATGCATTATTGAGCATTGTGATTGTTAAAATAAGGATAGTGTTGATTTTTTAAAAAATTATTAGGATAATATTGTATTTTATTTGATCAAAATATAGTTTTAAAATAAATAAATAAGTTATAAGTAAGATTGTCTTATTTATGACTTATTTTAAGTAGTTATTTTAACTTATAAACCAAACCAAACACTAATCTATATATGACTTATAAGCAGGTTTGGCTGCTTATAAGTCAAACCAAATATAAAACTTATAAATTTGACCTTTAATTGAAATTCTCTAATAAGAAAAAAAAACTCGAAGAATACTTGCTCAATAAATAAATAAATAAATTATATTTTCTTTTTTTTCTGAAAATAGTTTCATATTTTTATATATTAGGGAAGTGAATTCTATTGTTATTTTAATGAAAACAAAATAAGACTCATTTTTTTATATTACAATAATAAAAAAAGAATTAGCAACTGAACAAATCAATTGCTAATCAAATAGAATTGGTTGTTAATCAATTTGGCAACTTATTTAGCAACCGATTCAGACAGTTGCAATAAAACTGGTTGCCAAATCATGTTACAACTGACTAATAGATTGGTTACTATTAACAATGAATTTATCAACCGAAAATTGAATCGGTTGTTAAAATAATTTTAAAAAATAAATTTTTTTATTAAAAAATATCGATTGCTTGTAGCGATCAATTTAGCAATCAAAATTGATTGCTAATAATAATTGATAAATTATCTACACATAAATCAAACCAAATATAAAACTTATAAACTAAACCAAACACTAATCTACATATGACTTATAAGCAGGTTTGACCGATTTATAAGTCAAACCAAATATAACACTTATAAATTTGACCTTTAATTGAAATTCTCTAATAAGAAAAAAAAAACTAGAAGAATACTTGCTCAATAAATAAATAAATTATATTTTCATTTTTTTTCTGAAAATAGTTTCATATTTTTATATATTAGGGAAGTGAATTCTATTGTTATTTTAATAAAAAAAAATAAGACTCATTTTTTTATATTACACTAAAAAAAAAAGAATTAGCAATTGAACAAATCGATCGTTAATCAAATAAAATTGGTTAATCAATTTAGCAACTTATTTAGCAACCAATTTAGACAGTTGTAATAAATCTGGTTGCTAAATCATGTTACAACTGACTAATAGATTGGTTACTATTAGCAATGAATTTATCAACCGAAAATTGAATCGGTTGCTAAAATAATTTTTAAAAATAAATTTTTTTATTAAAAAATATCGATTGCTTGTAGCGATCAATTTAGCAATCAAAATTGATTGCTAATAATAATTGATAAATAATCAGTTCTAAAAAAAAAATAGCGCCTTTAATTTGACAATTTAGCAACTGATTTTCTATTGCTAATTCTTAAAAAAAAAATTAAATTTCTAAATAACATAAAAATTCTTATAAATAAATTATTCTAAAAATTACTAAAATATAATTTATTAATTAAAAATTTGTGCTAAAAATTAATATAAAAACATTATACTAATAATAATTATTAATCAAAATAATAACAAAAAAATTAATAAAAATAAATAATTAGTGCCACAAATAATTTACTAAAAACAAATATTTATAAAAAAGTAAATTATAATAAAAAATAAATTAAATAAAAAAATGAGACAGAAAAAGTAGATGAAGAAGAGAAAAGAGAAATAAAAAGATGATGAAGAATTAAATAGATGAGAAAGAAAAAGAAAATAAAGAAAAAAAATGAGAAAGAAAAAGATAATAAAGAAGAAAATAGATGAAAAAGAAAAAGATAATAAAGAAAATAGATTAGATAGAAAAAAATGATAAACAAAATAGATAATAATGAAAAAGATGATAGAAGAAAAAGAGAGAAAATAAAAGAAAAAGCAAAAAAAAAAAGTAGTGGGAAAAGGAGGTGAGTAGTGGTTTATATAAGTGAATTAACAATCGATAACGATTGATTCAGTTGAGTTCAAATTTTAAAAAAAAAAAGTAGAGAGAATTTTTGGGGAAAAAATTTTGCAACCAATTTTATTTTCAGTTGTAGAATCAGTTGCTAATAGCAACTAATTTCATTCAATTTCAAAAATCAGTTACTGCTAGTAAGTGATTTATAAATCAGTTACAAATAAAAAAAATTAGGCAAAAATTTTTGAGAGAAAATATTTATAATTGATTCACAATCTATTACTAATAGTAATTGATCTCATTTGATTCCAAAAATCAGTTGTTGTTAATAACCGATTCACAAATCATTGAAAAATTAGAAAAACAAAAAACAAAAAATGAGTGGAAATTTCCCTCTTAAAATTTAGCAATCGATTCACAGTCGGTGCAATCAGTTACTAAATTTTAAAATCGGTTACTAATTATGTATTCAAGATTTTTCTAATATCGATTAGCAAATAAATATAATTTGGTTGCTAATAGCATTCGACTTAGCAACAGATTCTTGAATCAATTGCTAAATTTTCTAAAATAAGTATTTTATTAAAAAAATAGGAACCACAAATCGATTGCAAAATCGGTTCCTATTATAACCAATTTCAGTCAATTACAAAAATTAGTTGTAAATTTATGTTTTTTAGTGTTAAAAATATTTAATATTTTATTTTTTGCATTTATATAAAGTAATATTTATTTTTTCTATAAAATAATCATTTCACAAAATATATATTAAATTAACAAAAATACAACCCTTCACGAAAAAATAAATTATAAAATTATAATATTTTTATAAAATAATATAATAAAATATTATTTTCAATTAATAATAATAAGAGTATTCATGATGACACCAGGGTTGGGGCTAAAAACTTTAGTCAGTAGGTCAATTTTTTTTTTAATTCAAAACTATTTACTAAGAAAAAAAAATAAAATTTCTACATATAACAACAATAAAGTAAAAAAATTAAACAAAAATAATTTCATAAAAATAAAAAAAATCTCACTATAAGTTTAAATTCTGATGAATTTTTATTTTTTGCATGATCTCTTTATTATCAATTCTATCAAAAACAACTTTCTTAATAATTATTAAATAATTTAATTAATCCCAATTTGCTGTAGTAGTCCATTCTATTACAAAAAATGCTCTTTCAATGCTTGGAGTTGTAACAAGTAATATTAATGTCAATTTTATACGTAAATTAATGATATATATATATAAAAGATTTTTTGTTGTGATTTTTTCTTTATTGAAAACATATCATTCATATATAAAAATCTTTTAAATTTGTCATTATTTTATATGATCATACTACAGCTTTATATAATTATTTTGTTCTTCAAATGAATGAATATTTTTATTATTAATTGCTATGAAATAAAATATTATTTTATATGAAATTTACAAAAATAATATAAATTTTTTAAAATTGAAATTTTTTAAAGTGAAATAATTTGATATTATTTTAAAAAACAAGTATACTTAAAGCAGAAATTATAATTATGTACTGACTTAAATCAGCTACTGACTATTAGCTATCAGCTATCAATTGCATCCAACAGTTAAACCAAATAAGCACTTGATGGAAAAACCAAAACTTACCATACTTGGGTGTGGCTATCAGCTTGGTTTGGGTGAAAAATTAGCTATTTTGATTAAAGATTTAAGAGATTAATATTAAATGGTTGAATTCGGTTTTAATAAAATTTAATTATTCTTTTATTATTTTTTAAAAAATCTGATTATGGTTTAAAATTGAACTGAGCAATGTCAATTCGATTGAAATCTTGAATCAATATAATTTCAATTTCAATTTTACAATGTGTTTGTCTTAACTTATAAATTAATTTATAAACTCTAAAAATAAGTTTACTATTTGTTTCAACATTTGTTGGGTTTATAAAATAAGTTTATATATATATAAACTAGGAAGACTAACTTTTAAGTCCTGCAGTATTTTATCATATTATCCCTCTTTAATTTTTAAAATTTCATCACATATCTCATTTAATATCATTTTTAGTAATTTTAACAATAAATATGTTTGTTAGTTATTCATTTATTAAGTATATTAACTATTTATCAGTCACTTATAAACAATAAACAATTAGTTCAGATTTGTTATTTAAATTTAATTCTCATAATTAATATTGAGGAAATAATTTTAAATATGCACATCAAACATTAAAGATTTGTTCTTAGTTTCATCTAAAAGAGATGAATTAATAATCACAACCAAAAACTTCTAGGGAGAGAGGTTTTACCTTTTTTTCAAAAAAAACTTTCTCCTCTTTATTTTTCATCTTGAATTTTTGTGATGTTTTCCCTCGTTTAATGAAATTATTAAGTGCTTTATTATTGAGATTTTTTTTTTGGAAGAATAGTTTACATGGTACAAATTTTTCTTTCAATAAAATATTAAATTTTGAAGGTTAACTAATGGAGTTCGTAAAAAAATCATGGAATTGAAGAGTTGAGTGTGTAGCTCATCTATATTCTGTCAATACTATTATGATCTTTCAATTTTTTATATTAATTTTTTTATCTATATAAAAATATAATTTATTAATTTATATTTTTTATTCTATTTTTAATTAGTGAAATTTTTTTCTTATTTCTATAATGAAAAGAGATGAATGAATAAAATAAAAATGATCTAATTATAAACAAAAAATAGATAATTTGATTTAAACTACTTATCGTAGCATAAAACATCTAATATATACATTGGTGGAAGTGTTTTAAATGTGATGATATATGTAATCAAAATAATAATTTTTATTAAATATATAATAATTTATTTGAGGATTATTTAATTAAGGATATATAATAATGATAATTTTAATATTGTTGCATGTCATATCTTGTCTTCTTAGCATATTAGCAGGTTTCAAGGTCCAATTCCTACCTATGCTTGATGTACGTGCCCAATTTATTATTATTGTTATTATTTTAAAGTGGCCTGATGGAATAATTAATTAAAAATTTATGGACATACATTAATTAATATGTAATATTTTAAAAAATATTTTATAAAAATATCTTTAAAATTATACAAAATATATAGGTGAGTTCTTGTTTTGCACTTTTTAAGTGTTGAAGAACTTGAACTATTAAAAAAAAAAAATGTCATTGAGTTTAGTAAATGTGAGTTTTGAGTTTTTTAGGTGATTATGGGTGAGTGTCATTCCCTTTTCATTTTTTTTTTTATTGGTGAGTATCATCTCCTTTTCATTTTTTTTTATTCTCAATAATTTCTAGAATTGTACTTTTAGAGCAAATTAGTGTTTGTCCACAGCATATTTTCAAATACAAAATAATAATAAGCAACGCTTCTTAATTACAATCAATATTCATAGTAGAATCAAGCACAAAATAGAGATGATAGAAATGCCCATTTTAATTATGACAAACATTAAGCTTTAATTTGGAAGAAAAAAAATATTTCAACATTAGTACAATTAGTCAAACCATGGACAACAATAACTAATTAAAAACAGGTTGCTCCACATATATATTAATTAAAAACAGGTTGCTCCATATATATATTACTATAAATCATATATGTCTCTCACCATGGATTTGGAACTATCCAAAAAGGTGGTGGATCAATCCTCCTTAAATCACATGCATAAAATGGTTTCACAATCTTTTCTTCCAAGCTGAACTTGCCAAGATCATTGCCTCCATACAAGTCATCTTCATTCATCTGATTCCAATTATCGTCTGTAAAATAAATAGAATTCTTTTCAAATCCTGAACAATACTGAGCTAAGAGTGACATTGTATGGTTCCCCCCTAAAAACAATACCTCATCCTTCAAATTGTCTACTCCCACCCATTTTTGCTCTCTGGAATCCAACTTGCAAACATGAAACAGAAGTGTTTGATACGGGCAAACCAAAAGCTGGGTGCTGTCACCACTTAGAAGATATGCTTCATCAACAACTTTACCTTCTTCATTAACAAAATTCCCTATATACCTTAGCACCACTAAAAGATCGCCAGATGATTCCACCAAGTAAGTTTGGCAAGAATGTAAATTTCCGAAACACTTTGTAGCTTCCAACATTTCTCTTGTGGTTGAAGGGTGGATTTCCCTTTTCTTTATTGGCAAAGAAGCATGAAAGTTCCAGACTTCAATGGAACTATCCGACGTTAATGCATAAAAAAGATCATTAATGTACATGATATCACAATAGCCTTGAGATGCACCACTAAGAATAGTCCAACCTGAATCTCCTTTCTTACAGAAAGCAAGCCTTGAGAGGTAACCGAAAATTAGTACAACTACATAGCTGTTGTCATGAGATGGATCTGACAGCAAGATAGCTTTGGTGATAAAAACCTTTCTCAAGTGTTGGATGAAGTAGGATTTATTAACTTGAAACATGAACCTCTCAATTGTAGGCAACTGAATTCGAACTTGTGAAAAGGGGCTGAGGAGGAAGGGTTTTGCTTCATCATCTAAAACCACTAGCCACCCATGAGATGACCCAACGCACCAAGCATCATTACTGAACAGATTAACAATGTTCTTGATCTGATATGTTTTATTGTCCTCAAGACTAAAGAAGCAACAAGCATGATGTTCTTGGTTGCCAGGGAGGAGGAGCCATGGTACTTGACGTAATGAAGAGACATATGATTTTGCAATGGAATTCCAAGAAGAACAAACAGCCTTGAAGCGAATGAATTGAGCAAAAGATAGCTTTGAAAGTATCAATTCTCAGAAGTTCAGGTTGAAGCTTAGTCCAATTTGGTTCGACAATGGAAGTAACCTTAGAAAAAGAAATTTTTAATCTTTTGGAGCTAGCACTCGGGTCTTCTGCCATGTTAGAAAAAGAGATTTTTTTTTATTGCATTGTTATAGAAGTTTGCAAGGCTCTTATATACACTAGTCAAAGTATGCTAGCCTTTTAACCAAAAGATGCATCTCTTAATGCAAGGAACTATTAAGAAGAGTCGCATCTCTTCATGCGGTTACATCTTTTAACCAATAGACATAACTTTTGGATTTTTTCACCTTTTGGCAATGTACATGTCTTTTGGATTTTAATTCAAATGGACTCGGGTTGACCCACATAGGTGAGCCAGACAATATTTCTAACATTTTCCACTGCACATGATAGGTCAACTCTCATTTCAAAATCTACAAATTTCATATTTTACAAATAGATTGTGTGATCAATGTATACTTCGAGAGCTCATTTGCTATATGTTAGGATAATATAACATCCACTATAAGAAAAATGGTTTTTAGCAAGAGGAAAAATCATCGTTAAAAATTAAAAAGTGGTCATTAATACTAATTAACGACTGCAAAGGTTGGTAGTTAAGTCATTATAGGCTCTGTCATTAAACTTAACTAGTTGTTAATACTAATAACAAAGCTACAATAATCGATTGTTAAAATTGTACTATTAACGGCTATTTTAGTCATCATTATTATTATTTATGAAAGAGAAAATGACCATTAAATTTGAATTAAAATACCATTATTTTGTACTTAACAACCTTTAATATCGTCATTAAAAATAGTTAACGATGAAAAACTTGGTTGTTGAAAAATAGTAACGATAGTAAATAATGGTCGTTAAAAGTTATTAACGACCTTTGATGTCGTCATAAAAAATTTTTAACAATGAAAATATTGGTCGTTGAGAAAAAGTAACAATAGTAAATAATGATCATTAAAGGTTATTAACGATCTTTGATATCATCGTTAAAAATTATTACCAATGAAAAAAAATTCGTCGTTTAAAAATAGTAATGATAGTAAATAATGTTGTTAAAAGCTATTAATGATAAAAAAGAAATGGTCATTAAAAAGTATTAGCGAGAGTAAAATCTGATCGTTAAAAACTACTAACTATAGTAAAAATTAGTTGTAGAAAATAATTAAAGAAGCAGATAAAGTCTGGAAGCAATAGGGGCAAATAAAAAATGGAATTCTCTATGGAAGAAGATTCTAAAAGTGAAGAAAGTGCGTTAAGTTAAAAGATTGCCAAAGCCATCACGAAATATAAAAAACACCCTAATGATGATGATTTTGACATGGGTGATGGCTCTTCTCTGTGTGGCAATACTAACCAATGTTTTTCCACCTAAGTTCAAATTACTAACCCATATTTGTTTCCATTTCCAATTTTCTTTTGTTTCCTTCTTCAAATCAATACATTGTGGCATTCACATAGGAGATAACCTAACAATCCTCAAGGCTATGAATATACTCTAATTATTGATTATAATGGAATTTACATAAGACTCGTATGAATGTATTATAAAATTTTTCCAAAACTACCCTATACATTTGCTTCTTCTTTGCCCCAACAAAGGCACAATTATTATGTGGAAGGTGACACTAACCACACTCTTGGCTAAAGATGGCAAAAGTTTCTGAACTCGATTCAACCCATCTTGAACTCATTCAATTTTGTAGACCCCAATAGTGTGTGGGGCAGAGAGGAGGATACCTTCTTCCCACTCAAATCCTTGTACCAGGCACAATATTAGATTATTATTTTTTTATCAAAAAATAATTTATTTTTGTATATTTATGTATTTAAATATCATAATTTTAGTAAAAAAAAAGTATAAATATATTATGAAAATTATGTTTAAAAATATTATTTTTAATAAATAAATTTATATTATATAATAATAAATTAAAATTAAAAATAGAAAAATAAAAAGAAAAATCTGTGCACCTAAATTCATCCTCCCCCACTTTTTGGTGGAAAAGTCTTCGTTCCAGCCCGAACCCTCTAACCTTGCCTCGTTAGTGCTGTTGCCATTCCTACATTTGCTAGGTGCACTCTTGTTGATCCTCCATAAAGCAAGGAAGGGGGCCCACTAGTAAATTTTCCATGTGCAAATATGTGATTTGATTCAAGCATATCATCTTTCATATCCATATCTTGCATGTCTAGAGCTTCTTTGATCGCAAACCTATTAGCAGTAGGAGATGATGTTCCCACTTGAGATCTTGTAGTTGTAGATCCTGAAGATCTTTAAGCATAGCTAATTCACTAAGTAAGTTTCCCAGTTAAAGATTCGCCTATCAGTTGAAACTTTTTATCCAGTCGATGAAGATCTCGAAATAGAGTAGCTTGACCCATAATTTATGGAAGCACACATTTTGGGACAAACAAATTGATTAGGTTGAATAATCCATTCACCTTCTTTTCTCACTTAAAATTTGCTACAAATCTCAATTCCTAATTGCTCTTTCGAAGATAATGTCCAAATGATTTGTTCGTATGAATCTTGGGAGCTGAAAAATAGTAACTTTTGTTGAGTTGCCTTGCTACAATTTTGGATTACAGTCACCTGGCGTTCAAAATCTCTCTCTCTTTCTCTCTGTCTCTCTCTCACTTTTCAATTTAGTTGCTTATTTTGGGTAGAAATGGATTTTTTGCTCTCATATTTGCAGAGAAACGTTAGATTATCTTTGACAGGAGAGGGAGAGGAAAAGAAACTGTGGAGGGAGAGAGACATGATGGGAGAGGGAGAGGGAGATAGAGAGAGACAAGGGAGAGAGACACGTGGATTAATTATTTGTAAATAATCATAAATTTAAGGAAATAATTTGGGATCAACTCGCCAAAATATAGAAATAAATTTATAAATAATTAAAATTTCTAATGACTCCGAAATAATTTATCCATAATATTAATAATTATGATTTAAACTTTATTTCTAAATTATTAATTTTTTTTTAATTTAGTGGGACTTGAGATTTGACTATTTGGCAAGTATGAGCGAGACTATAATTTATTAAATTAATAATTTATCATTCTACCAAAAATAAAAGAAAATTAATAACTTATCAAAGCGTGCAAAGGGTTTTAAGATATTGGCCAACTTTCCTTGTTGCTTATGCATTTATTTATGGGTTAATTATTTAATTCACCGTGAGCACTAAAAAATAAATTATTAGATACACTTAACAATTTCTCTTGTTTACGAGCGTAAGAGATTATGAAGACATTATCTTATGTGCATTGATCCATTAAATCAAGATTTCAGTGATTTCACTAGCTAGAGGAGACTCACACTCCCACACACAACTTATGTGACTTTAGATAACAACTGGTCATCTACCAGACAGTAATAATTTACTAAATTAAATGAATTTTAACCGGTTAAATTATTTATTTATTTTTTATATATTAATAAAAAATTAATTATTATATTTATTTGTATATCAATATATACTGATTTAGTAATATTTGATGCAAAACAAAATAATTAATCGAATTAAAGTTTTGAATCAAAATTTTAATTTAGTTAGTTATTTTCGTTTAAATATATATATTTGGATAACGTTGTTAAGTTATGCATTATATAACATCAATAATTAAATTTATAATTAAAAAAATAATAAGTTAAAATGAAATTTCAAATTCAGTTAATTTCTATCCAATAAAACTAATTTCATTTTTAAAATAAAATTTCAAATATTTTATATTTTTTAAATTCCATATATTTTATATTTAATACTTAATATAATATATTTTAAAATCCTTGCCAAACATAAAATATTATATTTTTTAAATTATATGCATATGATTAATGATATAAAGAAAAAAAATGTAATTGGAACGTCAAACACGCCAACAAAATGGCACAAAATTTGTCTCATTTTAATGCCCTTAAAGCACCAGATATGAAAGCATGAGAGAGAGAACTAATCATGAAAGCATTTGGTGGCAAGACTGTGAGCTACCCATTACAAAGCCAATTCACATATTGAAAAGAAATCCCATCTTTATCAACCACCGCCTATCTGCAAAATTTCCAAGATAATGCTTTGAATTGATAGACATTTAGAAATACTGGAGATTGCTTGTATCATAGTTAAAGAGCCTCCTTTAATTATGACCTGATTAGAGCCTCTTGTTTTAGCTAGAAGAATCGCCTTTTGAGCTAAAACTTCTAATCCATGACTTTGCAACAAAAAAAAAAAAAAAATTACTTTCTTTATATTTATCAACTTGGTATTAAAAAAAGATAAAATTAAATTTCAGCTAAAACTTTTAAAATGAAATTTTAAATATTTTTTAATAAAAATTTAAAGAAGATGAGTTAAAATGAAATTTCAAATATTTAATTTTTTTAATTCCAAAATTTCGTATTTTTTAAATAAAATTATATTTTTAATTATGCGAAGTGTTAATTATTGGTGAATACAGTTACTTAAATTGAATTTTGCTATCTCAAAGCTGTAACATTTTAAGTTCAATCTTCCATTAGAATTAAAAAATAAAAAGTAATTGACAACCTATTATTAAGAATATTTCATCTATTCTTATGAAAAAAAAATTATGTGGACAAATCTTTTTATGAGATAAGTTAAAATAATAAGATAAGTTAAAATTAGGCTTTATCTAATAAAATTAATTTTAAATATTTTATTTAAATGTCAAATATTTTATATATACTAATAATTAAAAGAAAATAAGAGATAAGTTAAAATGAAAATTGAAATAGCTTATATTTTTATGTCTAAAATATTTTATATCTTAACTAGTAGTTTTTAAATCTTTAATTCGTAAATATGTATATAAATTCAGTAGGTATAATAATTATAGGTACAATAATTAAGATATTAAAAGGTAGTCTATCGTAAATGAAATTTTACATATTTTAAAATTTTTAAATTCTATACAGTAATAAAATAAAAAACATAAACTAAAATGAAATTATAAATATAATTTTTACTCATATTAATTATATCTTATATTTATTACTATCTATAAAATAAATTGTTAATTTCTTATATATATACATAAAGCACAATTATATTTATATTAATTGTATTATAGATTTTAAGCTAAAATTATTAAGTTAAGCAAAGTAAAATTATTAAGCATTATCTAATATCAATAATGAAATCTACAAAGAAGATAAACTAAAATGAAATTGTAAATATTTATAATATTTAAGGTGTATTCTATAGTTACTTGGTTTAAAACAAAGTTAAATTACTTTGTTACAAAAAATAAGATGATTTAATGAAATTTTACAATTTATCTCATCAAATTTTTGTAAAATGATTTTTTTTTTTCTATAATGTAGTCAATTATGAAAACTTTGATTAACTTAACAGAAAATATAAAATTTCTTCAACATCTTAAATTATTATAATTTTCACAATATCTTACATTTTAATTAAAATAATAGATGATAAATATCTTACTATCATGAAAGCATTTGATGGCAAGACTGTGAGCTACCCATTACAAAGCCAATTCACATATTGAAAAGAAATCCCATCTTTATCAACCACCGCCTATCTGCAAAATTAAAGCATCTTATTTTGGCTAGAAGAATTGCCTTTTGAGCTAAAACTTCTAATCCATGACTTTGCAACAAAAAAAAAAAAAAAAAGAAGATAAAATTAAATTTCAGCTAAAACTTTTAAAATGACATTTTAAATATTTTTTAATAAAAATTTAAAGAAGATGAGTTAAAATGAAATTTCAAATATTTATCTTTTTTAATTCCAAATATTTCATATTTTGTAAATAAAATTATATTTTTAATTGTGCCAAGTGTTAATTATTAGTGAATACAAGTTACTTAAATTGAATTTTGCTATCTCAAAACTGTAACATTTTAGGTTCAATCTTCAATTAGAATTAAAAAAAAAAAAGGTAATTAACAACCTATTATTAAGAATATTTCATCTGTTCTTATGAAAAAAATTATGTGGACAAATCTTTTTATGAGATAAGTTTAACTAATAAGATAAGTTAAAATTAGGCTTTATCTAATAAAATTAATTTTAAATATTTTATTTAAATTTCAAATATTTTATATATACTAATAATTAAAAGAAAACAAGAGATTAGTTAAAATGAAAATTGAAATAGCTTATATTTTAATGTCTAAAATATTTTATATTTTTTAAGTAAATTCTTTTTAATTATACCCACTGTTAATTATGATTATTACAAGTTTAAAATCTTAACTAGTAGTTTTTAAATCTTTAAATCATAAATATGTATATAAATTCAATAGGTATAATAATTATAGGTACAATAATTAAGATATTAAAAGGTAGCCTATCGTAAATGAAATTTTACATATTTAAAAATTTTTAAATTCTATACAGTAATAAAATAAAAAACATAAACTAAAATGAAATTATAAATATAATTTTTATTCCTATTAATTATATCTTATATTTATTACTATCTATAAAATAAATTTTACAATCTATCTCATCAAATTTTTGTAAAATGATTTTTTTTTTCTGTAATGTAGTCAATTATGAAAAATTTTATTAACTTAACAGAAAATATAAAATTTCTTCATCTTAAATTATTATAATTTTTCACAATATCTTAAATTTTAATTAAAATAATAGATGATAAATATGAAATAATAAGTACGTATACCTTTTTTAATTTTATTTATAATATTTTTTAACATTATTAAAAAATATTATATGTGTTGTTTTGTGAAGAAATTTTATTTTTTCCGTTAAGTTAATAAATTTTTCATAATTGACTAATTTACAAAAAGAAAAATCATTTTAAGAATAATCATTTTACAAAAAATTAATGAGATGAATTGTAAAATTTCGTTAAATCATCTTATTTTTCGTAACAAAATAATTTTACTTTATTTTAAATAAAGTAACCATGGAATATACCACGATTATTAAATATTTCATTTTTTAATATAATTATTATTTTTTATTACGCCATGTGTCAATTTATTATGAATACAGGTGTCAAGTTCTTGATAACCATTCTTGAGTCTTTAGCTTTCACACACATATATATATATAATTATTATTTTTTATTATGACATGTGTCAATTTATTATGAATACAAGTGTCAAGTTCTTGATAACTATTTTTGAGTCTTTAGCTTTCACACACACACACATATATATGTGGTATTTGGTTTGGCTACTCACTTTTAATTTTTGATTTAGAATTTTTTTTTTAATTTATAAGTTAATTTAAAAATAAGAAGTTAGTTGTTTGGTAAGGTTATTTAAAAATAATTTTAAATAGTTTAAGTGTTTGGTTAAAAGATGCTTAAAAAAAACTTAATTTCTCAAAATGACAAAAAAGGATGCATTATTGAGCAATGTGATTGTTAAAATAGGGATAGTGTTGATTTTTTAAAAAATTATTAGGATAATATTGTATTTTATTTGGTCAAAATATAGTTTTAAAATAAATAAATAAGTTATAAGCAAGATTGTCTTATTTATGACTTATTTTAAGTAGTTATTTTAACTTGTAAACTAAACCAAACACTAATCTAAATATGACTTATAAGCAGGTTTGGCCGATTTATAAGTCAAACCGAATATAAAACTTATAAATTTGACCTTTAATTGAAATTCTCTAATAAGAAAAAAAAAACTCGAAGAATACTTGCTCAATAAATAAATAAATTATATTTTCATTTTTTTTTTCTGAAAATAGTTTCATATTTGTATATATTAGGGAAGTGAATTCTATTGTTATTTTAATGAAAACAAAATAAGACTCATTTTTTTATATTACACTAAAAAAAAAGAATTAGCAACTGAACAAATCGATTGTTAATCAAATAAAATTGGTTGTTAATCAATTTGGCAACTTATTTAGCAACCGATTCAGACAGTTGCAATAAAACTGGTTGCTAAATCATGTTACAACTGACTAATAGATTGGTTACTATTAACAATGAATTTATCAATCGAAAATTGAATCGGTTGCTAAAATAATTTTAAAAAATAAATTTTTTTATTAAAAAATATCGATTGCTTATAGCGATCGATTTAGCAATCAAAATTGATTGCTAATAATAATTGATAAATAATCTACACATAAACCAAACCAAATATAAAACTTATAAACTAAACCAAACACTAATCTACATATGACTTATAAGCAGGTTTGACCGATTTATAAGTCAAACCAAATATAAAACTTATAAATTTGACCTTTAATTGAAATTCTAATAAGAAAAAAAAAACTAGAAGAATAATTGCTCAATAAATAAATAAATTATATTTTCATTTTTTTCTGAAAATAGTTTCATATTTTTATATATTAGGGAAGTGAATTCTATTGTTATTTTAATGAAAAAAAAAATAAGACTCATTTTTTTATATTACACTAAAAAAAAAAAAGAATTAGCAACTGAACAAGTCGATCATTAATCAAATAAAATTGGTTGTTAATCAATTTAGCAACTTATTTAGCAACCGATTTAGACAGTTGCAGTAAATCTGGTTGCTAAATCATGTTACAACTGACTAATAGATTGGTTACTATTAGCAATGAATTTATCAACCGAAAATTGAATCGGTTGCTAAAATAATTTTAAAAAATAATTTTTTTTATTAAAAAATATCGATTGCTTGTAGCGATCGATTTAGCAATCAAAATTGATTGCTAATAATAATTGATAAATAATCAGTTCTAAAAAAAAATAGAGCCTTTAATTTGACAATTTAGCAACTGATTTTCTATTGCTAATTCTTAAAAAAAATTAAACTTCTAAATAACATAAAAATTCTAATAAATAAATTATTCTAAAAATTACTAAAATATAATTCATTAATTAAAAATTTGTGCTAAAAATTAATATAAAAACATTATACTAATAATAATTATTAATGAAAATAATAACAAAAAAATTAATAAAAATAATTAATTAGTGCCACAAATAATTTACTAAAAACAAATATTTATAAAAAAGTAAATTATAATAAAAAATAAATTAAATAAAAAAATGAGACAGAAAAAGTAGATGAAGAAGAAAAAAGAGAAATAAAAAGATGATGAAGAATTAAATAGATGAGAAAGAAAAAGAAAATAAAGAAAAAAAATGAGAAAGAAAAAGATAATAAAGAAGAAAATAGATGAGAAAGAAAAAGATAATAAAGAAAATAGATTAGATAGAAAAAAAATGATAAAAAAATAGATAATAATGAAAAAGATGATAGAAGAAAAAGAGAGAAAATAAAAGAAAAAGCCAAAAAAAAAAAGTAGTGAGAAAAGGATGTGAGTAGTGGTTTATATAAGTGAATTAACAATTGATGACGATTGATTCAGTTGAGTTCAAATTTTTTTTAAAAAAAGTAGAGAGAATTTTTGGGGAAAAAATTTTGCAACCAATTTTATTTTCAGTTGTAGAATCAGTTGCTAATAGCAAGTAATTTCATTCAATTTCAAAAATCAATTACTGCTAGTTAGTGATTTATAAATCAGTTACAAATAAAAAAAATTCGGCAAAAATTTTTGAGAGAAAAAATTTATAATTGATTCACAATCTATTGCTAATAGTAATTGATCTCATTTGATTCCAAAAATCAGTTGTTGTTAGTAACCGATTCACAAATCATTGAAAAATTGAAAAAAAAAAAAAACAAAAAATGAGTGGAAATTTCCCTCTTAAAATTTAGCAATCGATTCGCAATCGGTGCAATCAGTTACTAAATTTTAAAATCAGTTACTAATTATATATTCAAGATTTTTCTAATATCGATTAGTAAATAAATATAATTTGGTTGCTAATAGCATTCGACTTAGCAATAGATTCTTGAATCAATTGTTAAATTTTCTAAAATAAGTATTTTATTAAAAAAATGGGAACCACAAATCGATTGCAAAATCAGTTCCTATTACAACCAATTTCAGTCAATTACAAAAATTAGTTGTAAATTTATGTTTTTTAGTGTTAAAAATATTTAATATTTTATTTTTTGCATTTATATAAAGTAATATTTATTTTTTCTATAAAATAATCATTTCACAAAATATATATTAAATTAACAAAAATACAACCCTTCACAAAAAAATAAATTATAAAATTATAATATTTTTATAAAATAATATAATAAAATATTATTTTTCAATTAATAATAATAAGAGTATTGATGACACCAGGGTTGGGGCTAAAAACTTTAGTCAGTGGGTCAATTTTTTTTTTTTAATTCAAAACTATTTACTAAGAAAAAAAAATAAAATTTCTACATATGACGACAATAAAGTAAAAAAATTAAACAAAAATAATTTCATAAAAATAAAAAAAAAATCTCACTATAAGTTTAAATTCTGATGAATTTTTATTTTTTGCATAATCTCTTTATTATCAATTCTATCAAAAACAACTTTCTTAATAATTATTAAATAATTTAATTAATCCCAATTTGCTGCATTAGTCCATTCTCTTACAAAAAATGCTCTTTCAATGCTTGGAGTTGTAATAAGTAATATTAATGTCAATTTTATACGTAAATTAATGATATATATATATAAGATTTTTTGTTGTGATTTTTTCTTTATTGAAAACATATCATTCATATATAAAAATCTTTTAAATTTGTCATTATTTTATATGATCATACTACAGCTTTATATAATTATTTTGTTCTTCAAATGAATGAATATTTTTATTATTAATTTTTTAGTGGGTTCTTTATAACTTTTGGATGAAATTTTTCTTAATATATATATATATATATATATATATATATATATATATATATATATATATATATATATATCCGCCCTTGGATAACTCCACTCATTATTAATAACTTAAAATAATTTTATTACATTAATTTTAAAAAATAAATTTATATATATTTATTTTTTGTAAAATTTTACCATCTCAATATTTGTTTAGTGATTTTTCTTAAATAATTGCTATGAAATTAAATATTATTTTATATGAAATTTACAAAAATAATATAAATTTTTATAAGTAAAATAATTTGATATTATTTTAAAAAAAAGTATACTTAAAGCAGAAAGTATAATTATGTACTGACTTAAATCAGCTACTGACTATTAGCTATCAGCTATCAATTGCATCTAACAGTTAAACCAAACAAGCGCTTAATGGAAAAACCTAAATTTACGATGCTTGGGTGTGGCTATCAGCTTGGTTTGGGTGAAAAATTAGCTATTTTGATTAAAGATTTAAGAGATTAATATTAAATGGTTGAATTCGGTTTTAATAAAATTTAATTATTCTTTTATTATTTTTTAAAAAATCTGATTAGGGTTTAAAATTGAACTGAGCAATGTCAATTCGATTGAAATCTTGAATCAATATAATTTCAATTTCAATTTTAGAATGTGTTTGTCTTAACTTATAAATTAATTTATAAACTTTAAAAATAAGCTTACTATTTGTTTCAACATTTGTTGGGTTTATAAAATAAGTTTATATATATATAAACTAGGAAGACTATAACTTTTTATTTTAGTTTTTATAAGTCCTGTATTTATAAAGTTAATTTAGCCAAGTATTTTATCATATTATCCCTCTTTAACTTTTAAAATTTCATCGCATATCTCATTTAATATCATTTTTAGTAATTTTAACAATAAATATGTTTGTTAGTTATTCTTTTATTAAGTATATTAACTATTTACCAGTCACTTATAAACAATAAACAATTAGTTCAGATTTGTTATTTAAATTTAATTCTCATAATTAAGATTGAGGAAATAATTTTATTGCCATTGTAATAGAAGTTTGCAAGGCTCTTATATACACTAGTCCAAGTAAGCTAACCTTTTAACCGAAAGATGCATCTCTTAATGCATGGAACTATTAAGAAGAGTCGCATCTCTTCATACGGTTACATCTTTTAACCAATATACATAGCTTTTGGATTTTTCCACCTTTTGGTAATGTACATGTCTTTTGGATTTTAATTCAAATGGACTCGGGTTGACCCACATAGGTGAGCCAGACAATATTTCTAACATTTTTCACTCGCACATGATAGGTCAACTCTCATTTCAAATTCTACAAATTTCATATTTTACAAATAGATTGTGTGATCAATGTATACTTCGAGAGCTCATTTGCTATATGTTAGGATAATATAACATCCACTACAAGACAAATGGTTTTTAACAAGAGGAAAAATCCTCGTTAAAAATTAAAAAGTGGTCATTAATACTAATTAACGACTGCAAAGGTTGGTAGTTAAGTCATTATAGGCTCTGTCATTAAACTTAACTAGTTGTTAATACTAATAACAAAGCTAAAATAATCGATTGTTAAAATTGTACTATTAACGGCTATTTTAGTCATCATTAATATTATTTATGAAAGAGAAAATGATCATTAAATGTCTATTAAAATACCATTATTTTGTACTTTAACAACCTTTAATATCGTCATTAAAAATAATTAACGATGAAAAACTTAGTTGTTGAAAAATAGTAACGATAGTAAATAATGGTCGTTAAAAGTTATTAACGACCTTTGATGTCGTCATAAAAAATTATTAACAATGAAAAAATTGGTCGTTGAGAAAAAGTAACAATAGTAAATAAGGATCATTAAAGGTTATTAACGATCTTTGATATGAAAAAAAATTCATCGTTTAAAAATAGCAATGATAGTAAATATTGGTTGTTAAAAGCTATTAATGATAAAAAAGAAATGGCCGTTAAAAAGTATTAACGAGAGTAAAATCTGATCGTTAAAAACCACTAGAGATAGTGAAAATTAGTTGCAGAAAATAATTAAAGAAACAAATAAATGGATATTAAAAATTGATAACAATGATGAAAAATGGTCGTTAAAAATGATTAATGCCCATAAAAGTGATTGTAAAAATTTATTAGTGACAAAAAAAAGTGATTAATAACCAATATGAATACAAAAATCATCGTTAATGATGATGATTTAATTATTTTCACTTTTAAAATACCTAAATTTTTAATACGCAATTAATAATAATAATAATAAATAATATGCATTGATCAGTAAAATAATATTTATACATTAATATGAATGCCATAACAAATGTCTCAAACGTTGGTTTAATATTAATTGTTCATACTTAATTTGTATATGTTAATAAAGTAATATAAATATGTGAAGGAAGCAAAATTCAACAATATTTCCAAGTTGCTTTTGAACACCTTCACTCAAAAAGTTACTTCAATATCCTCTCCATTTGCAAAATCACATCTACATAAAAATATAAAAATCTAATCAGATTATAAAAATTTTGAAATCCACTAATAACTTGAAACAAATTTCATACTTTATTTAAAATGCATTAATATTTTATTTCTTAATAGCTTAAGTATAAATGTCAAATAGAAAATCTGACAGAGTTCTGTTTGTATTTTGAACATTTCCAAAAGTTCAAATAAACAATTTAAACTCAACCTACATAAAACATAACTTCAAAAATACTCATCAACTTCCAATCCAATTCCCATACTCAATTTAATTATATATATTTATCTTGGATAAATATAAAATAGAGAAATAACACATTTCCATTTATAAATGTACAACTTAAAATATGACCTATATTAAAAGTAACAAAAAGAATATAATGCATGAAAAACAAAGATAATTTATCTTATCCGAATCATGTAAAATGATCTGTAAATGGAGGAGTTCCAAATGGAGCATTAGAATGTTGGTTCAATAGTAACTCCTCAAGTGTTTCATCCTAGCTTCTACTTCAAACAAATGATCCTTAAACAATCGATTCTCCTCTTAAAGGCCAACATTGGAACAAGATTTATTGAATTCTTTTGCTTTCATTTCACCCCCATAACCAATTACATGATCATAATGTCACATTTCAAAATATTATTCTACTACCTCCATATGAGATAAAGAGGAGCTGGATTGAATGACATCATGAATTTGATCCTGCAATAACTATGATCAATTAATGACACAAATATAATAATTTATGAAAAGAAACATATTTGCGATAGAACTAACATAATATACATATTTCTCGAACATTAGAGTCAACTAAATCTGCACCATTTTTATGAGTTTCAAAGAATATAGTTCCAATGTCTGGTGGATTGCCATCCTTGCCTCCATTTATAAAATACATTATTGTTACAAAATAGCATAATATATTTAATCACTAAGATATAAAAGTATGAAAAATTTTCACTAATATTACCGAGTCATAAATAATTTATCTGTATGGTTTGTTACCAGTGCGATGGAGCATACTTAAGTTTTGCCTATTTCTAGTGTTTTGAACACCTGTTTCTTAATATTTCATTAATAGTTTAGAAATAATGTATCAATAATAAATAAGTATGATGAACATAAATTAATAATAATGCATATGATAATAATTATTTTGACCTTTGTGTGCTTACTCCTGCGTTAGATTCTCTTGTACGAAAGTGATATTAATTTGACGTTTGCTTCTTGTATTATTTTTTATAGTATCAAAATCTATCAGCATAATGAATAAAATTAAATTATTAGTTTAAACTAAATTCATAACCTCGAATGAAATAGAAAAATAAGGATCACCTTCATGCACTTGTTCAGATACTTGCTCTTATATTCCACTATCTTCTTCCCTAGGATCAATATCTTGAAGGAGAGATGTCATAATGTAGCTTTAATGGACTGCATGCAATTGATCCAATATGTCTTTGCGTGGATTTTACGGGAAAAAATAATCTTGATTGATGTCTACGTCCCTGTCCCCTTCCTAATGCACCTGGTGGTATGAATGAACATTTCACTATTTTTGTCCTAGGTTAATGCAATCTTGCATCATGAACGCGTAGTCATTTATTTTCAATATGTTAATACAATCTAAGAGACATAAAATAATCACTTTATGTGTTAAAACTACATTCAATAACATAATTCACTTAAACATCCAAAATAAAATATTGATATATTATAGAGTTTATTCTAAGAGAAAAGTAAGACATTAGCATTTAATAATAAAAAGTAAATACACTTCATGATCTATGTTTTCTTTTCTTTTGTATTAAAGATATATCAACTGTTTGTGGCTTTGAATCCATCCTATTCGAACTAATTTCATCATCTACATCAACTGTAGTCGTTTCTAAAAGCTCAGAATTGATAGATTCATCTTATTAATATGCTTTATCTATTTGATTCAAATCAATGGGCTCAATGTCTTATTTTAATGGCATCTAATAGGAATCTAGAGGATGGGACTTTATCACACAATACCAGCCTTTGTCACTATTGTCTGAGACATAAAAGACTTGTGATGCTTAGTTAGCTAATATGAAAGGCTCATTTGTTTTCAAAGTTCATTTGTAGTTAACACTAATAACCCTATATTAATCAATTTTAACCCCCCCTCACTTGATCATAAATATGAAATAACACCTCACATCTTCGTGCAAGATATTATAATTGATTAATCTCAGTTAAGAAACCATAGTAATCTATTTTGCTAACTTCACCACTAATAACTCCACTTACAACAACACTACTATTTTGTGTCCTCAAACCTTTATCAAGAGATTCAATATGAAACCTATACCCATTAATAATTTAACCATAAAAAGATGTCACATATCGAGCATGACCACTTGACAATGAGAGTAGAGCTTCCATCATCTGACTTTGGTCTTTTTTATATAAAAAGAATAGTTCAAAAAAATGAAACATCAATTCCTTGTGGTTATAAACAATTAAAATAAGTATTTAAACCATGTAACTTAAAGTGTACTTACTCTTGTCTTGAATTGTCTACCAAAATTTTTATTTCATTGATCTTCAAACATACCTACCGCATTATTTACTGGCAATTATGAATACCCTTTAGGGAAAAAAAAGGAGGATTATGGGTGATTGTGATGAATTGAAAAAGAAATAAGATAGTAAATACAATATTGATAAGCTTAAAAATATCTTACTAATTGTATCACTTGACTTCATCATTATTCTTTAATACATAAATTTGAGCTTGCTCCCACTCTTGTGTATCAAGATCACGAGTTTTACAAGCACCTAATGTAACACCCTCACTATAGCAATTCTGTACATTCTACTGTTCAGGTGACCGGTGTCGATCTGGACAGCTAGAACATCTGGAAAAATATTTAAACTAAACTAAGAAGTCATAATTAACTCAAATATTAATAAGAAAAATTTTAGAAATAAAATACAACCAAGTTAAATGAGCCGGTGCCCTAGCGATGGTAACCTAGTGGGAAGTTGCGGTCCTCGCAATTAGAAGCCCTAAAATCAGGGAAAAATTCATGAAATAATTTTTAGGACTCTAGAAAAGAGTCATTGAGTTTCTATGGCATTAGAATGCCAAGAAAATGCTTAGAAAAATTTTTAGATTGGTATAGACAATTTTGACTCGATAAGCCAAATGGAGGGCATTTTGGTCATTTCATCTTCAGAGATGATTTTTGACAAACTTGTCTAATTAAGTAAATAAATTATATGACATAAAATGTGAATAAAAATTGTTAAAAAAATTGAATTGAAAATGAATAGAAAGAAAAGAAAGGAAAAATGAAGAACAATGGGACTTTTGACATCATATGATGTCATCATTAAAGCCTCCACCAATCAAATTTCACCAAGCTATAATAAGTCAACTTAAAGAGAGTTAAGTGGGTAGAAATTAAAAAGAAAAATCTTCATCCCCTACCTCTCTCAAGCCAGACAAAATCATCCCTAACCCCAAACCTCCATTAAAGCTTTATCAAGCTTTATACCCCACACCATTTCACCTCAAAATCCCTCACTCTCTTTTCTAAAATTTTTCCTCACCCCTTAAACTCTCTTTATCTAGCAAAAAGAAGAAGGAAAAAGGAAGGTTTTGCAAGCTTGGGAGTTAGCTCCAACAAGGTTAGTGCTGTGACGCCCCTTACCCGTCTATTGTATAGCCGAGCAAGAAGTGCCACATTCGATGCCGGAGCACCCTATCTTGTCTTGTCATATCTATTATAAATTTAATGTCATTTAAAACAGGTAATTTATGTGTAGAATTTTTTTTTATATATATCTTATTTCTGTGGAGACCCGAACAGATCCTCTTCTGTTTTATTAGCATCTGGCGGGTTCCACTATCACGTGTTAACATATTCATAGTCATCTCACATATTTCCATATCACATATTTCCATATCATATTCTCTTTTATCATATCATTTATAATTATTTATGAGATCTCAA
This sequence comes from Hevea brasiliensis, assembly GCF_030052815.1. Taxonomy (NCBI): domain Eukaryota; kingdom Viridiplantae; phylum Streptophyta; class Magnoliopsida; order Malpighiales; family Euphorbiaceae; genus Hevea; species Hevea brasiliensis. The sequence goes on from NC_079506.1 coordinate 28,307,435, forward strand.
AATGAAGTGTTATCTATTGCATTTATATGGAAATTCATAGATAATAAATTATAAGTTTTCATTTCAAGTCCAAAATAAAATACATCATAAACTAGTAATTACATCATGACTAGACATAATGAACCAAAATACTAGTCTACACATGGGCCCTACTAAAATACAAAAGACTGGTGAGGTGACGCTGATCGATGGCAGATCTGGTCGAAACTCTGTCAGAATACTACTGTGGCGGCTGCTGATCTTCAGTACCTACGCGATGGAAAACCAACGCGCTAAGCATAACGCTTAATGGTGCATAATTTATAATAACAATAATTAAACAATTGAATTAATATTTACAAATCATAAATTCTGGATCTTTTACATTTTTTTATTACACTTTGGAGACAATTAAAATTATTGGGATCTTTCCTTTTTACTTATTGTATATTCAGTATTAATTAATTATTATCAATGCCCAAGAAACCTATAACAAATTATAAAAGCTGGATACACGGGAGTATACGGGTTAGACAGCCATATGTCTACCCTGTATACATCTGTCAGGCACGAGGCCAGCTGTCGGGCATCAGACCCGCTGTCAGGCTTATAAAGCCAGAAATAAAGTAGGCACAATGGCCAATAAGTAGGCATATAGCCTGTAGAACAATCATACCAGACATATATTGTCAGTTCATGATTTGCTCTATAAGCAGTACTGCTATCTGTGGTCCCTAATTGGTATACCAATTTATCCAAACTAAATAAATAAGTCTAGGTATACTATGGGCAATTAAATATTTTTAATTATTTTAGCACTATTCACTGTTACTATTTTCTGGTACTGTTCATTAGTACCATTAATTTCATATTAATAGGACATTAGTCCCAATTTACATATTCATATCATTTTTAATGTTTAATTTTCCTTATGAGTATTTTAATTATCATATATAGTATTTTTCCCATGAACCTTTCTTTAGGTTCATGTTGATGTGTTATCTTTATTTAGGAATTTGACTAGGTTAGGATGTCTATTTAGTCACACTTCCTTCATAACAATTGCTCCTCTATGTTTAAACTTGAATTTCAATTTTTGAATCACTGAATTTGGAGTTATAGAGCTCAAGTTATGGTCAAAATACCATAACTGGTCCCTTTGCCTCTAAGCTGTCCAGAATTTACAATTCCTGGTCAATAAACTTTGACCAGTCATTTGATCATTTTATGGTCATTTTTAGACTTAGGTTCCTTCACAAGATATGATCCTCTATGTCTTAGGGACTCCCAGGTACAATTTCATAATTTTTCAAGCTTGGTATAGTGAGTTATAGTCAGTGTATTAACCTGGACTCTCAGTCCTATAAGGGCAATAACCAACTTCAGGGCAATATGTTTGACCCTCTTTTTAGGGTCTTTAAACTTAGAATTTGGAAAAGGTGTCTAAATCAATGTTGTAGCCCTAAGTATCATGTTTCTAGATCATATTGGCACATCTCAAATGGAATTTCCTAGTGGGAGTTATGGTCAAATGAACACACAGGTATCAAATGGCATTCTGGATTCAACTTAACATTTTCTAGATTTCAATTCCTAACTTTGGCTAATATTTTCCCTAGGATGCAATGGTTTCTAGAGCTTGGTCAAAACATAAAAATTGTTGTGCTATGTCTTATAAAACATTTGGCACTAGTTTCACTCAATTTTCAGCTTTGGACTCCAAGTTATGGCATTTTTGCCAAAACTGGTCAAGCATACCAAAGGAACAATATTTTGGACAATTTCTGGGTTGGCAGTTTTAGTGACTCAAATTGTGCTAACAATTTGATTTGGTTAAAGGCAAAACTGGGTTAAGTGGTCTTCATGCAAAGTGTAGCCCTATGTCTAAACTTTCCATTGATGAAATTTTAGGTCATTTGGACCAGTATAGAGAGAGTTATGACCAAATGAACAGGTCATTTGGTCATTTTCTAGGTTGGCAATTTCAGTGACTCAACTTGTGCTAACAATTTGAATTTGTTAAAGGAAAAACTGGGTTAAGTGCTCATGAAAAGTGTAGCCCTATATTTAAACTTTCCATGGGTAAAATTTTAAGTCATTTGGACCAGTATAGAGAGAGTTATTTTGGTCATTTTTTGGGTTGGCAGTTTCAGTGACCCAACTTGTGCTAATAATTTGAATTTGTTAAAGGCAAAACTGGGTTAAGTGGTCTTCATGAAAAGTGTAGCCCTATGTCTAAAATTTCCATGGGTAAAATTTTAGGTCATTTGGACCAGTATAGAGAGAGTTATGACCAAATGAACACGTACTGTTCATTTGGTCATTTTCTGGTTGGGTGTGGAAATCCGAATTTGGGCAGTATTTAGCTCAAGTTTTGGACAGAATTTGGGCATGGTTTCTTCATGGAAAATGGGCTATTTTGGGTCTAGTTTCACCTCCAATTGGCCTCATACCAATTGGGGTCACACAATTTTATTTAAGGCCTAAAATGTACACTGCCCTCAACAAACACAACCTGCAGAAAATTAACACTTCCAAAACTCAATCTCCTCTAACTTCCTTACTTCAATTTGTATGCAATACACTTCTATAAGCAACAATCTTATCCCAATTAGGTCAAATTTTAAGCATTTACACAAAATCTCCAAGTCATGTACACAAACCCTAATTTCTAAGTTTCAAACTCAATCAATTCAATCCCTTTTCACTTCTCATACATATAATCATATCAATCATCATCTCTAAACTCATTTACATTATTTGAACACAATAAAGCCCAACACATTTCATGGCTGCCAAAATTTGGAGATATCATTGGTTCATGAATTTCTTGTTAATTTCTTGAAATTTCCACTTTTCTCAAGTCACTTTCAAGTATTAAAGAAGAAGGAAGGGAGAAAAGCACTAACCTCTTGTGACCCAACTTGAAAATTTTCTCAAAACTTCAACTTTCCTTCTCCCTATGGGTACCTAGAGCTTCCTTATGATGTGGGCTAAATTTTTAATGAAGGGGACCATGGGTTTTGGTGGATAAATGAAGAGAAACTCAAGCTCAAAGCTTGAGCAAAAATGGTGGAGGGGAGAGAACATGGAGACGGCAAGGAGAGAGAGAAGAGGAAATGAAGAAGACTTGTGGTTGGTGAATTTTTGTCTCTTGTGTCTTATATATATATATATATATATATTCTATAATTATTGTACTTTATTTATTTATTTATTTATTTTTAAATGCCATAAATCTATTTCCTTTCTTTTCTTTTCTTTCCTTTTCTTTTCTTTTCTTTTCTTCTTCTTTCTTTCTCTTCTCATTTTCCAAATTCAAATTCATGAATTTAATTTATGTTAATTATTTTATTTCCTAATTTTAATTTTACATTTAAGTCAAAATTCACCTCTAGTGGTAAAATGACCAAAATGCCTTTCATGGTGCTCATTGGGTTATTTTAATTATTTTATACCAATTTATAAATTCTCTAAACTTTAATTTATTTTTCTCAAAATTTTTCCTATATTTTTTTTAATATTTATTTCATTAATTTATGTCTCCTCACTATAGTTTAAGTATAGTTCCAGACATCCTGACTGTCCGAACAGATATTAGTCGTCGGAACAGTAAAATATACGGACTACCTAAGGTGAGGGCATTACAAGTGCCATTTTGATTGCATAATAGTTGTGTATGGCTGCCATTGAATATGATTTTGGTGTTTTAATTCATGGATTGTATGTATATAGAGAATTGAAATTGTTAGAGTTAGGGTTTGGGAAAAACCTAGGGTTTTGCTCATGTATTGGTGAAAGAAAGTTTTGATGGTCAAATAGTGACCATTTGGTTATGTGTGATTAAGAGATGAAGTGATTTGTTCCATGGGAATTAAAGTTAGGTATGCTGCCCTTGGTGACTTGCAGGACTGGGTATGGGTCCAGTAGGTTTGGGCAGCTATAACTTAGATTGTGTAGGTTCAATTGGTGCAAGGCCAATTGGACATGAAATTAGACACATAATGGCACAATTTTGGTGAAGGAACTCTGTCCAGAAACTAAACATAGGTGTAACACCCTAGGCAAATCCCACATCGGCAAAACACGGGAGAGATGCTGGGTTTATTAGTTAGTGGTTCGTAACCCCTAGTGACGCGTTTTAAAACCGTGAGGGCTTCGGCCCAGAGCGGACAATATCACTAGTGGGCCGGGCCATTACATTTGTGGTATCAGAGCCACTCCGCGTGCAACCTTGAGCGATGGTGGGGCAAACCTCAGCGAGGACGTTGAGTCGCATAAGGGGGGTGGATTGTAACACCCTAGGCAAATCCCACATCGGCAAAACACGGGAGAGATGCTGGGTTTATAAGTTGGTGGTTCGTAACCCCTAGTGACGCGTTTTAAAACCGTGAGGGCTTCGGCCCAGAGCGGACAATATCACTAGTGGCCGAGCCATTATATTTGTTGTAACGCCCTCACCGTAGGTAGTCCGTACATTTTACTGTTCCGATGACTAATGTCTGTTCGGACAGTCAGGATGTTTGGAACTACACTTAAACTATAGTGAGGAGGCATAAATTAATGAAATAAATATTAAAAAAATATATATAGGAAAAATTTTGAGAGATAAAATAAAATTTAGAGAATTTATTAATTGGTATAAAAAATAAAAATAATCCGATGAGCACCATGAAAGGCATTTTGGTCATTTCACCTCTAGATGTGAATTTTGACTTAAATGTCAAATTAAAATTTGGAAATAGAATAATTAACATAAATTAATTTTATGAATTTGAATTTGAAAAATGAGAAGAGAAAGAAGAAGAAAAGAAAAGAAAAGAAAAGAAAAGGAAAGAAAAGAAAAGAAAGGAAATAGATTTATGAAATTTAAAAACAATAAAGTACACATAAATGTATATATATAAATAACCACAAGAGACAAAACCCCACCAACCATTTTCTTCTTCCTCTTCTCTCTCTCTCCTTGCCGTCTCCCTTGGTCTCTCTCTCACCACCATTGTTATCAAGCTTAAAGCTTGATTTTCCAAGCTTTCACTCACCAAAACCCATAGTCCCCTTCATTAAAAATTTAGCCCACATCATAAGGAAGCTCTAGGTACCCATAGGAAGAAGGAAAGTTGAAGTTTTGGGAAAATTTCCAAGTTGGGTCACAAGAGGTTAGTGCTTTTCTCCCTTCCTTCTTCTTTAAAACTTGAAAGTAACTTGAGATAAGTGGAAATTTCAAGAAATTAACAAGAAATTCATGAACCCATGATGTCCCCAAATTTTGGAAGCCATGAAATGTGTTGGGCTTTATTGTGTTCAAATAATGTAAATGAGTTTAGAGATGATGATTGATATGATTATATGTATGAGAAGTGAAAAGGGATTGAATTGATTGAGTTTGAAACTTGGAAATTAGGGTTTTTGTACATGACTTGGAGATTTTGTGTAAATGCTTGAAATTTGACCTAATTGGGATGAGATTGTTGCTTATAGAAGTGTAATGCATGCAAATTGAAGTGAGGAAGTTGGAGGAGATTGAGTTTTGGAAGTGTCAATTTTCTGCAGGTTGTGTTTGTTGAGGGCAGTGTACATTTTAGGCCATAAATGAAATTGTGTGACCCCAATTGGTATGAGGCCAATTGGAGGTGAAACTAGACCCAAAATAGCCCATTTTCTATGAAGAAACCATGCCCAAATTCTGTCTAAAACTTGAGCTAAATACTGCCTAAATTCGGATTTCCCTGCACAAAACTCAGAAAATGACCAAATGAACAGTACGTGTTCATTTGGTCATAACTCTCTCTATACTGGTCCAAATGACCTAAAATTTTGCCCATTGAAAGTTTAGACATAGGGTTACACTTTTCATGCGGACCACTTAACCCAGTTTTGCCTTTAACCAATTCAAATTGTTAGCACAAATCGGGTCACTGAAACTGCCAACCCAGAAAATGTCCCAAAATACTGTTCCTTTGGTATGCTTGACCAGTTTTGGCAAAAATGCCATAACTTGGTCTCCAAAGATGCAAATTGAGTGAAACTAGTGCCAAAAGTTTTATAAGGCATAGAACAACAATTTTTATGTTTTGACCAAGCTCTAGAAACCATTGCATCCTAGGGAAAATATTAGCCAAAGTTAGGAATTGAAATCTAGAAAATGTTAAGTTGAACCCAGAATGCCATTTGATACCTGTGTGTTCATTTGGCCATAACTCTCACTAGGAAATTCCATTTGAGATTTGCCAATATGATCTAGAAACTTGATACTTAGGGCTACAACATTGATTTAGACACCTTTGCCAAATTCTAAGTGTAAAGACCCTAAAAAGAGGGTCAAACATACTGCCCTGAAGTTGGTTATTGCCCTTATAGTACTGAGAGTCCAGGTTAATACACTGACTATAACTCACTATACCAAGCTTGAAAAATTATAAAATTGTACTTGGGAGTCCCTAAGACATAGAGGAACATATCTTGTGAAGGAACCTAAGTCTAAAAATGACAATAAAATGATCAAATGACTGGTAAAAGTTTATTGACTAGAAATTGTAAATTCTGGATAGCTTAGAGACAAAGGGACCAGTTTTGGTATTTTGACCATAACTTGAGTTCTATAACTCCAAATTCTGTGATTCAAAAATTGAAATTCAAGTTTAAATATAGAGGAGCAATTGTTATGAAAGAAGTGTGACTAAATAGACATCCTAACCTAGTCAAATTCCTAGATAAAGATAACACATCAATATGAACCTAAAGAAAGGTTCATGGGAAAAATGCTATATATGATAATTAAAATACTCATAAGGAAAATTAAATATTAAAAATGATATGAATATGTAAATTGGGACTAATGTCCTATTAATATGAAATTAATGGTACTAATGAACAGTACTAGAAAATAGTAACAGTGAATAGTGCTAAATTAATTAAAAATGTTTAATTGCCCATAGCATACCTAGACTTATTTATTTAGTTTGGATAAATTAGTATACCAATTAGGGACTATAGATAGCAGTACTGCCTACCGAGAAAATCATGAACTGACAATATATGTCTGGTATGATTGTTCTATAGGCTATATGCCTACTTACTGGCCATTGTGCCTACTTTATTTCTGGCTTTACAACCCTGACAGCGGGTCTCATGCCCGACAGCTGGCCTCGTGCCTGACAGATGTATACAAGGTAGACATGTGGCTGTCTAACCCGTATACTCCCGTGTATCTAACTTTTATAATTTGTTATAGGTTTCTTGGGCATTGATAATAATTAATTAATACTGAATATACAATATGTAAACAGGAAAGATCCCAATAATTTTAATTGTTTCCAAAGTGTAATAAAAAAAATTGTAAAAGACCTAGAATTTATGATTTGTAAATATTAATTCAATTGTTTAATTATTGTTATTATAAATTATGCACCATTAAGCGTTATGCTTAGCGCGTTGATTTTCCATCGCAGAGGTATCAAGATCGTGATCGCCACAGTAGTATTTAGACAGAGTTCCGACCAGATCTGCCACCGATCAGATTCACCTCACCAGTCTTTTGTATTTTGGTAGGGCCCATGTGTAGACTAGTATTTTGGTTCATTATGTCTAGTCATGATGTAATTACTAGTTTATGATGTATTTTATTTTGGACTTGAAATGAAAACTTATAATTTATTATCTATGAATTTCAATATGAATGCAATAGATGACACTTCATTTTGAGATCTCATAAATAGTTGGGAATGATATGATAAAAGAGAATATGATATGGAAATATGTGAGATGACTATGAATATGTTAACAGGTAATAGTGGAACCCGCTAGATGCTAATAAAACAGAGGAGGATCTGTTCGGGTCTCCACAAAAATAAGATATAAAAAAAAATCTACACGTAAATTACCTGATTTAAAGGACATTAAAATTTACAATAGACATGACAAAACAAGATAGGGTGCTCCGGCACCGAATGTGGCACTTCTTGCTTGGCTATACAATAGACGGGTAAGGGGCGTCACAATAGGATACCCTAAAAATTGACCAAATCTGGGTGACTTACATTCTACCTGGGCAAAATGACCAAATGAATAGTATTCATTTATTTGGTCATAACTCAGAGTAGAAAGGTCCAATTGACCTGAAGTCTTACCAGTAGAAAGCTGAGACATAGCCCTACAACTTTCATGAAGAAATGAAACCCAAATTTTGACCATAACATATCCAAAAATGGACCTACAATCAGTGTACAAAAACTGTAGAATTGATTTTGCCCAGAATTTTCTGGAAAAATTGTAATCCGGCCAGTTATGGTTTTTAGGCCATAACTTGAGCTACAAAACTCCAAATGGAGTGATTCAAAAAAAAGAAATGTAAGTAGACACAATAAGGAACAACTTTGATGAAGAACATTTGGCCAAATTCTCACTGTAGAATGGCCTAATGGAATAGTGAACTCTAGCACCTAAAACTAAAATTTCTGATTTATTCACCATTGGTTAAAAGTATGGATTGACAACTAATGCCAACACTTTTGGGAACCAAAATGTGGTAAATTTATGTGATTAGGACTTATGCAGCTATTATGTATTGGAAAGTCAATAATTTAACCTAAATAGTAAAATGAATAGTAACCTTACATGTAAAGCATGAAAATTCAATCAATAACTTGGTAATGTGCCCTAGTATACGTAGTAAGATTGGTTTGGATAGGTTGGCATGCCAATAGAATTTAGTTAGCAGTACTGCACATGGCATTATGCCATTATGTGATTTTATGGCTTTTAGCCATTCTGATATTATGATGATACTTGGCCTTGTGCCTAATGTTATTATAGCTTATTAGCTGTTCTGTTGCACACCAGGAGACACTATATGACCGATGGTGTGACGGCCCGAGGCACTTGGTACCCAGTGCCAGTTTACCCGTTTATCCAGTCCAGTCATCCAGTATAGATTACTTGGGCAATCAAAAATGAAAGTTGATAAATTTAATGAAATAATGGATATAACAAGTACCAAATAAATAAGACTACAAATAATTACTAAAAATTTGTCTGCATGAGACATCAATATACACACTGCATATTTATTTTTCTTTTAGTTCTTTTTATTTTATTATTGACACCACTAAGCATTATTGCTTAGCGCATCACTTTTTGCTACGTGTAGGTTTTGGAGAGACTGATAGAGAGCCCAGCAGACCACAGACTGGGTGAGGTCACAGATCTGCACAGAGTCAGAGTCACCTCTTGATGTGAACCTTCAAGTAATTAGTAACTTAAAAACCCACATTCAAGAATTAAATGAACAATATGGAAAGCAATAAATCAAGATGTATGAATTTGATTCTTTGAACCAGCACAATCAGATTGTTGTGTAATTCAAAGAAAATATCAGAAATGGGATTCTTGACCTAATTCATATGGAGAATGAATAAACCAAGAATATTATGCACATTAAACCTTGCAAGATAGAAATCTCAGCAAGTTAATGAGCTTCACAAGAACAAAGGCAACAGCCAATTTACTCACTAAAGGAGCAGAAACAATCTTTCATTAATATTCAAAGTGTGTCCTCCACTCTCTCATTACACTTGTATTTATAGTCTCTTGGCTCCAAAGCTAAAGACAAAAATATCCCTACTTTAATAACAGCTGCAAGGAGCTTTAAGTCCAAACAAAAATTAATCTATCAAAAGAATAAAAACTCCTAACAAAAAGTAAATTTAATACAGTGACAAATAAGGGCATTTAAGTCCAAAAGAGAGGTGGTTATAACAGCAAGGAATATTCTTTTAAAAAGGTGCCAGCAAATGCATGTACATGGATTGGATCTAGTGCATGCATGTCCACAGGTTATTCCATGTAACCTAATGCTCCACATGACACCTGGTCACTTCCAAGCTTAATTTTCACCAAATTTAATCCTTTATAATTTTTTTCATTCCATTCCAGCTTATAATCCTTGCTCCTTAAGATTTCACAAATTAAATTTTGAAGTGATTTAGCTCTAGCTCTTGTAATTGGACCTTGGATGAATTCCTTTGGCGTGGATGTAGCTTGATTCTTATCACCTCTCATCTGTAGTGCATCAGTGGTAGGACCTTTAGGTTCCTTTTGAAATTTTGTTTTTGCATTTTGTAACAGGCAGTAGTTTGTGATTTGTAAATTATGAACTCATGTAAATAGTAAATTGATGTAATCATATGTTAATGCCCATATTTTGTAAAAATTTTGTTAATTAATATAATTTGAGAATATCTTCATGAAATTAAATTTGATTTTGGATCAGAATGAAATTGTGGGTTCATGATGAAAACTTGAGATGGTTGTGAATGTTGAAAATTGTTGAGTCCATGTTGATGGTTATTGGAGTTTGAGAATATGGATGAATGTTTTGGAAGTGTTTTTCACAGGTTCCGAAGAACTGTTTTCTCCATTTTTAGCCGGTACTCTGCTAGATTTTCGATAAAATTTTCGGAACCTCAATGAACTATAAATGACTTAAATGAGTCAAATCTCCCAAATTGCATTTCATCATCATAAAAAAAATAAATTAAGGAAAGATAAAAAATAATTGAGATAAAATATGGTGTTCCGGTACACAGTGTGGCATATCTTGCTCGGCTATATTGTAGACGAGTAAGGGGTGTCACAATTAGTGGTATCAGAGCACGGTTTCGGCATTTCTAGGTCTAGATTGAGTCCATACCATGCATTGCATTTGTAAGAGTCAAGGTGACACTAATGCAAATCTGTTTGGCTTTCTTATTTTGATTAGGATATGGACCCTACATCTCATAGGGCAGTAGAGGAGGAAGTGGAGAGTCATGCTCCACCTATAGCAGCTGAAACTAGGGGTAGGGGAGAACCTGCTCCACCAGTTCCAGCAGGCCATGTTCCAATAAATGGATGAGTTTTTCAGACAAATGGCTAGGGTTATGCCACCACCACCACCTCCACAGCAGAAATCTTAACTGGAAAAACTGAGGAAATTCGGAGCTATGGACTTTTTGGGTAAGAGAGAAGTCTCAGTGGCAGCTAAAAATTGGTTAGACAAAACCATTCGGGTATTGAAGCAACTGCATTGCACTCCAGAGCCAAACTTATAGGGTGTTGTGTCCCTACTCCAAGACGATGCCTATCAGTGGTGGGATACGGTATCTAGTGAGGTGCAGCCCGAGCAGATCACTTGGGAATTCTTCCTTGCTGAGTCCAAGAAGAAATATGTGGGCAGTGTGTACTTGGAAGACCGAAAAAGAGAGTTTATTAGCCTGAGGCAGAGGCAGCTATCAATAGCAGAATATGAACGGGAATTTGTGAGATTAAGTAGGTATGGGAGAGAGATAGTCCCTACAGAAGCAGAGAGGTGCAGAAGGTTTGAGGAGGGACTCAATGATAACATTAAAATAATGATTACAGCCTTGGGGATTTCTAATTTTGCCAAGTAATTTGAAGCTGCTTTAAAGGTTGAAAAAGTCAGGATAAGAGAGCAAACCAGAAGAGAGAGACAGTAGAAGAGGGGTCCAAGTCAGTCTGGTTCATCCTCTGCACCTGGGAAGAAATTTAGAGGTCCACCTGCTCAGAGTTTGGGTCAGCCTCAAGGTCAGGGTTAGTCCCAGGGGCCCAGGCCACAGTTCACACCTAGGAGAGGCCAGTCCACACCATCAATGGGCAGCTCTCCAGGAACAGTGTTCAGGGGACCAGTCCTAGCATCTTCTGCTTGTCCACACTGCCTAAAATGGCATAAGGGGGAGTGTTGGAGAGTAACGGGTGCCTGCTTAAGTTGTGGATCGACAGAGCATCAGTTAAGGAACTGTCCATGCAGAACTGTTACAGCTGCTCCAGCACAAACAGATGGACCTGCCCCTGCACCTCAAAGGGGTAGGAAGTCTAGTAAATCTGAGACAGTTAGTCCATCACAGAGACCTGCATCTGAGCCAGTCGAGAAAACAGAGGCTAGAACACCAGCCAGAGCCTATGCTATGAGAGCTTAGGAGGAGCAAGATGGCCCGGATATTATAAGGGGTACGTTCTCCCTCTACAACACATCTGTGCATGCATTAGTGGATCCAGGATTCACTCATTCATACATCTGCATCAACTTACCCATAGAAAGGGGGATACTAGTAGGGGAGAGTGACCAAGACATTCTAGTCACTAATCCATTGGGCCACAGTATAGTGGTGAACAAGGTGTACAAAGGTTGCCCGTTAAGGATTCAGGGGTATGAATTCTTGGCATACCTGATTGAATTGCCTTTCCATGAGTATGACATAATTTTGGGAATGGACTGGTTGTCACGTCATCAGGCAATGGTTGATTGTAAATTGAAGAGGATTTCCTTGAAAACTCCTGAGGGGAATGAAATTACAGTTGTGGGGGAAATGACATATTTCCTGTCCAATGTCATCTCAGCCACAGTTGCAAAAAGATTGATGAGAAAAGGCTGTGAAGCCTAGTTAGTACATGTTGTTGATACTAGGCAGGCTAAGCCAAACCTGTGTGATATACCCACAATAAGAGACTGAAGGAGCAGAAGCATGAAAAACACAAGTTTATATCATTGAATTCAAAAATTTTTCACCTAAGATCACATGCATCATGTAAAATTTATTTTTATCTATTTGATTTCAATGATAAACAACATATTAAAACTCTTTTAATATGTTTTTGGATTTGTATTTTCCATTTAAGATTTTAGAATTAATCAGATTAATTTTAGAACCCTAGATTAGATCAAGAACAAGTGCACTAACCTCTTGATGCATTGTAGTGTGTTTGACACATTTGGAATGCATCTTTAGGACACCAGATGTTGTCGCTCTAGCTTGTCCACACCAAGATCACCTATGGCAACTCTTGAACAGCTTCTAAAGCTTTTTCTATTAATTAGAAAATCAAGTTTTTCCTTTTAAGAGATTAAAGATGTAAACAGGACATTAGAAATAATTTCTAGTATTTTTAATTCAAGAGATTGTTTGTTAATCTTTTGGAATTGATGAGAGATGAAGTAGAAGAGAGAATGGCAGCCTCAAGGGTGGCGGCACAAAGGGAGGCAGTAGCTGATTGTATTTTGTTCTTTCATTCTTACACTTATATAGCTAAGTCACCACTTAAAACCCTTGCCACATGTCACCTTCTGATTGGCTTTAGGTTTAATTGAACCAATCACATTGTGCCAAGTGTCAAACCTATATTTAATCTTAATTTTAATCATTTTACATGATTAAAAGATATTTGGAAACCTTATGTGTAGTGCCATGTGTCACCATCTAATGGTGTCACATGTCACTATGAAATGATCAAAATACCCCTGTGTCTTAATTTTGCGTTCTCAACCCAAAATAATTATTTCTCTTCTTCTAATCAATTTATATCAAATATAAATCAATTAATTAATCTTTATTAATTAATTTCTCATTAATTAAATTCATATTTAAACACTTTAAATATAAATTTAACTTATATTATACATCCAATAATCTAGATTTGGTTTCAAGTCATGCTAGGGACTTTGTAATCTAATTGCAAACCAAACCTATTTAATTAATCAATTAAACTCTTTAATTAATTAATTAAATCATATTTAATTTGGTGATTACTTGTGTATGTGTGTGACTTACTAGGCTCATCACTAATTGGCAATGAGATATGATATCAACTCTTAATATTATCAGAACTCTTTCTTACCATAAATGATTTCTCTAAACTATTTTATGCACCTCATAGACCATGGTTAATATCTAGCATAGCATGCCATGGCCACCCAATTAGTAATAAGGTTTACCTTAAATGAACCTATAATCATATGTTATGATGCACTAGAATCTCTCTGTTACAAAATCCCAATTCGAGCTGGAGTCGTGGTTTATGTCAAACCCCATTTGCTATGAATATTATGTTCTCTTTTAATTCTAGTTCTTGATTAAAAGATTTTTCTCATTAGAAACTCTTTTTTCAATAAATCTATCTGTCCTGGCCAGGAACTTGAAACATCAAGAACAATTAAATGAACATAGGATTTTATTCTTATTTACTTAGAGGAACAGATTCCATCTTGATCAACACCTACCTCCATATATAACTAGTAGGAGCCAACACATGCCCATATACCTATACACAGTACAAGTATGAAAATAGTATCAAACTCAAACCACCTATATACAAGATAATTGTGCTATTTAAGGTCTAAAAATTATATGCACTGATATGATTTATGACAATGCATTGACAAGAGTAAACTCCATGTGCTTGTCATAAGTGTTACTGGTTTGGCCTACTTATCATGTATAAGTGCCTATCATGTTTGTTATATGGCATGATACTCATCATTCCATCTTATTTACATCTCATATAAATAACTTGGGAACAAACATTATTACAATCTTTCTGGATAAGTCATGTCCTTATTGTGAAGTATCTTCGATTGTGAACCTATTTATGATACTTTGTGCTAGAAATACTGTCACTCATATTCTTAACAACTTAAGAATAGAATTTCTAACAAAATATCAATGGACCTTTTCTATTACACATAAATATATTATGTAAACGGAAAAGTGAAAATGCCTTTTATTAATAAAAGATATACAAGATACATACTAAATGATATGCTCTAGGGCATACTACTAACAATCTCTCACTAGCACTAGAGCCATTCATTACAATACCTTAGACCCATCTTCTCAAGATGTTGGTCTAACTGTGCTTGTGATAAAGGCTTAGTGAATGAATCAGCTGGATTTTCAGCTGATGCTATTTTCTACATGGCTATATCACCTTACCCAACTATTTCTCTGATAATTTGTTAGCGCCTTTCTATGTGTTTAGATTTCTGGTGAGACCGGGGTTCCTTATATCCAAACATATTCTTTTGCAACATCTGATACAGCAATATACTCAGTCTCGGTAGTGGAATTTGCAGTCATACTCTGTTTGGAACTCTTCCAACTGACTACACCTCCATTACAAATGAACACATATCCAGAGGTAGACTTTCTATCATCGATATCTGATTGGAAATCAGAATCAATATAACCATCCAATTGCAAGTCACCATTTCCATATATCAAAAATAAATCCTTAGTTCTTCTCAAGTACTTAAGGATATTCTTGACAGCAATCCAGTATTCCAAACCTGGATTGGATTGAAACTTGCTAGTCAAACTAACAGCATATGCGATATCCAGCCTAGTACACAACATTGCATACATCAAACTTCCAATAGTTAAAGCATATGGAATCCTGGTCATTTTATCTCTTTCTTCAGGTGTCTTTAGAGACATCTCTTTAGAAAGGTGGATACCATGTCTCACTGGTAACAATCCTCTCTTGGAATCAAGCATGTTAAAATTCTTTAACACCTTTTTCCAAGTATAGTCTACGGGACAAACTAATTATTCCTTTTGCTCTATCTCTATAGATGCGAATACCAAGAATATAGGTTGCCTCCCCTAAGTCTTTCATGGAGAATGTATTTGACAACCATACCTTTATAGTTGTCAACATACCTGTGTCATTACCTGTCAATAGAATATTATTGACATATAAGACAAGAAAAGTGATAGCACTGTCACTAACCTTCTTATATACACATGGCTCATCCTCATTTTTGATAAAACCAAATGATTTAATAGCTTCATCAGAACGGATGTTCCAACTCCTCGAATCTTGTTTCAACCCATAAATGGATAGCTTTAGCTTGTATACCTTGGAACCATCTTGGGATTCAAAACCCCTAAGTTGTTCTATGAAAATGTTTTCTTCAATGTATCCATTGAGAAAAGCTATTTTTGTGACGCTCCTTACCCGTCTACTGTATAGCCGAGCAAGAAGTGCCATATTCGGTGCCGGAGCACCCTATCTTATTTTATCATATCTATTGTAAACTTTTGATGTCATTTAAAACATGTATTCCATGTGTAGAAATTTTTTTTTTTTATATATGTATTATTTTTGTGAAGACCCGGACAGAGCCTCCCCTGTTTTATTAGCATCTGGCGGGTTCCACTAATCACCTGTTAACATGTCCATATTCATTTCACACACTTCCATATCATATTCTCTTGTATCATATCATTTACAATTATTTATGAGATCTAAAAATGAAGTATCATCTATTGCATTCATATAGAAATTCATAGATAATAAGTTACAAGTTTTCATTTCAATCTCAAAGTTTAATTATAAGTCCAAAATGAAATACATCACGACTAGACATAATGAACGAAACTACTAGTCTATACATGGGCCCTACAAAAATACAAAAGACCGGTGAGGTGACTCTAGATAGTGGCAGATTTGGTCAAAACTCTATCCGAATACTACTGTGGCGGCTGCTGATCTTCAGTACCTACGCGATGGAAAACCAATACGCTAAGCATAACGCTTAGTGGTGCATAATTTATAATAACAATAATTTAACAATTGAAATAATAATTGCAATTCGTAATTTCTGAGTCTTTTACATTTTTTTATTACACTTTGGAAAAAATTAAAATTATTGGGATCTTTCCTATTTACTTATTGTATATTCAGTGTTAATTAATTATTATCAATGCCCAAGAAACCTATAACAAATTATAAAAGTTAGATGCACGGGTGTATACTGATTAGACAGCCATATGTCTATCCAGTATACGTCTGTCAGGCACGAGGCCAGCTGTCAGGCATGAGACCCGCTGTCAGGCTTGTAAAGCCAGAAATAAAGTAGGCACAATGGCCAGTAAGTAGGCATATAGCCTGTAGAACAATCATACCAGACATATATTGTCAGTTCATGATTTGCTCTGCAAGCAGTACTGCTATCTGTGGTCCCTAATTGGTATACCGATTGATCCAAACTAAATAAATAAGTCTACATATACTATGGGCAATCGCACCTTGTTACATTTTTATTTGAATGTTCATATCACTTTATAGTGGGAAAATAGGTCCCACATACCTCTTTCAAGTAGTTTAGTGTTTAATAGCTTGTTAGGGTTAAATGCCCTACCATAAGATAATTTATCTCATGGACCATTTTTTAGTTTTAGCTTTTGTGTCTCATTTTTACCTATCGAATTGATCAGGTTGCAGCCACTATTTGGCCACACTTCCTTCATGGAAGTTGGTCCCCTATGTTTTATCTTTATTTTCCTTCTTGAATCATGTCAATTTGATTTTCAAAACTCAAGTTATGGTCGGATAACCATAACTGACTCATTTCTAGATTTTGGTTCCTTAACTAGGTAGCTTTCGGACTTAAAGTTTACCTAATTAATGGAACAAGTTGCAGTCACTTTTAGGCATGGTGATCTCCATAGAAACTGTTGCCCTATTTCTTGTGGTCACTTAGAATTTTTAATCACTATTTTTCAAGTTTTGTGGATTTATTTATGGCCAAATAACTGACCTAGACTCATGTACCTTGTGCCAACAAGGGCTCAGTTCAGGACAGTGACTGCAGGTCACTTTTTGAGGTTCTTAAGCTCATAATTTGAGGAAGGTTCCTTCATAAGATTTGTTCCTCTATGTCTTAGGGACTCCCAGGTACAATTTCATAATTTTTCAAGCTTGGTATAGTGAGTTATGGTCAATGTATTAACCTGGACTCTTAATCCTATAAAGGCAATAGTCAATCTTCAGGGCAGTATGTTTGTCCCTCTTTTTAGGGTCTTTACAATTAAAATTTGGTAAAGGTGTCTAAATCAATGTTGTAGCCCTAAGTATCATGTTTCCAGATCATAGTTGCACATCTCAAATGGAATTTCCTAGTGGGAGTTATGGCCAAATGAACACACGGGTATCAAATGGCATTCTGGGTTCAACTTAACATTTTCCAGATTTCAATTTCTAACTTTGGCTAATATTTTCCCTAGGATGCAATGGGTTTTGGAGCTTGGTCAAAACATAAAAATTGTTGTAATATGTCTTATAAAACTTTTGGCACTAGTTTCACTCAATTTGCAGCTTTGGAGACCAAGTTATGTTATTTTTTTCCAAGACTATTCAGGCATACCAAAGGAACAGTATTTTGGACAATTTATGGGTTGGCAGTTTTAGTAACTTAATTTATACTAACAATTCAATTTGGTTAAAGGCAAAACTGGGTCAAGTGGTCGTCATGAAAAGTGTAGCCCTATGTATAAGCTTTCCATTGATGTAAATTTTAGGTCATTTGGACTAGTATAGAGAGAGTTATGATCAAATGAACACATCCTATTCATTTAATTATTTTCTGGGTTTCAGTGTTTGGTCATCCGGGTTTGGGCAGACAATTGGTCATGATTTTGACAAAATTTGGGTAGGGTTCCTTCTTGAAAAATGAAGGTTTAGATGTCCCAAAACACCTCCAATTAGCTTCATACCAATTGGGGTAATACAAGGGGAGATATGGCAATAAAAACCTACTGGATTCAACAATAATAAAACCTACAGAAAATTCACACTCCCAATTTCAATCTCTTTCTTCTTCCAAACTCCAAATAAGCATATATGGCACTTCTATAAGCATCAATCTCAACTCAACCAAGTCAATTTCAAGAATTTACATAAATTCCCCACATCATATACATAAACCCTAATTTCAATCACCCAATTTACACAAACTCAACTTTTTTACACTTCTTATCATATCAACTATTCAAATATCCTTATGGAACCATTTTTCATCATTTAAAAACAGCAAACCTCACAAGATTCATGGCTGCCAAAATTAGGGTTCTTCAATTTCTTTTTATTTGTTTTCATTTTCATGGAATACTCACTCATCTCATCATTCTTACAAGATTTAAAGAAGAGGAGTGGTATTTTTGCACTTACCTTGTGACCCAACTTGCAAACTTCAATTTCTCTTCTTCAAATGGGTATCTAAAGCTTCCTTAAGGTGTGGGAAGTATTTTTTGTGAAGGGAGGTTAAGGTTTTATGGGGAGAAAGCTTGGGAAATCAAGCTTTGAGAAAGAAGAAAATTGAGGGAGAGAGAGCTTCCATGGTGTCAGCTCAAAGAGAGAGAAGAGGAAGATGAAGAAGACTTGTGGTTGGTGAATTTTTGTCTCTTGTGTCTTATATATATTCTATAATTATTGCACTTTATTTTTTTTTTAAATGCCATAAGTCTATTTCTTTTCTTTTTCTTTTTTTTCCTTTTCTTTTCTTTTCTTTTCTTTTCTTCTTCTTTCTCTTCTCATTTTCCAAATTCAAATTCATAAATTTAATTTATATTAATTATTTTATTTCATAATTTTAAATTTGACATTTAGGTCAAAATTCATCTCTAGGGATGAAATGACCAAAATGCCCTTCATGGTGTTCATTGGGTTATTTTTATTATTTTATACCAATTAACAAATTTTCTAAATTTTATTTTATTTCTCAAAATATTTCCTATATTTTTTTAATATTTATTTCATTAATTTATTCCTCCTTATTATAGTTTAGGTGTAGTTCTAGACATTTTGACTATCCGAACAGACATTAGTCATCGGAACAGTAAAATGTACAGACTACCTATGGTGAGGGCATTACAATTTTGACATCCATATGCTAAATCTCATAATCATAGTATGCAACTATTGCTAATAGAATCCTAATTGATTTAAGCATGGCAACAGGCAAGAAAGTCTCCTCATAGTCGATTCCTTGCCTTTGGCGAAACCCTTTCGCTACTAGCCTTGCCTTATAGGTCTCTACATTTCCATAAGAACCAATTTTCTTCTTGAAAACCCATTTGTTCCCTATAGGTACAATACCTTCAAGTGGGTCAACAAGATCCCAAACTTGATTCTTATACATGGAATTAATCTCAGATTTCATGGCATCAATCCATTTTGAAGAGTCTATATCCAATATAGCTTCTTCATAGGTAAGTGGATCATTTCCATGATCAACTTCTTCATGAGTAGACAACTCTTTTTCTTCTTCATAAAGGAAACCATATCTCACTGGTGGGTGAGATACCCTGGTTATTCTACGAGGAATAGCTGTAGATGTTTCATTAATAGGTGTAGGTTGACTAGATGGATCTATATCCATCTGATCTGTTGGTTGGTCAGAATTCTCCAATTCTAACTCTATTTGCCTTCCTTTGCCTCCTTCTTGAACAAACTGTTGTTCAAGAAATGTAGCATCTCTACTTACCACAACCTTTTGTGATGTAGGCAAATAAAAATAATATCCAAAACTATCTTTTGGATATCCAACAAATCGACTCTTTTCTGATCTGATTTCCAATTTATCAGTGTTCAGCTTTTTTATATAAGCTAGACAACCCTAAATCTTAACATGCCATATCTCATAAGGTGTGGAAGATATTGATTTTGATGGAATCTTATTCAGAATATACAAAGCTGATTCTAATGTAAATCCCCAAAAGGAGATTAACATATCTGTATAGCTCATCATACTATGCACCATATCCAATAGGGTACGATTTCTCCTTTTATAGATACACCATTCAGCTGTGGTGTTCCTGGAGGAGTCAGTTGGGAAACAATGCCATGCTCTCTCAAGTATTCATCAAATTTAGTACTCAAGTATTCACCTCCACAATCTGGTCGAAGAGCTTTAATACTTTTTCCCTTTTGATTTTCTACTTCAGATTTAAATTCTTTGAACTTTTCAAAGGATTCAAATTTGTTCAAATTTGTATTTCATCAAATACAAATACCCATACCTTGATTCATCATCAGTAAAGGTAATAAAGTAATGAAAATCACCTTTAGCCATTTCTTTAAATGAACCACATACATCACTCTGTATTAGCTCCAAAATATTTTCAGCTCTTAGCCTTTGTCCAACAAAGAGTGATCTAGTCATTTTGCCCTAAGGGCAAGATTCACAAGTTGGAGTAGGCTTAGAGCCCAATGAGGATAAAATCCTCATTTTTCTCTAATTTTGCAATCCTATCTTCTACAACATGGCCTAATCTTAAGTGCCAAATATATTTTGAACTTGAGTTGATTTTCATCATGACATTGCATTCTTTTATATTGCTTGCATTAAATTTGTATTTAACATTATTATCTAGATAATAAAGTTGATCATGGATATAACTCGAACCTACATATTTATTTCCAAAATAAATGTTACAAACATCATTTATGAACTGAAATTCATAACCATGTCTAGTGAAACTAGATATAGAAATGATGTTCTTAAAGGGCATCAGGTACATGCAAAACCTTATTTAAATACAAAAACATGTCCACACATGTATAAAGATTTAGATCCTATGGCTAAGGCTTCAACAGTTAAGCCATTGCTAACTCGGAGTCTAATATCTCGTTACTGCAAGCTGGTACTACTTGCTATACTCTGGGCAGTTCCTATTACTGTGCCCATCCTACTGGCAATGGAAACATTTTCCTTTGCCTACATCAGCTTTAGTCTTCCCTTTCTGTTTAGCTATTTTCTTAGAAGGACCAGGAATTTGAGATTTCTTTTTCTTATTGCCCTTCTTCTTATTGGACTTTCCAGCAGAAGAAGATGCAATCAAAGCTACCTTTTTTCCTTTATTTCCCGGCATATTCTTTTGGGTAATAACCAGCATGTTGAGTAAATCAGCCAAGGTGCATTCCTGCTTAGTCATATGGAAATTTATCACAAAATTCCCAAAAAACTCAAGAAGGGACTAAAGGATCAAATCCATATGTAGTTGGAAATCCATGTTAAAATCAAGATGTTCCAGCTGCTCAATCAGCCGAATCATCTTGTGGACATGATCCCCAATATTTTGTCCCTGAGACATCCTAATGCAGAATAGCTGTCCAGATATCTCATACCTAGTATTCCTGTTGTGCTCACCATACAACTCTTGTAGGTGAAGGATGATCTCACTTGCACTCTGCATGTTCTCATGCTGCTTCTGTAACTCATTACTCATGGAAGCAAGCATATAACACTTAGCTCTCATATCATGCTCCTTCCACTTGTCCAAAGTTTCATGTTCCTCTTGAGTGGCCTCTTGAGGTAAGGGACCAGAAACATTTGAGTCTAAACATATCCTATATGTTCAAGATTCAGGACAAGTTTCAAATTTAGCCAATCAGACATATTAGGTCCTGTTAACCTATTGCGATCAAGGATGCTTGCAAGGATATTGGGTGGTGGTGGTTGTTCTGTGCTCATTATTATCAGAAAATTAACTGTAGAAAATAACCAGATTAATTAGCAAATGTATCATGTAATTAACCAAAATGATTATGATCTTTTAATCAAATTGGTCCTCCCACTAACTTAGCGAATCCTATACTTCCAAAGTAGAAAACGGAAATCCTAGTTGGATAGATTTCTAGTGGGTGATTGAATTCTTACAATTTTATTGATCATCCTCAGGTACATCCATTATTGGAATTATAATAAACTATAAGTGAGCAACTCCTTGCCCATCACATCTTAAGTGAGGTTCAATCTTTTACCTAGCCCCTAATGCTCAAAATCTCAGGTACATCCATTATTGACTTATCTTGCATTAGTTAAGTTGATCCCATTGAGCCAGTAATTATGCAAATAATTTTAATGTCCTCAGGTACATCCAATATTGGCCACCAAACCATTTACATATTTACAACATCTCATGCTTAACAATTATTCTTAAGAAAATCTCTTAAATTAATTGCATCTCATGCAAGTATTTAAAATTTCTTAAAATAATTGCCTCAATGAAGGGCCCATGTTATAACTACTTTAATTATAGCATATCCAACTTAAACATTTGTTTAGAAGATCTTGTAGTTATCCTAATTACTATTATGGTCTCACTTTGCACATTATCCAATTAGCATGCATATATCATATAATTGCCTACATTCCCATACATCTCATGCATTCATGGATAATAATAAATATGGTATGATAATGGACTTTCTAAGGGATTCAATTCTGAGCCACCAAAAATTGAATCAGGGCATTCCTAGGTGCATTTCATTCATTCATATTACAAGAGTTGCTGAAGGAGTACATAATCAACACTTGATATTGAATTCCTCCCACTGGTCCCACCAATGCTCTTGACCTCCTTGATCTTCTTGTAATCCAATATTATATAGTAATCATTGGGATACCAAGGCGAATTTACAAAAACTAAATAAATGAAATTACAACCCAAAAATTATTACAACCTTAATAATATATGCCCAAAATAAATTAAAATAAATTAATTTAAATTACAACCCAAAGAAACATAAAAGAAATAAATTCGGTCTTTTGTAGTCCATGATCATCCATCGTGCATATCACTATTTAACAATTAAATAAAACATACATACTTAAATTAAATTGAATATCTCATATTCAAATTAAAAAACCATATTTGAATATGATTCAAATAAATTTAAAAATTCAGATTTGAATCACATTCAAACAACTTTAAAAATTTAGATTTGAATCACATTCAAACAATTTTTTAAAAATCAGATTTGAATCACATTCAAACAATTTTTAAAAATTAATATTTGAATATGATTCAAACAACTTTAAAAATTCAGATTTGATTCACATTCAAACAACTTTTAAAATTCAGATTTGAATCACATTCAAACAATTTTTAAAATTCTGATTTGAATCAAAATTTAATTGTGTGATTAAAACTCTAATTAAACAATTTAATTAGACATAGGATGAGCTTTTAGATCATACAACAATTACAAATTAAAAAGCCAAACCTTGTGCACACAATGGGAGGAGCTAAACCATGCGCACCCATGGTGCACTCCACCATGCCGCCACCTCTTTCATTCCAACCAGCAATGAATTGATCAACTTTTGATCAAATCACACAATCAAATCTCATATTGAATAATCTAAATGGCAAATATAGTGGCTCTGATACCAAATGAAGGAGCGGAAGCATGAAAAACACAAGTTTATATCATTGAATTCAAAAATTTTTCACCTAGGATCACATACATCATGCAATATTTATTTTTATTTATTTGATTTCAATGATAAACAATATATTAAAACTCTTTTAATATGTTTTTGGATCTGTATTTGCCATTTAAGATTTTAGAATTAATCAAATTAATTTTAGAACCCTAGATTAGATCAAGAACAAGTGCACTAAACTTTTGATGCACTACAGTGTGTTTGACACCTTTGGAATGCATCTTTAGGACACCAGATGTTGTCCCTCTAGCTTTTCCACACCAAGATCACTTATGGCAGACCTTGAACAGCTTCTAAATCCTTTTCTATTAATTAGAAAATCAAGTTTTGCCTTTTAAGATATTAAATATGTAAACAGGACACTAAAAACAATTTCTAGTATTTTTAATTCAAGAGACTATTTGCTAATCTCTTGGAATTGATGAGAGATGAAGTAAAAGAGAGAATGGCAGCCTTAAGGGTGGCGGCACAAAGGGAGGCAGCAGCTGATTGTATTTTGTTCTTTCATCCTTACACTTATATAGCTAGGTCACCACTTAAAACCCTTGCCACATGTCACTTTCTGATTGGCTCTAGGTTTAATTGACCCAATCACATTGTGCCAAGTGTCAAACCTATATTTAATCTTAATTTTAATCATCTTACATGATTAAAAGACATTTGGCAAGCTTATGTGTAGTGCCATGTGTTACCATCTCATGTTGCCACATGTCACCCTGTAAAATGATCAAAATACTCCTGTGTCTTAATTTTGAATTCTCAACCCAAAATAATTATTTCTCTTCTTCTAATCTATTTATATCAAATATAAATCAATTAATTAATCTTTATTAATTAATTTCTCATTAATTAAATTCATATTTAAATACTTTAAATAGAAATTTAACTTACACTATACATCCAATAATCTAGATTTGGTTTCAAGTCATGCTAGGGACTTTGCAATCTAATTGCAAACCAAACCTATTTAATTAATCAATTAATCTCTTTAATTAATTAATTAAATCATATTTAATTTGGTGATTGCTTGTGTATGTGTGTCAATTACTAGGCTCATCACTAATTGGCAATGAGATATGATATCAACTCTTAATATCATCAGAACTCTTTCTTACCATAAATGATTTCTCTAAACCATTTTATGCACCTCATAGACCATGGTTAACACCTAGCATAGCATGCCATGGCCACCCAATTAGTAATAAGGTTTACCTTAAATGAACCGATAATCATATGTTACCATGCACTAGAATCTCTCTGTTACAAAATCTCAATTCGAGCTGGAGTCATGGTTTATGTCAAATCCCATTTGCTATGAATATTATGATCTCTTTTAATTCTAGTTCTTAATTAAAAGATTTTTCTCATCAGAAACTCTTTTATGAATAAATCTATCTGTCCTGGCCAGGAACTTGAAACATCAAGAACAATTAAATGAACATAGGATTTTATCCCTATTTACTTAGAGGAACAGATTCCATCTTGATCAACACCTACCTCCATATATAACTAATAGGAGCCAACACATGCCCATATACCCATAAACAGTACAAGTATGAAAGCAGTATCAAACTCAAACCACCTATATACAAGATAACTGTTCTATCTCAGGTCTAAAAATTATATGCACTGATATGATTTATGATAATGCATTAACAAGAGTAAACTCCATGTGCTTGTCATAAGTGTCACTGGTTCGGCCTACTTATCATGTATAAGTGCCTATCATGTTTGTTATATGGTATGAGACTCACCATTCCATCTTATTTGCATCTCATATAAATAACTTGGGAACAAATATGATTACAATCTTTTTGGATAAGTCATGTCCTTATTGTGAAGTATCCTCAATTGTGAACCTATTTATGATACTTTGTGCTAGAAATACTGTCACTCATATTCTTAACAACTTAAGAATAGAATTTCTAACAAAATATCAATGGACCTTTTCTATTACACATAAATATATTATGTAAACGGAAAAGTGAAAATGCCTTTATTAATAAAAGATGTACAAGATACATACTAAATGATATGCTCTAGGGCATACTACTAATAGAGACTTCCTAGATGTGTTTCCTGAACAATTGCCTGGCTTGCCACCAGAAAGTGAAGTAGAATTTACTATTGAAATACTACTGAGTACAGCACCAATCTCTATTACTCCTTATTGGATGGCACCAACTGAGTTAAAGGAGCAGAAAATCCAGTTGCAGGAGTTACTGGATAAGGGGTTCATACACCCCAATGTGTCTCCATGGGGAGCTCCAGTACTGTTTGTAAAGAAGAATGATGGGACTTTGAGGTTATATATCGATTACCGGTAGTTGAATAAAGTGACTGTGAAGAACAAATATCCGTTGCCTAAAATTAATGATCTGTTTGATCAGTTGAAGGGAGCAGGAGTATTTTCTAAAATTGATCTCAGATCAGGGTATCATCAGTTGAGGTTGAAGGATGCAGATGTGCCAAAGATTGTATTCAGGACTCGGTATGGGCATTATGAGTTCCTAGTGATGCCCTTTGGCCTAACAAATGCACCAGCCCATTCATGGACCTTATGAACTGTATCTTCAATCCATACCTAGATCAGTTCGCAATGGTCTTTGTTGATGATATTTTGGTGTATTCCAAGACCAAGGCAGAACATGATGAGCATTTGAGGATTGTTCTGTAAACCCTGAGAGAAAAGAAGCTGTATGCTAAGTTGTCCAATTGTGACTTTTGGTTGAATGAGATTGCATTCCTTAGACACCTAGTGTCAGCTAATGGGATTAGAGTGGATCCCAAGAAAATAGAAGCAGTGATGGAATGGAAGCCTCCCAGAAATACAAACTAGGTCAGAAGTTTCTTGGGACTAGTTGGGTATTACAGAAGATTTGTGAAGGAATTTTATTTAATAACTGCTCCAATGGCCAAGTTGTTACACAAGAATGTTATATTTGACTGGAATGACAAGTGTCAGACCAGTTTTGAGAAGTTGAAGGCTATGTTGACAGAGGCACCAGAGTTAACATAGCCAGTGTCAGGAAAGGACTTTATGGCCTACAGTGATACCTCGCATAATGGGTTAGGGTGTGTATTGATGCAAGAAGGGAAGGTGGTCACCTATGCTTCCAGGCAGCTAAGGCCACATGAGCAGAGTTACCCTACCCATGATCTAGAACTTGAAGCAATTATCTTCGCACTGAAGATATGGAGGCACTACTTGTATGGTGAAAAGTGCTATATTTACACATACCACAAAAGTCTGAAATATTTGCCAACCCATAAGAAGCTCAACCTTAGACAGAGGCGATGGATTGAGTTCCTGAAGGACTATGATTGTGTGATTGATTACCATCCTGGGAAGGAAAATGCGGTTGTAGATGCTTTGAGCAAAAAATCTATCATAGCTTTGAGATTATTGAATGCCCGTCTATCCTTGGCTCGAGATGGAGCTATTTTGGCTGAGTTGCAAGTGAGGCCAAACCTACTACAGCAGATTTTAGATGGGCAGAAAGTATATAAGAAGCTAATAGCTATTATGAGCAAAATCTCAGAAGGGAAGGCAACTGATTATGAGGTGAAAGTTGATGGGTGTTTGTACTACAAAGGAAGAGTGTGTGTACCAAAAGATGGGGAATTGAAAGCCAGTATTCTAAAAGAGGCACACACCAGTGTTTATGATATGCACCCAGAAAGTACAAAAATGTATCATAACCTAAAGTTTCATTATTGGTAGCCTGGTATGAAGAAGGACATAGCTGACTATGTGACTAGATGTTTGACATGTCAGCAAGTCAAGGCAGAACATCAAGTTCCATCAGGTTTGCTACAACGTATATGCATACCTGAATGGAAATGGGATTGGGTCACCATGGATTTTGTTAGTGGTCTACCTCTCACCCAGAAGAAGTATGACGCAATATGGGTGATAGTGGATAGATTGACGAAGTCAGCACACATTCTACCAGTTAGGACTGACTACTCACTAGAAAAGTTAGCAGAATTGTATATCAGTGAGATAGTTAAACTGCATGGAATTCTACTTTCCATCATATCTGATTGAGACCCAAGGTTTACATTGAGATTTTGGAAGAAGTTGCATGAATCCTTGGGTACACAACTCCACTTTAGCACAGCTTTTCATCCTTAAATGAATGGACAATCAGAAAGGGTAATCCAGGTAAGTATTGAAACCAATTGAATTAATACAAATATTGAACTGAAATGATAATAATAACATGAAACATATGTTAGGTCCTTGAGGATATGCTGAGGAGTTGTGTCATTGAGTTTGAGGGAAGTTGGGATAGATACCTCCCACTGGCAGAATTTACATACAATAATAGCTACCAAGCTAGCATCCAAATGGCCCCGTATGAAGCACTGTATGGGAGGAAATGTAGAACTCCAGTGTGTTGGACTGAATTGGGCGAAGATAAACTGGTAGGGCCAGACCTGGTGAAACAGACTAAGGAGAAAGTAAAATTAATCAAAGTTAATTTGAAGGTTGCCTCTGACAGACAGAAATCCTATGCCAACCTGAAGAGAAAAGAAATAGAATATGCAGTTGGCGATAAAGTGTACCTCAAGGTGTCACCATGGAAGAAGGTACTAAGGTTTGGAAGAAAAGGTAAGTTAAGCCCTAGGTTCATTGGCCCATATGAAGTCGTTGAATGTGTGGGTCCAGTGGCCTACAGGCTACCTTTACCACCAGAGCTGGACAAGATCCACAATATGTTTCATGTATCCATACTGAGAAGATACCGCTCAGATCCTTCACATGTCATCTCCATGGAAGAAATTGAAGTACAATCGGATTTTACATATGAAGAAGAACCCATACAGATCCTGGCTCGAGAAGTGAAAGAGTTGAGGAACAAACAGATTCTACTGGTGAAAGTGCTTTGGAGGCACCACAATACCGAGGAGGCAACTTGGGAAAGTAAAGAGACAATGAGGCAACAGTTCCCTCAACTGTTTGCATCAGGTAAATTTCGAGGATGAAATTTAAATTAGAGAGGAAGAGTTGTAACACCCTCACTGTAGCAATTCCATACATTATACTGTTCAGGTGACTGGTGTCGGTCTGGACAGCTAGAACGTTTGGAAAAATATTTAAACTAAAGTAAGAAGCCATAATTAACTCAAATATTAATAAGAAAAATTTAGGAAAAATTTTAGAAATAAAATACAACCAAGTTAAATGAGCCAGTGCCCTAGCAATGAGTAACCCAGTGGGAAGTTGCGAGGAGAAGCCCTAAACCCAGGGGAAAATTCATGAAATAATTTTTAGGACTCTAGAGAAGAGTAATTGAGGTTTCTATGACATTAGAATGCCAAGAAAATACTTAGAAAAATTTTTAGATTGGTATAGACGATTTTGGCTCGATAAGCCAAACGAAGGGCATTTTGGTCATTTTGTCTTCAAAGATTATTTTTGACCAACTTGTCCAATTAAGTAAATAAATTATATGACATAAAATGTGAATAAATATTGTTAAAAAAATTAAATTAAAAATGAATAGAAAGAAAAAAAAAAGGAAAAATGAAGAAAAAATGGGACTTTTGACATCATATGATGTCATTATTAAAGCCTCCACCAATTAAATTTCACCAAGCTATAATAAGTCAACTTAAAGAGAGTTAAGTGGGCAGAAATTAAAAAGAAAAATCTTCATCCCCTACCTCTCTCAACCCAGCCAAAATCGTCCCTAACCCTAAACCTCCATTAAAGCTTTATCAAGCTTTATACCCCACACCATTTCACCTCAAAATCCCTCACTCTCTTCACTAAAATTTTTCCTCACCCCTTAAACTCTCTTTAGCTAGCAAAAAGAAGAAGGAAAAAAGGAAGGTTTTGCAAGCTTGGGAGTTAACTCCAACAAGGTTAGTGCCATTTTGATTGCATAATAGTTGTGTATGGCTGCCATTGAACATAATTTTGGTGTTTTAATTCATGGATTGTATGTATATAGAGAATTGAAATTGTTGGAGTTAGGGTTGGGAAAAACCTAGGATTTTGCTCATGTATTGATGAAAGAAAGTTTTGATGGTCAAATAGTGACCATTTGGTTATGTGTGATTAAGAGATAAAGTGATTTGTTCTATGGGAATTGAAGTTAGGTATGCTGCCCTTGGTGACCTGCAGGACTGGGTATGGGTCCAGCAGGTTTGGACAGCTATGACTTGGATTGTGTAGGTTCAATTGGTGCAAGGATAATTGGACATGAAATTAAACATATAATGGTACAATTTTGGTGAAGGAAATCTATCGAGAAACTAAATATAGGATGCCCTAAAAATTGACCAAATCTGGGTGACTTACATTCTGCTTGGGCAAAATGACTAAATGAATAGTGTTTATTCATTTCATCATAACTTAGTGTAGAAATGTCACATTGACCTGAATTTTTACCAGTAGAAAGCTGAGACATAGCCCTACAACTTTCATGAAGAAACTAAATCCAAATTTTGACCATAACATGTCCAAAAACTAACCTGCAATCAGTGTACAAAAACTGCAGAATTGATTCTGCCCAAAATTTCTGGAAAAATTGCAATCTGGCCAGTTATGGTTTTTAGGCCATAACTTGAGCTAAAAAACTTCAAATGGAGTGATTCAAAAAAATAAATGTAACTAGACACAATAAGGAACAACTTTGATGAAGAATATTTGGCCAAATTCTCACTGTAGAATGGCTTAATGGAACAGTGAACTCTAGCACCCAAAACTGAAATTTCTGATTTATTCACCATTGGTTAGAAGTATGGATTGACAACTAATGCCAACACTTTTGGGAACCAAAATATGGTAAATTTATGTGATTAGGACTTATGCAGCTATTATGCATTGGAAAGTCAATAATTTGACCTAAATAGTAAAATAAATAGTAACCTTACATGTAAAGCATGAAAATTCAATCAATAACTTGGTAATGTGCCTTAGTACACCTAGTAAGATTGGTTTGGATAGGTTGGCATGCCAATAAGGTTCAGTTAGCTCTACTGCACATGGCATTATGCCATTCTGTGATTTTATGGCTTTTAGCCATTCTAATATTATGATGATACTTGGCCTTGTGCCTAATGTTATTACAGCTTATTAGCTGTTTTGTTGCACACCGGGAGACACTATGCGACCAATGGTGTGATGGCCCGAGGTACTTGGTACCCAATGCCAATTTACCCATTTATCCAATCCAGTCATCCAATATAGGTTACTTAGGCAACCAAAAATGAAAGTTGATAAATTTAATGAAATAATGGATATAACAAGTACCAAATAAATAAGACTACAAATAATTATCAAAAATTTGTCTGCATGAGACATCAATATACACACTGCATATTTATTTTTCTTTTAGTTCTTTTTAATTTATTATTGGCACCACTAAGCATTATTGCTTAACGCGTCACTTTTTACTACGCGTAGGTTCTGGAGAGACTGATAGAGAGCCCAGCATACCACAGACTGGGTGAGGTCACAAATCTGCATAGAGTCAGAGTCACCTCTCATCTGCAGTGCATCAGTAGTAGGACCTTTAGGTTCCTTTTGAAATTTTGTTTTTGCATTTTGTAATAGGTAGTAGTCTGTGATTTGTAAATTATGAACTCATGTAAATAGTAAATTGATGTAATCATATGTTGATGCCCATATTTTGTAAATATTTCGTTAATTAATATAATTTGAGAATATCTTCATGAAATTAAATTTGATTTTGGGTCTGAATGAAATTGTGGGTTCATGATGAAAACTTGAGATGGTTGTGAATGTTGAAAATTGTTGAGACCATGTTGATGGTTATTGGAGTTTGAGAATATGGATGAATGTTTTGGAAGTGTTTTTCACAGGTTCTGAAGAACTGTTTTCTCCATTTTTAGCCCGTACTCTGCCCGATTTTCGATAAAATTTTTGAAACCTCAATGAATTTATAATATCTATAAATGACTTAAATGAGTCAAGTCTCCCAAATTGCATTTCATCATCATAAAAAAAAATAAATTAAGGAAAGATAAAAATAATTAAGATAAAATATGGTGTTTCGGTACACAGTGTGGCATATCTTGCTCGGCTATATTGTAGACTGGTAAAGGCTTTCACACCTAATGCCTGTCCTACTATGATGAAAATTGATAAACCTCCATCATTTTTATTAATTCCACCATCATAGTTATGCTCTTGTTGATTAAACTTTGTCTCAATACCATGCAAGTACCTCGAGCAAAGAGTCATGAATTCATTCGCAATATATACCTCTACAATTGAACTCTCTATACAAGCTTTATTATGAATACATGGCTTAAATGAATATAATGCTCGTTCTATTGGGCACATCCAATGCTATTGTAGTGGCCCACCAATTTTAGCTTCATTAGCCAAATGCATAGGCAAATGCACCATAATGATAAAGAATGAAGGTGGAAAGATACTTTCTAACTTGTAAGAAGTTATAGGAATTTGCTTCTCTAATTGTTCTAGTACATCTACCTTTCATGCCTTTCCATCCAAATGAGTGAAAAATAGTGACAACTCAAGTATTGGTTTATATACTACTTTAGGAATTAAACCACGTATAGTAGGAGGAAGTATATTTAATAATATGTAATAAAAGAACATGACAATCATGACTCTTTAATCCTAAGATTTTACACTTTTTCATGTTTACATAAAGAGAAATATTGGATGAAAATCTACCTAGAACTTTTAATTGCTTTAGAAATTAGCAAAACTTGTATTTTTCATTTTCATCAGTAGATAAATTGTATAATGCTAGAGGTATCACAACTTTATTCCCTCTTGTATTGGGTAAAACTATAGCCTTATAGTCATTGCTTGAAAATTAAGGCGAGTTTTGATACCATCTTTAGTTTTTCCCTTTATGTTCATGATTGTCCCCAACACATTATCAAATATGTTCTTTTCAATGTGCATGAAATCTAAGTTGTGGCGTAGTAATAGGGTTCTCCAATATGGAATCTTAAAGAATATACTTTTTTATTCCAATTGTCTCCTCCACCATCATGTGAGAATGATTTCCTCATATGATGAGCCTTAGTTAATGTCACCCCTTCAAGATCCTTCACTTGATCAAGTATATCATCTCCTGAAAGTGGCTCGGGTGGTAACTGTTGATCCATTGTACCATCAAAAGATATCTTATCATTTCGCCATTTATGATTAAGAGGAAGATATCACCAATGACCCATATAAAATTGCTTGCTTCCATTGGCCAACCTCATCCAACAATTGTCCTTAACAAGGACAAGCCAACTTTCCCTTAGTACTTTAACTTGATAAGTTCCCATATGCATGTAAATCATTAATAGTCCATAATAAAGCTGCATATAACTTGAAATTGTTTTTGGTGCATGTGAATAAAATGTGTCAATACCATTTTCTAAGAACTTCCTTAGTTCTTCTACTAAAGGTTGAAGATAAATGTCTATTGCATCTCTAAGACCCTCAGGACTTGAAGTGAGGATTGACAAAATAATATTCGATTGTTTCATGCACATCTAAGGTGGCAAATTGTATGGAATGAGTACAATTATCGAAATACTATATGGCATATTTGAATTGGCAAAAGGTTAAAAGCAATCACTAGTAAGGCCTAGTCTTATATTGTGAGAGTCTGACACAAATTTTGGATGTAGTTTGTCAAAAGAAGTCCATGCCATTGAATTAGCAAGGTGTCTTATCACTCCATCATCTACCCTCTTCTCCTTATGCCATATCATCAAAGATGTTGTCTTTATAGACATAAACAACCTTTGAAATCTTGCTTTTAGTGGAAAGTACCATACAAATTTTATTGGTATTCTCTTCCCATTAGCTTTAAACTTATCTTACTCATTACATTTATCAGTCTTCCATCTAGAATAGCCACATACCTTACAAAAATCTAACCCCTCATCCTTTTTCCAATATAAGATGCAATTATTTACACATGCATCAATTTTTTTATATGAGAGGCCAAGATCTTGAATTACCTTCTTTACATCATAATATGAATCTGGCAAAGTAGATCCCAAGCAATAATTCATCTTTCAATAATTGAAAAAACATATTAAATGACTCATTACTCCATCGACCAAGGCTCTTAATATAGAGCAATTTGACTAAGCAAGATAACTTTGAGCTCTTAGAACCTTCGTATAATGGTTGCTCAAAATCTCTTAATAACCTATAGAATTTATTTACATCATCATTCAGTTCCTCTTCATGGATATCATGGCTAAAGGTATCTGCATCCATAAAGTTTGTATCTTGATCACAAACTCTAGTTACAAATCCCTTAATATATCATGCATCGCATTACTAGGCTCATCTTCATTCAATTCATCACTTTTTGAATCATATTCAAGTTCACCTAGTCTTTCTCCATGGTGATACCAAAACTTATATCTATGAATTATTCCATACACCTTGAGGTGTGTCCCTACCACTTCTCGTGTAATGGAATACGTGTCATTGGACTTGACACAGGGACAACGTATTTTCCCATAATTCCGAGTTTTTTTAAAAGCATAGTCTAAAAATTCTTCAACCCCAAGTAAATACATATCATTAAGATGATCACCAACAAGATCCATCCATCCTTTTCTAGGAGCTATTACCTAATAAACTTATTTGATAATGAAAAGAACTTAGCTTAAAATTTAGGTTACATTATTTGCTAAACAAACATTAAAATAAATTAAAAATATAGGGATCAATTATCAATTGATAAAAATAGGTAAACATATGAGGCCTTATTTGTAAGTATTCCTAATATTTAGTGATCAATTTTTAAAAATATAGGGGCTAATTCGTAAATAATTATAATATTTAGGATCAATTTGTAATAAGAATTTATTCGTGAGTGTGTGTGCGTGTACGTGTGTATTATTTAGGGAACAATTTGTAAAAAATATAAGGGCTTATTCAAAAGTATTTGTAATTTTTAGGGATCAATTTATAAAAATATAGGGTCTAATTCATAAGTATTTATAATATTTAGTGACAATTTTTTTAAAAATATAGGGGCTAATTCATAAATAATTATAATATTTAGGGATTAATTTGTAATTAGTACTTAGGGATCAATTTGTAAAAATATAGGGACTTATTCGTAAGTTTTTATAATATTTAAGGTCAATTTGTAAAAAATATTAGGGCTTATTTGAAAGTATTTATAATATTTAGGGATCAATCTGTATAGGGCCTTATTAGAAAGTATTTATAATTTTTAGGAATAAATTTTTAATAACAACTTATTCCTAAGTATATATATTATTTAGGCAACAATTTGTAAAAGCACATCAAATAAAAGCATAATATACAAAGACTGATTCACATAATTTTTATTATAAATTTTAACAATGAATACTTGTACTTAAAAGCACAAGGATCTTGAACAAGATGGTGCTCCAAGTATGATAAGTCCTAAATATTTATGTAAGAATCGAGGTTGAAAGCTACAATACATCAAAATACATATATAATTAGCAAGGCACACTTCAAAATATTGTTCAAATCTCATAGCTTGTGCTACTACATTCAAAAGAAAGAAAAAGAATGCTAGCAAAAAAGGAATGCTGCTACATAACTTGTGGTGCTACATAAAACTATCCCCAAAACATAATTTAGAACAATCACCAATTAATAGATACGCACTATATCAAGTATAAATTCAACATTTTAACATATAATTAACCTACAATCCTTACGAGGACTTTCCTATTGTTCATATGATTCTTGCCTTATCTTTAATCTTATTCCTTAATTTGACTTGACTTAATCCAGAGCAGTGATACTTGTAAGCTAC
This sequence comes from Hevea brasiliensis, assembly GCF_030052815.1. Classification (NCBI taxonomy): domain Eukaryota; kingdom Viridiplantae; phylum Streptophyta; class Magnoliopsida; order Malpighiales; family Euphorbiaceae; genus Hevea; species Hevea brasiliensis. Next base: position 28,343,054 of record NC_079506.1, read on the forward strand.
CTTTTAAAAGTCCATGCTCCTAGGGATCATATTGCCTTAAAAGGAAACGTGTAAAAATAATAAATAAAATAATGAATGTGTGAGAAAGACCATTCCTTCAAGAAAAAAAAAATGCTTTACCAGCATCTGAGTCTTAAAAATTAAGAGTGCCTCAACAACCCATTTTTGTCCAGCATCTATTAAAAAACTAAATTTTAATGACCCAGAAAATTCAAACAATTGTGTGATTTCTCAATTATGAAAGACCATTTAATTTTGGCAATTGTAACCTAATTTGAGAAAGTGGTTTCAGTTTTGGCCTATGGATAAAAATTGAAATACAAATTAATATTATAATATTAATAGATTAGAAATTAAAAAAAAAAAAAGTTTCCTCTTTCTTGCCTGTCCCCTACTGTTCCCTCTCCCTCTCTCTCTCTCTCTCTCTCTCCCCCCACCACCCCTCGCTCTTTTCTTCTTGTCTCCTATCTTAATCATAATGGTTACAGAAGCTCTAAGAAGAAATAATAATTGTGCAAATGAAAGGATCTTAGAATTGCTAAAATAGTTTGATATTAATGAAATTGGTAAGGAAGTTTTATATCTACTTTAGAAATGGAGCTCTAAACAGTAGAAGGGTGATAAGATTCAGTCACTTTTATTTCTGTGAACAAGTATAACCTTACAACTTTCAACATGATTACTTGTTGCAATTTACTGTAGTTTGTAATAAACGTGGACCAATATATGTTCTAATCCCTAATTCATGTCCAATAACAAGAATGAAGAAAAGTACTTAAATACTTCGGTAAGAAAGATGATGAAATTGAATCTTTATGCATGATTATGCTATTTGCAGACCAAAAAACATTATCCATGAATATAGAAATTTTAATAATTTGCTCCACATCTACACTTAAAAGTACACATCTACACTTACGCCTCATTAGTTAGTTTTGTCTGACTCAAGGCAAAACTAAAGATGGTTTGTAATGGCTCGGCCCACTAGTGATATTGTCCACTCTGAGCCGAAGCCCTCCCGATTTTAAAACGTGTCACTAGGGGTTACGAACTGCCAACTTATAAATCCAGCATCTCTCCCGTGTTTTGCCGATGTGGGATTTGCCTAGGGTGTTACAATCCACCCCCCTTATGGGACTCAGCGTCCTCGCTGATGTTTGCCCCACCATCGCTCAAGGTTGCACGCGGAGCGGCTCTGATACCACAAATGTAACGGCCCGGCCCACTAGTGATATTGTCCGCTCTGAGTCGAAGCCCTCAAGGTTTTAAAACGAGTCACTAGGGGTTACGAACTGCCAACTTATAAACCCAGCATCTCTCCCGTGTTTTGCCAATGTGGGATTTGCCTAGGGTGTTACATGGTTACTTCAAAGTAAAAGAACAATATTGATAATCAAAGCTAGGCAAGCAATCAGGCAAGTTTAAAAGTTAATATGAATCTGTTGTCATTTTATTTTATCACTTGCTAGAAAAGAGGCATGTTATGACCATCAAGTGTTTTTCAGTTAGTTTGCATTCCTGATAGACAATGTAGATTAGACAAGAACTAAGTAAATTGATAGTTCATAGCACATATTCATTAGACATGTCAAACTATAAGACTAATCACATGATCGGTTATCAAAAGCCCCAAACAACCACATTGAAGACAACCAGCAAAAGAAGAAAATTAAGATTCCTGATTCATCGTGGAACTATGATAGTTAATTTTTCACATAAACCACATAGCATACATGTAACAGCCTGATCCTTCTCCAGTTAGTATTGTCCGCTTTGGCCCATAGGCCTCACGGATTTGTCCCTTGGGAGGTTTCATTCCCAAAAGCGCGCTAACCAGGTGAGGAAGGCTCCCACATATATGGCCCAAATCTTTTCTTCCCGTTTCCGATGTGGGACACGAAGTTTTCACCCCAGTGCGTAGCTGGTTGAACAAGCACGTCCCAACCCCATCCCTGGGTCGTGACAAGCCCACCAGCTTTCGCCTGGTGCGTCCTCGCACCACACACCGTACTAGAGGGAGTCCAGCTCTGATACCAAATTGTAACAGCCCGATCCTTCTCCAGTTAGTATTGTCTGCTTTGGCCCATGGGCCTCACGGATTTGTCCCTTGGGAGGTTTCATTCCCAAAAGCGCGCTAACCAGGTGAGGAAGGCTCCCACATATATGGCCCAAATCTTTTCTTCCCGTTTCCGATGTGGGACACGAAGTTTTCACCCCAGTGCGTAGCTGGTTGAACAAGCACGTCCCAACCCCATCCCTGGGTCGTGACAATAGAGTTGATTCTTTGTGATGTAATACACAATTTTTAGCATGTATATGCACTTTGCATCAAAAGAATGTATTTTTATAATGATCGTTAAAATTTTATAAAATTATGACCAATTGTATTGTTGGTTGTTATTTGTGTATAATTAATGAGGGCATTTTAATTCTATCGTTAATAATTGGTCATTCAAAGCCGCATTTCTTGTAGTGATCTCGACTGATGGAGTTTAGAGTAGATGCAGTATGCAGCATCCTAGATCATTTATCACATTTAAATCTCTTCTAATCTCATTCAAATATCTTGAGTTCATAATTATATCTTTATCACAAATATAAACATAATTGGCTAGCCTTTGAACACAGACTAATGTAACAATTCCAATGATTCTTCTCTTTTCATGATATTCTCAACCTTAATTTAACTTACTTTTCTAGGAATGCCCCTCTAAATTGAATCTTTCATAGTCCTATGGCAACACCCTTAGATCACAAACATTAAACTAAGTATCTAATAATTGATTAGAGTCATAAACTTATAATCTTTATGGTCTCACACAATACCAAGTAGATATCACACTTGTATTCCCCTTGATGGACACTAATAGCACATGTGGTATGAATCACATCCTATGGTATTTACTCTTTTCCCATGGTGTATGTCTTTATTAAATACTATACAGATGATAGTTCGAATACCCCAATGTCTAACTTTGAGTTCACTTTTCTACTCTTTTACATCACAACTCACATCTGGCATTCAAGACATATAATGTGATTCAAATGACATATGGTCAATGCAAATTACTTAGCTTACAATGACCCTAGTTCTTTATCTCTTTTTCGTGGTGACATTTCATATTATTAGCTTTGAGCTCTTTATTACTATTATTATCACATAAATAATAATAAATTTATAACTGTTTCATCCTTATCCACCACTAAAGCTATGGAGGCGATTGCTTGTATGAGAAAGGCAATCTTTTTATCTTTCTGACATACTTCTCAAGTTTTAATATATTTTCCATACATATGTATTCACATATGTATATGAATTAACAAAAATAATTTAGGCATATGAACATGTTTGGGAAAAACATAAGCACATTAGCAACATCTATGCAAACCCAAAGATTTAACATACATGTTGTAAACATCTTTTATAATAGGTTACCATCTAAGACATAGATGTGTACTTCATGTCCATCCCTTATCTTGCAACCATGTCTCTAGTAATTATATTTAATATCAATAAGCTTTTAAATACCTTAGTATCCTTTTAACTATTTCTCAATATTGATATCCTTAATAAGATTGGTATGTACTAACCAACCCAACAACGTAGTACATGTAATTGCATTAGCATAAGGGACTTTTCCCATTTGCTCTCTTTTTGGTAAATCAACCAATTCACATACTTGTTTTGATTCATGGAATCCACCTCTTCTTCTATTGCCTTAATTCATTCATTCTTAGTAAGGCATATGAGCCATTCATCCTTGGTTAGGCATATAAGAGATTTACTTATAATCTCTTATTTCTTTACCTTATGGTATAACAATAAAAGCTTTCCCTTCAATCTCAAAATGACAATGGGGAATATACATATGACTCATTCATTGTGGTTGAGATTGATAAATTAACTCGTCACTATTAGAGTTACTCCCATTAGCACCAATAATATCTAATGGATTCACTACAAGTGGTATTTCAATGTCAAAAGGAACCAATTCCTTGATTGGTGAAATACTGCCACTTGGAAAAAAATTCATTTGAGGTTGTACATGGAAGCAATCTGGTCCACAAGTTTATATAGAGATAGATCTTTACCTATCCTGCCTTATTGAGGAAGGTCATTTCTTTAAGAATGTGACATCTCCCAATTCAAATTTAGTTACTGTGCCATTATTTTGTTCACCCATAAATACATGTCCGTTTGACCATTTTGAGTATCATATAAAGATACATTTCCTTCCTCTTAGATCTAATTTCTATGTTTAGGAGAAGGATTGTGAATAAAAACAACACACCCTTAAGGTTTTAATAACACTTAAGTTGGGTTTTCTATGAGTCCATATTCATATGGAGTTGTAGTAAGTGATTTAGATGAAAACTTAGTTAAGGACAAATGCAATAGTAAGCAATTTATTGCCTCAATAGGTAATTGGAAAATTAAGATGTCTCTTACTCTTTTAGGACATATAGGATTTTTATATTGATATATAAATATAAACTAATATAAGGCAATATGCAATAAATCCTAAATTCACATACATAAATATTCTATATAATAATTAATAATGCTAGCAATTATTCCACATTAGACTTAAAATCGAAAGTTCACTATGTTCCCAATCATCATCTAGAATTCTAATGTGCAATAAGTTTAATGTAGTTTTAGAAAACTCTTTTCTAAAAAATAAATGAATTAAACAACTTTTAATTCCATTTCCTAATCATATTAGGAATATTAATTCCAAAACAACTTTAGAACTAATACAATTAATTTTAATGAGATTAATTAAGACTGATTTTTTCATCAAATTAATTTAACTCGCCCCATTCTTTGCTATTTTTAATCCTTGAAAATAATTTTCAAAAATTAAATATTGTATTAAACAATTTAATTTGATAATTTATTTTTTAATTGCCCTCAATTAATCTTAGAAACTAATTTCTAAAATTAATATTGAATTAAACAATTTAATTCAATAAATTCTTCATGCAATTTCCCTTAATTAAGATTTCTAAAATTAATATAGAATTAAACAATTTAATTCATATGAAAAAAACTTTACATGCCACCTTATAGTAATTTCAGAAAATAATTTCTAAAATTAATTTAAATTAAACACTTTTAATTTAAATCTCAATTTTTTTACTCAAATTAAAAATTACAAAATTTAATTTGAATTACAATTTAATTCAAAAACTATTCTAATTAGGATTTAAAAAATTATTTGCATTAACCCATTTTAATTCAAATCCTAATTAGAATTTATAATTGAAAACAATGTCAAAGGACAGTCAAAATTGCAGGTGGCAAACTTGTAATTTTAGGTAAACAACAGGGAAAAACAATGGGTGGCATAATTGTAAATTATGGTGAAAAATGGCAACAAATTTAGTTCTTTCCTTTTCCTAAAAAAAAAAAAAAAAAAAGAGAAACTTTATTTGCAGGAATGCCTTCCCAACTTTCATATCTTATTTATAGAAATAAATTGCTCCAAAAGTTATTTAAAATAAGAGCCTCCAAAAATTAAGAACTAGACTAAACTTGCACATATGTAAATGCACACTCATTTGTCCTTTTGTTGAACCTTACAAATGACTTATAAGGCTCTTTTATATAGGGGCAGAGCCAGGAATTTGAGTCAGTGAGTTTAATAAAATTTTATTTTACTCAGTTCAAATGAAAAAAAAAATTATTATTTAGGATAATAACTAACAAGAAAAAAAATATCTACCTCATTTCTTACTTCAATGGTTGTTTTGTTTGGTTCTAGTGTTTCTCTTCTACTAGTTTTTTCCTAGTTTTATTTCATTAAGAAAATTTAATCTTTTTGATGATAACACAAAATAATGCATGCCAATTTTCCATATGCAACAAAAATAGCATAAGAATTAAAGTAAAATAATTTCATAAAATAATAAATGGAAACAAATCATTTGGATTTAAGCCTATTACATAAAGAAGCACTTTAGTATTCATATTATTAAAATGACCGGTATGCTCTTGAAGTTGTAAATTTATGACTGCATTGATGACTTGATGAAATTTTTATCAAGATATCTTTTTTTATTTGAAACATATCATACATATTCAAAACAATTATATTACGTTTTTCACAAAAATATAAAAGGGAAAAAAAAAGGCAAAGTCAATTGATAAAGAATGGAAAAAGAATAAACAAAAAGATGAAAGAAGGGAAAAATTATGATTCTTGTGAATATGAGATTGAGATTAATAAGACAAAAAATAACATTGGAATAATTAAGGCTTCCTTGAAATATAATATTAATTAAGAAGATTTTTCATTTTTTTTTTATTTCAATTGACTTAAAATTTCACATAAATATATAGGAAAAATCTTTTTAATTTATCATTTTTTTAATGGTACATCAACTTTTATATAATTATTTTTAAAAAATTAAATTGAATTATTATATTTTGTTATTAATTTTTATTGGATCATTAATAATTTGTACTGAAAATTTTCATAATTTATATATGTAATTTGTAAAAATTTTATAAATTCAATGGGCTCAATTGACCTCACTTCTGGCCATATAAATCCGCCCCTGCTTAAATATACTATTCAAAGTGTGCTAATCTTTTGGCCAAAATATGCATCTCTTCATATATGTAACTATTAAAATGATTTTAATTTTTATTTAAATATTTTCATCATAAGTGAATTATTTAGCTCAATTTTCCTAGTTTAGTTTTTAAAATATAAAATTAAATAATCAAAATTTTTAGTTTTTTTTTTATTAAGCTCAATATGCAACTGCATCTGCAAGTGATCATTTGTTTTGTCAGAATCAATTACAGTAATTATAAAAAATTAAAAGCAATAATTTAAATGATTTCATTAATCTCTTTTTATTATGCATCAAAATGCCAACTTGAAAGCTACATAAATAAGATTCAAATAATTGTTTTGGTGCATAATTTCAAGAACACATCATGGCAATAATATTTAGTTTTAAAATTTCTCACACAAACATTTTTTGTTCTGCATAAAGCATAGTTTGAGAACTAATTCAGTGGTTTCCATTTTGAAAATAGCAAGGCATATTTTAAGCCAAAAGCATATTTACAAATTGGAAGCATCCTGAAAATTAAAAAATTAAAGAGAAACTTCCAAAATGCACTAAGCCATAAAATTTTGAAGTTAATAATAAGCATATCACCTCCTTTATATTGAAAAAAATATTTGGACATCATGTATGTTAGCTCATGGATTACACTTATCTATTGCAAATTAGGCTTCTTGTGCGACCATGGCACAAGGTTGTTGTAACTGAACTCATCTTTACAAATGTTCTCAAGTAATAGAACTTCACATTACATTCTATCACTTGCCCCATAATAAGAAAACCACTTTTTAAAATTCCCATGAAGTGCCAGATTTTTACCAAGGTGAAGTGCTATGAATCATTCTATAAAAATTTGGCTCCACGTAATACTTTAAACTGATACAAGTGGAAACTCATAAAAGACACTGTATCAGGAACACATTGAAAAATAGATGAATGCATTTGAAATTGAAAGAATGCAATAATCAAATTTCGGAAAATGCAATAAAATAAAATAATGTATGGCAGTGCATCATAATGAATATGCATTAATCTTTTATTAAAAGAGAACACCAATAGGCTCCATTATAACATATCATGTCCAAATTTGAACCATGAAAATTGCTGAAACTTTTCATCAATATAACATTTTATGTCCAATTTGTAGCATGAAAACGCAGGAGCATTTCATCAAACCCGTTTTGATAATATTTTAGCGTCAAAGGGAATTTGTTTGTAATATAAAGAGTTAGAACTTCCATGACAATCAAAGGAATTTTGTTGTCACTTAAGGATATGGAATATGGAATTGGAATGGCTGAAAGATGAAAAGGGAAGCTATTGCAGCTGAAAGTAGAGAAATTATTAAGGCATTAAAAACAGTGAGGGGAAGACAAAAGGATAAGAAATTGTAATCAAGAGCAGGAAACCTGTTGAGAGTAAAGAACATTGAAGGAAGAGGTGTTAAAAACGTAGAAGAAATAAATGTAATATATGAATGCATAGCAAAGCACCAGATGACAGCATAATAGAGCACCAGATGGCAGTATGGTGCTAGTCAATTTTAGAGCTCAGCTTTATGATATTTATTTATTTATTATATAGATATAATCCTGAGCTAAATTAGCGTGTCAAATCAATAGCTCTAGTCAAGTTCAATTGAAGATTTTGAAATCCTTCAAATCGGGATTAGTCCTTAAGATTTTTTGTTCAATCCAGTTCTAAAAATTGTTGATAAGTTTTAGTTTTAATTTTGGCTGAATTGATTATAATCTTTGATCTCAATAAGTAAAGATCATCATACTCAAACTTTATTATTATTATTATTATTATTATTATTATTATTATTATTATTACTTAAACTCATCTTAAATCTAATTAAAATTTATCATAAATTACTGAAATTTGTCCCAAAATTGCCTAAATAATACTCAAGCTTGTTAACTTCATATATTTTAATTAATAGTTCATATAAAATGTATTTTTATTAATAATTTATATTTTAACAATTTTGGTAATTTTATAAAATATTTAAATATAATATATAAAAATTTATAATATTATTATAAAATTATTTTATATTTAATTAATTATTTATATAAACAGATTTAGAGAATGGGTACTAAATATATCCGATACATAAAATTTAAACTTGACATTAGCATTATTTCTCAATCTTAATTATACACCATTCAAACTTATTTCAATAGAATCTGATTGGATTAAATACACTAAATACCTAATCCATTGCGATTCTTAATACTATGTCCAGACATTTCTTCTGTGGTTAACCATATTGATAAATGGCAAAAGCACCATGTTTCCTTTGTATTTGTAGGGCCAGAGCCCTCCTTTAACAAGACGGTGTCATAGTGGAATTAAGCTTTTAAGTTTGAACTTCTTACATTCAGTGAAGTCCATGCCTAGACAATAGAAGGTGAACTGATGAGTCCATTCAAGAATTTGCGCTTCTAAATATTTTCTGAGTAAGAGACATCATAGATATTTATATAAATTTTGTAAATTTTGGAGTTGCCAAAATTTGATGGCTTATATAAAGCCTCGAGTTTGAGCCGCTCCAAATCAATTAATTGCATGAGAAAAAAAGACAGATTAATAATGGCAAAATATTCTATTTTGCTTCAATATTTATAAAGAAATTTCAATTTAACTCATTTTTTATTTTTTTTTCCAAAATTAATCAATAAATTTAAATTTAAATTTAATTTAGTTTAAAAACTTAAATTTATAACCTAATTATTTTTTTTCTTTCTTGATTTAAATAAAAAAATGAAGAAGTTTAATTTGTTAATTTTTGAGCTAAATTTCTTGATTTAAGCTCAAAAATCAAGAAATTCAATTTCAATTTCTTGATTTTATTGATTTTTTAGTTAAATTAAACTTAAATTAAAATTATTGTGTTTATTTGAACAAAAATTTAAAATATACTAAATTAATAAGTTACAATATATTAATGTATATTTATTTCCCACACACATATATATACCTATAATTTTGTTTTTTTTTTAACTAACTTTATACTTTTTAGATTATTAATATTATTTTTATAATATTATTAAAATTACTAAATGGAGATAATATTTGAATGTATTATATTTTTTAATATATTCAGAGAATATAAAAAATTTTAATATTTAAAAGTGATGAAAATAATTATATGATTTAACTAATCTAAAATTATTTCATATCTTTAATTAATAATTTAATTATATTATTATATTTTATTATGAAATCTTCATTTAAAAAAAATTATGACATAATTAATATATATATATATATATATATATATATATATATATATATATATATATAATAATGAAAATAAAATATGAAATAAATAATAATAAATTTAAAATATTATTTTACATATATATTAAATTAAAAAATATATAAATTAAAATTATTTTTAGCCACGTGCGAAGCAATTGCGTAATTAAAAATGAATTAATTGAGTATCATAAGGGTAATGAGATTAAAAATTTTCCAAGGGAAAACGCACATTAATTACAATACGCTAAATCTAAGCGGCAATATATGTTGCATGTAAAATTAAAGGATTACAACAAAATTACTAATTCCATCACAAACTAGGCATGCATTAGTGAGAATAATTGTTGCAGGCTTCAAGCGTGATGAGCCTTCAATTCTTCAATCAAAGCACCCAGATCATTGTAAGATGAGCCTCCTTCTTCAGTGGCTTCCTTTGCCATTTCTCCAATCTTCTTTGCTCTGCTCCTCATTTCCTCTGCTTTCTCACCCATCATAATCTCCTTCACTGCCTTCTCTATCTTTTCACTAGTCACATAATCTCCCACCATTCTCATCCATTTTTGAGCACCAACCCCAACTCCGATCCTCAAAACATCAGTAATCAATTTCTCATTGAAAAACTGTTCAGCAAAAATGGGCCAGGTTACCATTGGTAACCCAGCACTCACACCTTCTAAAGTAGAATTCCATCCACAATGAGTCACAAACCCACCAATAGCTTCATGATCAAGAATCAAAACTTGTGGTGCCCACCCTCTGATAATTAGTCCCTTCCCTTGGATTCTTCCCTCATATCCATCAGGCAACCATTTCTCCTCAGATTCTTTTTCATTCTTGTCTTTCCTAACAACCCAGATAAAATCTTGCCCTGAAGCTTCAAGCCCTATTGCAATCTCATGTAGCTGAGAGTCGGAAAACTTTGTAACAGTACCAAAGCATACATAAATAACCGAATTGAATTTCTTTGCATCAAGCCATTTCACACACTCATGTTCGCTTATGCTTGCTGCCCTTCCTCTTTGAGCCTTTTCTTCAAAGTTCCTGTTGCAAAGTGAAACTGGTCCAATATGCCAAGCTTTCCTTCCCAAAACTTTCCTGTAATAATCAGCATAGCTTGATTCCAGTTCATAAAAACTGTTAACTATCATCCCATAGCTTCTTTCCTCAACTTCTTTGGCACTGCCCAGCAATCTTGAAAAAACAGTCGGGTTCTGTTGTGTAAAGGTATCTGGTAGTTGTAATTTTGTGAACTTGAGCGGATCAGGCAACCCAGGCAAGATAAAAGGCTCAGTGTCAGAAGATACTTTCTTGTGAGGCTGATGTTGTTCGATATTCGCCTTGCAACACATGGAAATGAAGCTAGTACCATGAAAGATTAGCCTTGGAATCCCATACTTGGAAGCTACATCAGTAGTCCATGGAAAGAATATGTCTGAAACAAGACCATGTGGACGCAACTCTTCTATGGCTTGCTCCAGAGGTTCTTGAAGCAAAGATAATGCATCAAAGAACTTCCGGTGAATATGTTGATCAGAGACCATATCAAGATTTTCGAGACCATCTGGTAATCCAGCTTCTTGGCAGGGGAATTTGATGATCTTGAGGTTGATTTGGGTATATGAATCTTGGGGTGTTTGTATCGATTTTGTGAAGCGAGGTGCGTTTACTGGGGTGGTGATAATGGTTGCTTTAACCCCTCTTGCTACAAAGAGCCTGGCTATGTCTAAAAGTGGAAGCATATGGCCTTGTGCCATTAGAGGGAAGAGAAGGATGTGAAGTTGATCAGGTTCCGAGCCCATGTTCCAGATTTGGATAAATCAGAGAGATCTAGAGGAATGGTTCCAGGATGCCAGAGATGAGTGAGTTTCAGATTAAATATCCTTTTTGAAGATCCGAGGCAGCGACGACGAGCAGTGAATCAGTGTATGAAAATTAAAGCTAGTGGAAGATAAAGTATTAATTTTTTAAAAATTTATTAATTTAATAAATTAAAAGTAAAAACTTTTTTAAAATTTTGTATTTCTTTAAAATGTTTTATGTTAAATTAATTTACTTGTTATTTTGAAAATTTATATCTTATAATTTTTAAAATTTTTCTTACGGAGGACCACAGCTTACTTTTTTAATTTGGCTCTGGCGAGTGGTTGGGACATAGGTAGGGCCGTTGTGACATACATGTCAAATGTGCTACTACACAAGTCAAAATTTCAATAAATATGCATTTAAGATGGGGACAGATTTTTATTTTTATTTTTAGTGACAAACTACAAAATATATTTATAAAGTTAAATATATAAAAAAACATTTCAATTATTTTAATTGAGCGATATTAAATTTGTCTTCAAAATCATAAGTTTTCGAATTGGAATTTCATTAAAACTAATTGTATAAAAAATTTAAGTTTATGTAATTAAAAAAATCATAATTACATAAAATTATATCATAAAAAATAATTTCTAATATTTATAACAATTAAATCTGATATTATATATATATATATATATATATATATATATATATATATATATATATATATATATATATATATATATATATATATATATATATATTGAATTAATTAAGAACACAAACGGGATATAATTTACTTACTTTTAATAAAATTTATTCACTTTAATTATGTTTAATAATAACTTTCAAATACATAATTATATAGTAGCATAGGGTTAAAGCTTATTAATAATTTTTTTATTTTTTTAAATAATAAATAGAGCTTTCATTAAATAGAGACATAATATAAATATAAAGTATAAAATTTTATACTATTATAATTTTGTATAAAAAATTAAAAATAAACCACTTATACAAAATATAATGATAATTATCTTAATTTGAAAAATTTGATTGTATTGATAGAGTATTTGAGTTGGCCATTTAATAGAAAGCACACTTCACTTGATATTAATTTACATAGTTTCGACTCCATGATTTCATAGCTTCATAAAAAAAAAAAAAATCTCAACAATGGACGAAAAATATGAAATCCTCTCGAAGAAGAAAATACCAAATCCTCATAGGAGAGGAGACAATAAATCCTCCCAAAGGAGGAGATAAGACTCATATCTATTAACAAAAATATAACACAATTCCAAAAGATACATATCTAGAGATGAAAATACTCACTGGACAAAGTGCTTGCAAAGAGTAGGAGGAGAGAAGAGAAAGAGAATTTAGAAAGGAGGCCGGTAAGTGTTATTCTCTTTAAATACACATTAAACTAGTCATGTAGCCGAGCGTTGCACAATTATAATTTAATTTTTTATTTTTAATTTTTATTTAACTTAAATTAAATGAATTTTATTTGGTTAAATTATTTATTTTCTTATACATTTAAAAAAATTATAATTATTATATAAATTTGTATACTAATGTAGTAATATTTGGTCTGAAAGAAAATAACCAATCAAATTAAAATTTTGAATTGATATTATATTAAAATTTTGAATAAAATTTTAATTTGGTTGATTATTTCAATTTAAATCAAATATACATTATTAAGATAACATTATTAAGTTAAATATTATCTAATATTAATAATTAAATCTATAATTAAAAAATAAGTTAAAATAAATTTCAAATTCAGTTAATTGTTATCTAATAAAATTAATTTCATTTTTAAAATAAAATTTCAAATATTTTATATCTTTTGAATAAAATTAATATTAATTAATAGTGGATACAATTATTAAATTTTTGTTATTGTATATCCATGTTTATGATTAATGATATAAAGACAACAAAATAAACATGTAATTGAAATGTCAAACATACAAACAAAATCCCATAAAAAATTATCTTATTGCAATGTCCTTAAAGTGACAAAAATGACAATACAAAATTACATGACAAACAACTATCATTGTCACACCTTACCCCTCTGTAAGGCATAACATGATCCCGTAGAATACCTAATGAACTACCGAACTTCATCTACCGATAACTCATTAAGTAGCTTACAAGGGATTTTAAAATAATTTTCTTACATTTTGGAAGTGGTGAGCATTTTGGTAGGAATTAAAAACCATTTATTCAAAGTTTAAATACTAGTAAAAATTTTTGTTCATTTTAATTTTGCCACAAATTTTATAAAAATTTTGACAGAGTTTCGTTTGTAATTGGAGAAAACAGTTCTTCAAATACTTGAGAAAAACACTTCCAAAAATTTTTCACAACTCCCAACCTCCAATAAATCTCAATCAACTCAATTCAAATCACTTCAAAGTAATTCCACAATACAAATCAAAATTCATCATCTCAAAATATTTAATACTTCATTCACAAGGCATAAAACATGAAATTCACATGTACAAATATTAAATTTATAGAAGGAAATCCAAAATAATATTATTACAATTTATTTACAACTGCTCAACTTACATTGATACATACAACATTTCTATATTTACATCAAAATTATCTACAAGGGTATAAAATAATACCCATACAAAATGATCGATGTGGTCCACAATTCGATAGCTTTCACTCACTGCTTTCTCCTTGCTCTTATCTGCGACAGCAAAATAAGCTATCGCTGAGTATAAAAATACTCAGTGGTGCACAATAAAAATTTAAAATGCAATACATAAATCGTTCATTGATGAAATACAATTTGAATACTTCTCAATCACATTTCACAAATATTAAAGCTCATAATAATACCATTTAGTCAAATAATCTATTAAACACAGTGTTGCAAAAATCATATACACTTAAGCCATGACACAAAATTTCCGAATAATGTCGTGTTGTACACCACGACAAAGCAATCTACAACCCTATTAATCGAAATCAATGGGGGAGGTGGCTAGCTAGCTAATGAGTACTCATCCGATCTCAACCTCAACTGGCAAGCCAGAGAGGGAGGAAAATAAACAATCTCAACCCCATAAATGGAGGAAGAATAATGAGATACTGTCATGCTAAGTGTGAACATAAAATCAATTCAAAACAATTTATGCAAATAATTTATTGGAAATCTGGTAAATTTTCAAAGTCATATTCATAATCATAAATGGCAACACAATTCGTAATTAATTCAAGAAAAATCAAATTTTCAAGAATCATATATTTAAACAACAATTACTGTGCATAGACCTGACGTGAGTCGCCTCTAGGCCTTGACTCAGTCTCTCAGAGCTTCCAAGTCTTGTTCAGCTGAAACACACAATTTCACAGTGTTTCAGAACCATAACTTAGCATAAATCTAAAAATAAATTTCACTTCATTTTTACCTAGCTTTAATGTGCTAATTTCGACGTTCTCGAAGTTTTTGTGTTTCGGGTTACTATTCACTACACTATTCAAGTGAAATTGTTGACTTTTTAAGGCTTAATAGGTATGGGAACTCCAACTTCACCCACATACCACATTTTGGTCATTAAATTTGTTCATTTTGGTCATTTTCTCAAAACTTAAGTCCTTTTGGCAAAATTGTCAAATTTTCAGTTTTGGTGTGCCTAGTTGCACTATTCCATTGGTCAATCTACTGTTAGAATTTGACAAAACTTCCTTCATAGAAAATGTTCCTTATTATCTTAAGTTTATTCTCATTTTTGGATTAACCCAATTGGAGTTTTGTAGCTCAAGTTATGGCCATTTGAACCAGGGCTGCCGGATTAGAAACAACCCAGTTTTTCTGGGCAATTTTGGTGCTGGCAGATTTGGGTCACCAACTTGGAGTGGCCAAATGGCTTCGTTACTGGCAGAATTTGGACTTGTGTTCTTCATGAAAATTTTAAGTCTATATCTCATCTAACCACTGGTAAAATTTCAGGTCATTTGGACCTGCCTAGCTCGAGTTATGACCAAATGAACAAACATTGTTCATTTGGTCAGTTTGTACAGTGGCAGACTACACTTATCCAAATTTGGTCAATTTGTTCACTAGGTTTTGGTCACTTTTTGGGCATGGTTCCTAAATGAAAATTGTGTCATTTTATGTCTATTTTCATCTCCAATTGGTGCCATATCAATTGGACTTGTAAAATTTCAGTTTTGGTCCTTCAAAGTTGACTCGGTCATGCTGCCAGCAGCATGACCATACAACCTCCGAATTTAACTTAATTTCCTACCATTCCCACATAGCTCATTTGGTCATAATTGACCATTATTTCACTTCACAATAGGTCAAACATGCCATTTACTCATTTCTCCAAATTTTGCCTCAAAACCCTATGCCTCCAAACCCTAATCACACTAATTAATTGCAATTAACTAAATTCAAAGCTCTCAACCATAATCAATCAACTAATGGAGGTCCATAAACTCATTTAAACCCATCAAACCATACAAAATCATGCTCCCCTTCAAGCTGGCCGAAAATTCAGTTTGGTCCTCCCCCCATATTTTTATTTTTTTTTTCTTTCATTTCTTTAGTTTCTAGTTAATTAGACTAATAACACAACTAATTCAACAAAAGAAATCAAATTTAATCTACTAACCTTAGTGCATAATTTCTTTCCTTCAAACTTCTTCCTTTCTTCTTTTTTTTGTTGTCAAGTCCTCTATCAAGGATTGAAATCAAGGTTTAATATTGGAAGTTTAACTTTTTATGGTGGAGTTAGGGATTTGATCAAGCTCAAAATGAGCTTTAATGGAGGTTTTGGGTGAGGGAGAGGGAAAATGAAAGTGAGGCGGCAGCTTGATGGAAAGAAGAAGACTTTTAATTCTTTTTTTTTTCTTTTCTTTTATTTTATAACTTTGGCTTATGGAAGACCACAAAATCTAATTTAATAAATAATTTAATTAATTTTATTTATGGCATCATGCATGAGGTCATGCATGATGTCATCACCTTTTTACTTTTTCATTTTCCTCTTTTTTTTTCTATTAGTTCTTTAATTTAATTTTCGATTCCGAAATTTTCTTTTCTTCAATTTTATTTGACAGTTAGGTCAGGAGTCAGCTCTTGGGGTCAATTGACCAAATTGCCCCTCGCCGGTTCATCCCGGTTTGCAAATAATTTCATATTTCTTCCGGCTCCCTGACCTAATTATTTGACTGGCTTAACAGTTCTTTTTCATGATTTTCTCTTTTCCACTGTGTTCATAAGGGTGCTAAGGACCACAGCGTCACATTTTACGATTCAAAATTTGAGTTTAAAACGACTTCGCAGTCGTTCCCGAGGAGGTCACCCATCTCTGTGACTCTCAGCTCGTTTAACTTCTTATGTTCTGTTTTTCTTATTTATACTTAACTAATTGAACATTACTAATTATTTGTGTTTATGGCTTCTCAAGTTGTCTTTAATATGGTTCTAATCTCCTTAATTGTCCGGACCGACACCTGTCACCGGAACAGTGAAATATACCAGGCTATACAAATAGGGGTGTTACAATTCTCCCCCCCTTAAATAAATTTCGTCTTGAAATTTTACCTGGTATCAATCTCTGAACAGCTGTGGGTGTTGTCTCCTCATGTCCTCCTCTAGTTCCCAAGTAGCTTCTTGGCCTGAATGATGGTTCCACAGCACTTTTACCAATGGTATCTGCTTGTTCCGTAGCTGCTTCACCTCATAAGCCAGAATCTTTATGGGTTCTTCTTCATATGTGAGGTCTGGATTTACTTCAATTTCTTCTACTGGTAGTACATGAGATGGGTCTGATCGATACCTCCTCAATATAGACACATGGAAGACATTATGTATCTTCTCCAACTCTGGAGGTAGTGCCAAACGATAAGCTAAAGGACCCACTCTTTCCAATACCTCATATGGCCCGATAAAACGAGGACTTAGTTTCCCCTTCCTGCCGAATCTCATAATCCTCTTCTAAGGAGAAACTTTGAGGAACACTTTCTAACCCACTGCATACTCAATATCCCTTCTTTTCAAATCAATATAGGACTTCTGACGGTCTGATGTAGCTTTAAGTCGACCTCTGATCACCCTGATTTTCTCTTCAGTCTGTTAAACAATTTTGGGTCCAATCATTTTTCTTTCACCCACGTCATCCCAACACAACGGGGTTCTACATTTTCTGCCATACAAGGCTTCATATGGAGGCATCCCAATGCTTGATTGGTAGCTGTTGTTGTAAGCAAACTCAATCAAAGGCAAGTGTGTATCCCAACTACCCTCAAACTCAATCACACAAGCTCGTAGCATGTCCTCCAAAATCTGAATTACCCTCTCAGACTGGCCATCTGTCTGTGGGTGGAATGCAATACTGAAGTTCAATCTAGTTCTTAGGGCTCTCTGAAGACTACCCTAGAATCTAAAAGTGAACCTAGGATCTCTGTCTGATACGATGGATACTGGCACTCCATGCAGTCTCACAATCTCATCAATGTACAACCTGGCCAATCTGTCCAAACTGTAGTCCATTCGGACTGGTAAAAAATGAGCAAACTTAGTTAGTCTATCAACAATGACCCATACTGCATCATGACTCTTATGTGTCTTTGAAAGTCCCATCACAAAATCCATCGTTATTCTTTCCCATTTCCATTCTGGCACTGGTAGTGGATGTAACAACCCAGTGGGTACTTAATGCTCTGCCTTTACTTGCTGACAAGTTAGGCATTTGGATACAAACTCTGCCACATCTCTTTTTAAACCCATCCACCAGTAATGCTCCTTTAGCCCTCTGTACATTTTTGTACCACCAGGGTGCATAGCAAAAGGAGACTCATGTGCTTCCTTCAAAATAATCTGCCTCAAATCAACATCATTAGGAACACATATTCTACCCTGGTGTAGCAGTAGATCATCATTTCTGATTGAGAACTCTGATTTCTTGCCTTGTCGGACTTCTTCCAACAGCTTCTGATACCTTTCATCATTCTGAGCAGCCATTCTAATCTGATCAATTAACACTGGCTGTACATGCCATGCAACTGCTGTCTGCCCCTCATCATTAATCTCTAAACTGGCATGTGATGATCTCAACTCATGTACCAAAGACAAAGGAGTAACCCGTAGACTTGCCATAGTCTTGCGACTTAGGGCGTCAGCCACAACATTAGCTTTCCCTGGCTGATAGTCTATTAGACAATCATAGTCTTTTATCAACTCTAACCATCTCCTCTGTCTCAAATTAAGCTCTTTTTGGGTGCCCAAATACTTCAAACAATTATGATCTATGTAGATGTAGCACTTCTCCCTATACAAATAATGTCTCCAGATCTTAAGAGCAAACACAATAGCTGCAAGCTCCAAGTCATGTGTCGGATAATTCCTCTCATGCGGTTTTAGCTGGCGTGATGCATAGGTAATGACATTTCGATCTTGCATCAATACACAGCCTAACCCATTATGAGAAGCATCGCTGTAAACTGTATATTTTTTACCCGGTGTAGGTAAAGTCAGGACTGGAGCCTCTGTCAAACATCTCTTCAATTCATCAAAACTTTGCTGGCATTTGTCCTTCCACTGAAATTTCACATCTTTTCTAAGTAGCTTGGTCAATGGAGATGCCAACATGGAGAATACCTTCACAAATCGACGGTAGTATCCAGCTAACCCCAGAAAACTACGAATCTCCGTGACATTTCTGGGTGGCTTCCAATTAAGGATAGCTTCAATCTTGCTAGGATCTACCTTAATACCCTCTGCTGATATATGTACCCCAAAAAAGATATCTCCTTCAGCCAAAATTCACACTTCGATAATTTGGCATATAGTTGTTTCTCTCTCAAAGTCTGCAGTACAATCCGCAGATGTCTATCATGCTCTTCTGCATTCCTCGAATAGACCAATATATCATTTATGAATACCACAACAAACTGGTCGAGGTATGGTCTGAAGATAGTGTTCATCAGATCCATAAAAGCAAAGGAGCATTAGTTAACGAATGGCATGACCAAGAACTCATAATGGCCATAGCGGGTTACGAAGCGCTTTTAGGTATACTCTGCTCTTGTACTTTCAGCTGATAATAACCTGATCTCAGGTCAATTTTGGAGAACACAGCTGCACCCCTCAACTGATCAAACAAGTCGTCAATGCGGGGCAATGGGTATCTGTTCTTTATTGTCACCTTATTTAACTGCCGATAGTCAAAGCATAACCGGAGAGTGACATCCTTCTTCTTTACAAACAACACTGGCGCTCCCCAAGGTGACACACTAGGGCGGATGAAGCCCTTATCAAGCAACTCTTGCAACTGTACTTTCAATTCCTTTAGTTCTGCTGGTGCCATTCTGTATGGTGTTATGGAGATTGGGTCCACACCAGGCATAACATCAATTTCAAACTGCACTTCTCTTTCTGGAGGTAATCCTGGCAATTCATCAGAAAATACATCCAGAAAGTCACATACAGTAGGAATGTCCTCGATCTTTGGACTCCCCACTTGGGTGTCTATCACATGTGCCAAGTATGCCTCACACCCTTTTCTAATCATTTTCTGGCGGTCTGGTGAAATGATGTTTGAAGGTAATAATCGCCTCTCCCCATGTATTACTACATCACCATACCGAGGAGACCAAAAGTGGTATCTTGATCTCTGATCAATCATGGCGTGATGCCTGGCTAACCAATCCATGCCCAAGATAATGTCATAATCTCTGAAGGGCATTTCAATTAAATTAGACAGAAAAGTGTGTCATAGGATCACCAAAGGACAGTCGCTATATAGCATATTTACCCTGACCTCCTGGCCTAATGGACTAGTTACTAGCACATCATAATCTATTGGTACACACTGAATAGCAGTAGAACACATCACACTAGCACTAACATACGAATGTGTGGAGCCAGGATCAAATAACACATGCACATCTTGGTCAAGGATGGAAAAATTACCAGCTACTACATCTGATGTTTCAGCTTCCTCTCTCTGACGCATGGTATACACTCTGACTGGTGCATCACTGGGTACTGGCTGGTTAACAGTGCTTTGACTTCGAGGGGTGTTACCCGGACCCCTACCTCTGCCTCTACCTCTAGCAGCTGACTGTGACCCTCTAGGTGCAGAGACTTGGGCTGATCCTTCAGATGTAGCAAAAGATCCAGACCGGCGCAGACTAGTGCAATCTTTAGCGAAATGTCCGCTCCCTCCACAGTTAAAACATGTACCGGTGGCCTTGAAACAAACCCCGCCATGAGTTTTACCACAAGTTTCACACTGCCGGACTGATAGAGCTCCTCGGGGTGTCTGCTGGGTCTGCTGACCAGACCGGGGTGGTCGTTGGCCAGAAAATCTACCTCTGCCAGATCTACGGGAGCTGGATCCCCCAAACTGTTTCCTCTTTCCAGAACCACTCTCAGATGTTTGTTCCGTAGTCTTTTCAGTCTTCTCTTTCTCTTGTGTACCCTTCTTTACTGTCCCTTCTGATTCTATCCTTTCCAGTTCCAGGGCCTGTGAGATCAATTCAGCGAAATTCTGATGTCTGAAACCCACGACTTGCATTCTCAAATTCGACCTTAATCCGAACTCAAACCTCTTACATCTGTCTCTGGGGGTGGAGACTAAGCTTCCAGCATAGTGGCTTAGCCTTGAGAAGTCTCTCTCATATTCTGCTATGGTTCTATCCTCTTGTTTCAAACTCAAGAATTCTTGTAATTTCATATCTACATATGCATTAGGAACCCATTTCTGCCTGAATTCCCTCAGGAAGTCTGTCCATGTCAGCACAGGTAGCTCAACCAGGCTGTGGGGGATGGTCTTCCACCATTCATATGCATCCCCTTGTAACAAGGAAACAAAATACTCGAACTTTATCTCTTCCGTACACTGCAGTTTTCTGTAAACTCGTTCCATTCTTTCCAACCACTGTTCTGCCTCCAGTGGATCCACAGTGCCTTTAAACTCGGCGGCCCCAAATTTCATTAATTTTTCATATTGCCGAGCTAAGGGCTGTGGTTGTGCTACAGGTACTGGCATCTGAACTTGGGGTGGCACATTACCCGCCATTTGCTGGAAGAACGCAACCAACTGCTGTACAAATTGAGCAGGGAACTGTGGTGCTGGAGCAGGAGCTGGAGTGGTTGACCCACTCACGTTCTGGAGTGCTGGGGCTTCCCCTTGAACCTCAGCCCCAACAGATTGTTCTTCGGAATGATCTCCTCCTTCCATTCCGTTTTCTCAAAATTTCTACTTCCTGAGATTAAACACAAGGAGGTTGACCTCCGTTAGTGCATATTCATGATGTAAATACGTCATATGTATCAATTTAAAGACACTTGAGCAGTTGTACTTATCAAAGAAATATTCACATGCATAGTCAAAATTTATTGCAAAACCAAGCTCTGATACCACTAAAACATGTTACACCTTACCCCTCTGTAAGGCATAACATGATCCCGTAGAATACCTAATGAACTACCGAACTTCACCTACCGATAACTCATTAAATACCCTACAAGGGATTTTAAAACAATTTTCTTACATTTTGGAAGTGGTGAGCATTTTGGTAGGAATTAAAAACCATTTATTCAAAGTTTAAATACTAGTAAAAATTTTTGTTCATTTTAATTTTGCCGCAAATTTTATAAAAATTTTGACAGAGTTCCGTTTGTAATTGGAGAAAACAGTTTTTCAAATACCTGAGAAAAACACTTCCAAAAATTTTTCACAACTCCCAACCTCCAATAAATCTCAATCAACTCAATTCAAATCACTTCAAAGTAATTCCACAATACAAATCAAAATTCATCATCTCAAAATATTTAATACTTCATTCACAAGGCATAAAACATGAAATTCACATGTACAAATATTAAATTTACAGAAGGAAATCCAAAATAATATTATTACAATTTATTTACAACTGCTTAACTTACATTGATACATACAATATTTCTATATTTACATCAAAATTATCTACAAGGGTATAAAATAATACCCGTACAAAATGATCGATGTGGTCCACAATTCGATAGCGACTCACTCTCGCTTTCTCCTTGCTCTTATCTGCGACAGCAAAATAAGCTATCGCTGAGTATAAAAATACTCAGTGGTGCACAATAAAAATTTAAAATGCAATACATAAATCGTTCATTGATGAAATACAATTTGAATACTTCTCAATCACATTTCACAAATATTAAAGCTCATAATAACACCATTTAGTCAAATAATCTATTAAACACAGTGTTGCCAAAATCATATACACTTAAGCCATGACACAAAATTTCCAATCAATGCCGTGTTGTACACCACGACAAAGTAATCTACAACCCCATTAATCAAAATCAATGAGAGAGGTGGCTAGCTAGCTAATGAGTACTCATCCGATCTCAATCTCAACTGGCAAGCCAGAGAGGGAGGAAAATAAACGATCTCAACCCCATAAATGGAGAAGGAATAATGTGATACTGTCATGCTAAGTGTGAACATAAAATCAATTTAAAATAATTTATGCAAATAATTTATTGGAAATCTGGTAAATTTTCAAAGTCATATTCACAATCATAAATGACAACACAATTCGTAATTAATTCAAGAAAAATCAAATTTTCAAGAATCATATATTTAAACAACAATTACTGTGCACAGACCTGACGTGAGTCACCTCTAGGCCTTGACTCGGTCTCTCAGAGCTTCCAAGTCTTGTTCAACTGAAACACACAATTTCACAGTGTTTCAGTACCATAACTTAGCATAAATCCAAAAATAAATTTCACTTCATTTTTACCTAGTTTTAATGTGCTAATTTCGACATTCTCGAAGTTTTTGTGTTTCGGGTTACTATTCACTATACTATTCAAGTGAAATTGTTGACTTTTTAAGGCTTAATAGGTATGGGAACTCCAACTTCACCCACATACCACATTTTGGTCATTAAATTTGTTGGTTTTGGTCATTTTCTCAAAGCATAAGTCCTTTTGGCAAAATTGTCAAATTTTTAGTTTTGGTGTGCCTAGTTGCACTGTTCCATTGGTCAATCTACTGTTAAAATTTGACAAAACTTCCTTCATAGAAAATGTTCCTTATTATCTTAAGTTTATTCTCATTTTTGGATCACCCCAATTGGAGTTTTGTAGCTCAAGTTATGGCCATTTGAACAAGGGCTGCCGGATTAGAAACAACCCAGTTTTTCTGGGCAATTTTGGTGCTGGCAGATTTGGGTCACCAACTTGGGGTGGCCAAATGGCTTGGTTGCTGGCAGAATTTGGACTTGTGTTCTTCATGAAAATTTTAAGTCTATATCTCATCTAACCACTGGTAAAAGTTCAAGTCATTTGGACCTGCCTAGCTCGAGTTATGACCAAATGAACAAATACTATTCATTTGGTCAGTTTGTACAGTGGCATACTGCACTTATCCAACTTTGGTCAATTTGTTCACTAGGTTTTGGTCACTTTTTGGGCATGGTTCCTAAATGAAAATTGTGTCATTTTATGTCTATTTTCATCCCCAATTTGTGCCATATCAATTGGACTTGTAAAATTTCAGTTTTGGTCCTTCAAAGTTGACTTGGTCATGCTGCCAGCAGCATGACCATACAACCTCCGAATTTAACTTAATTTCCTACCATTCTCACACAGCTCATTTGGTCATAATTGACCATTATTTCACTTCAAACATGCCATTTACTCATTTCTCCAAATTTTGCCTCAAAACCCTAGGCTTCCAAACCCTAATCACACTAATTAATTGCAATTAACTAAATTCAAAGCTCTCAACCATAATCAATCAACTAATGGAGGTCCATAAACTCATTTAAACCCATCAAACCATACAAAATCATGCTCCCCTTCAAGCTGGCCGAAAATTCAGTTTGGTCCTCCCCCCATATTTTTATTTTTTTTTTCTTTCATTTCTTTAGTTTCTAGTTAATTAGACTAATAACACAACTAATTCAACAAAAGAAATCAAATTTAATCTACTAACTTTAGTGCAGAATTTCTTTCCTTCAAACTTCTTCCTTTCTTCTTTTTTTTTTTTTTTTTTGTTGTCAAGTCCTCTATCAAGGCTTGAAATCAAGGTTTAATATTGGAGGTTTAACTTTCTATGGTGGAGTTAGGGATTTGATCAAGCTCAAAATGAGCTTTAATGGAGGTTTTGGGTGAGGGAGAGGGAAAATGAAAGTGAGGCAGCAACTTGATGGAAAGAAGAAGACTTTTAATTCTTTTTCTTTTCTTTTCTTTTATTTTATAACTTTGGCTTATGAAAGACCACAAAATCTAATTTAATAAATAATTTAATTAATTTTATTTATGGCATCATGCATGAGGTCATGCATGATGTCATCACCTTTTTACTTTTTCATTTTCCTCTTTTTTTTTTCTATTAGTTCTTTAATTTAATTCTCGATTCCGAAATTTTCTTTTCTCCGATTTTATTTGTGATTAGGTCAGAGTCATTATCGGGTCAATTGACCAAATTGCCCCTCGCCGGTTCATCCCGGTTTGTAAATAATTCCATATTTCTTCTGGCTCCCTGACCTAATTATTTGACTGGCTTAACAGTTCTTTTTTGTGATTTTCTCTTTTCCACTGTGTTCATAAGGGTCCTAAGGACCGCAGCGTCACATTTTATGGTTCGAAATTTGAGTTTAAAACGACTTCGCAGTCATTCCCGAGGAGGTCACCCATCGCTGTGACTCTCAGCTCGTTTAACTTCTTATGTTCTGTTTTTCTTATTTATACTTAACTAATTGAACATTACTAATTATTTGTGTTTATGGCTTCTCGAATTGTCTTTAATATGATTCTAATCTCCTTAATTATTCGAACCGACACCGGTCACCGAAACAGTGAAATATACCAGGCTATACAAATAGGGGTGTTACAATCATAAAAGCATTTGGTGGCAAGATTATGAGCTACCCCATTGCAAAATAAATTCACATATTGAAAAAAAAATCCTACCTTTGTTGGTAGCTTATCAGCAAAATATCTAAGATAATTTCTTGAATTGATAGGGTTTAGAGTTATTAAAAATTGCTTGTATCACAGTTGCCACAGTTAAAGAGCCTCTTTAAATTTTAAATTTTAAAGTAAATGTTAAATTTTTTACACAAAAAGATTACTTAAAATGAATATATATTTAAGTCAATTACTTGAATATATTCTATTTATTTTATTTTATATTTTAAATTTAAATTTAAATAATTATATATTTTAAGATAAAATTATTAAATTGAGAATTATATAACTCCGATATTTTTATTTACAATTAAAAAAATTGAAATAAAATTTTATATAAAATTATTATTTTTTAAAAATGTCAAATGTAAATCAATTATGAAGACAAATGTCATATTTTTTTTCACCATTTTGTAGTCCTTAACTTTCATATATATATATATATATATATATATATATATATATATATATATATATATATATATATATATATATATGTTAGATGAAGAAATTTTAAATTTAATTTTTTTATTTATTAATTCTGATATTTATCAAAATATAAATTAGTAAATGTTACTCAGTCAATTCAATTTCCATTGAATAAAAATTAGTATAACTAAAATTTAAAATTTAAAACATAAGACTTAATTTAGATAAATGTGAATTTCAAATAATGAAATATTTAAATTTTATAATTTTTCACTTAATTTAGATTGGACTCGCTGTAAAAATAAAAAAAAAATATTAAAAAAATCTCAAAACAGAAAATGAATTAATACAAAAATTGAATTGAAACCAAAAAAATCTTGAAGAGTTGGTTCCAATCTCCTAGACTTATTTTTCCAAATAAATGAAAACAAATTATTTTAAATACTTACTCTTTTATTTTTTTTTTTTGCATTTATGAGAAAGAAAATAATATATAAAAAAAAATATTATCCTTTATTTTTTCTTTAAAAGAAAATCCAAATTAAGGTATATTTATTTGAGAAGGACCATTTTTCTGACGTAGCATCTTAGGTCAGGAATTTTGGCATGTTTCATCTCTGTCCAGTGTTGTTGTCTTTCGTGGGAGGGAGAACAGAGGTCAAATCACACCCCACCCACTCTCATTTTATCATGAAAGGTCTATAGCCCTCAAGCCACTAGCATTGAAATTACTACATCTTCTGTACCTTCTATTTAATTTTATTATGTCCTTGTCAATCTTACTTTTTCCTTTTTTTTTTTTTTTTTTTAATGATCTTAAATTTTCTTAAAGTGAAATAGACGCGTTAAGGACAATTTTTTCTTTTAAATATTCAGCATCCTCCATCTTTCATCTTTCATCCCTCGTTTTGCGATTAAAAAAATTAATCTCTTGAAGTTGAAATATAATTATATTAAAATTCTTCGTATAAATAGTGACTTTATTACTCGAATCTATGTTTAAGTATATTAATGATTACTCAATTTTATATTAATTTTTTTAGGATTATACTTGAATTTTCTTTTCTCTCACTCGCATCTCTCTCTCTTTCTTTTTTTCAATTTTTTTTGCAACCATCTGCATTTTAACCCCTAAAGTTTAGTAAAATTTATATTCTAGTCTCTATATTTTTTAAATTCACCTATTGAGTTTTTAACTTTGTAATAAATTTAAAATTAGTCTTTATTGTTAAAATTACAATTAATTTTAGTAAAAATAATTAAAATACCCTTTATTATATTTTTTAATATAAAATAACTAAATTCCTGAGATCTAGTGAAACCTATAATTTAGTCGTTAGATTTAAACTTTATTTTTTTTTAATAATTCATCTCTATATTTTATAAACTAATCCCTAAAACCTATCACCCTCTATGTACATTTCTCATCATTCAAAAAATTTCCATAATAATAATATTTCTCTCAAGCATTTCATCAAACGAGAGAAAAGCATTACATAAATCAACATGCATTTCCCATTTGCCCGTTGACAATCATACAACTCTGCCGAATCAAAACATTCCCATTCTTATCACTCTCTCTTGCAACAACAGCAATAGAACCAAAGCTGCCTAATCCAAACAAACACTGGAACGATTCATCCCTTCACATTTGACCGAACCACAATGAATCAAACCATACTTCCAAGTAGCCTCCCCCCCACCTCCCAATCTTGCAATCCCACCAAAGGCCCCTACCCTACTCAATTCCATATGTACCTTTCTACAAAAACAATATTGTTAATTGAAATTTATCCATAAATGGCAATGCACAACAAAAAGAAGAAAGGAATAGGATTAATGAATCTATCCTTGATTGGCCATCGTGAGATGAAGTGCTACTATGTCATATCTCCTTTTGCCTCGCTTGTTTTATCACTCTATTCCCTGTCTGTGTGGATAGTGACACTAGGTTGTTGCTGTGTAGTCTAGGGAACAACTGTGAAGTTTGATACCTGATATAATTCCTTAAAATATATATAATTAATCAACTAACTTAGATTTTTGGATATTTCATGAGCCTAATTATATTTAATAGTTCAGTCATAAGATTCGTTCAATCGGTTCAACCATTGTAAGATTCACTCAATAAAAGAAAAAAATCTTGATTAAAGATAAGTAATTTTGGTGGGATTACTGAATATAACAATGCCTATAATTATACACTATAAATAGAAAATATAATCATATAATTATGCTAGCTAATAATATTCATATAATTACATAGTTGACTTACTATAACTAATCATTATTTATATCCTATATAAAGATATCAGATCATTTGTGGAGGCAGGTTTTTCTCCCTAATCAATCTGATACACCATTCTCTCATCAACTCTACCTTGAGCATCGAAAGGTCCTTACCAAAAACACTCCTGTGGACTTCTTGTCACATTTTACCTCTCTGTAAGGTATAACATGATCCCGTAGAATACCTAATAAACTACCGAACTTTACTTATCGATAACTCATTAAGTACCCTATAAGGGATTTTAAAAATAATTTTCTTACTTTTTAGAATTGGTGAGCGTTTTCTAATAGGTATTAAAAATATTTAATTAGAGTTTGAAAACTGGTTAAAATTTTTGTCCATTTTTATTTGTTCGCAAATTTTAGAAAAATTTCGGCAGAGTGCCGTCTGTATTTTAATAAAACAGTTTTTCAAATACCTATAAAAATACTTCCAATAATTTATTTCATCAATTCCACAACTACCACAACAAACTTCAACATCATTTCTCAAACTCCAAAATTCAAATCAATAATTCACAACTCAATATTTTCATTTATTTTTTTTTCATTAAAGTAAAAACAAATTACATTTATCAACCACTTTACATTATCAAATCCAAAATGATATTATTACAACTTTATACCACTGCTCATGACCAGTTTTTACATATACATACAGTTACATACACAAATATAAACATTACATTCAGGGTATAAATTTATGCCCAACAAAACTTCAGGAAAGGTTGCTCCAAGATCCTCAGCAGCTCACTCTGCTGCTCCTCTAGTCTCTATATCTGCGATAGCAATAACAGCCATCGCTGAGTACTATGACTCACTGGTGCACAACATACTAAAATAACAGTTTATGCATAATTCAAATCACATTTATTCAATTATTGAACTGAACATGAAAAACAGATACAAAACATGATTTATAAATTTTTAGTCCAAATAATTTCATTTAGGAAGTCTCAAAACAATTTCATAAAAATACATAGTTATATCATGCCATTCGATACATATTCATCTCAATAGCCAGAGGCTTATGAGAAATTACAAGGCTAGCTAGCTCAAACTATTGCTACCCATTCAATTTCTTTCTCTACTGGCACACACCTCAATACTTCAGCTAGAGAGGAATCAAATTTCGAAACTATTTCTTTCCACTAGTCATGCTAGTGAGGTATTCAAATATATGATCATGACACTATGGTTTCAAAACTATCTTAACAATTTATTAAACATTTATTGTCATTTCAAATACATGCAAGTAAACTTTCAACAACTTAAGTCAAAAGTGTAATACACATTTTGCAATATAAGTAATTCATTTCATGCACTTTGCAAATGAATTTTAAAGAATATTAATGTTGTGCACAAACTTTATACGAGTCGCCTCTTGGCCTTGACTCGATGCTTCTAGTTCTTTTCCAGTATTTTTTTTCATTAAAACACATAATTTTATAGTGTTTCAGTACCATAAATTATCATAAGTCCAAAAAAAATTTCAAATCTAACTTTAATATGCTTAATTTAACGTTCTTTGAAATTTGTATTTCAGGGTTACTATTTACGATACTATTCAAGTCAATTTATTGACTTTCTGATGCTTAATAGGTATAAGAATTCTAATTTCACCCACATATCACATTTTGGTTACCTAATTGGTTAGTTTTGGTTATTTTCTCAAACTTCAAGTCTCTTAGGTACAAATTTCAAAATTTCAATTTTGGTGTTCAGTTTTGCACTGTTCCATTGGTAATGTTGCTATGATAATTTGGCTAAGTTTTCTTCATAAAAGTTGTTCCTTATTGTCTTAACTTTATTTCTCTTTTTGAATCACTCCATTTAGAGTTTTGTAGCCCTAGTTATGGCCATTTGAACATGGCTGGCTGGATTTGGTGTTACCCAAAATTCTGGGCATTCATTGGATAAAGGCAGTTTTTGTAGGTTGACTGCAGGTGGCTTTTCAAACAGGTTATAGTCAAAATTTGGGTTTGTTTTCTTCATGGAAGTTGTAGGTCTATGTCTCAGTTCTACAGGTAAAATTTCATATCATTTGAACCTTCCTAGACCAAGTTATGGTCATTTATGTAACTACTATTCATTTGGTCATTTTTGTACATATCAGTTTGCCAATTCCAAATTTGGCCTAATTGTTCACTAAGTTATGGTCACTTTCTGGGCATGATTCCTAAATGAAAAATGTGTCATTTTGTGTCTAGTTTCATTCACAATTGGCCTCACACCAAATAGGTTGGTAAATTTTCAGTTTTGGTCCCTGAAAGGGACCTAGGTCAAGCTGCCTACAGATTGACCCTCACCAATCCGAATTTAAACTTATTTCTAACAATTCATTCACACTACAAATGGTCACAATTGATCATTACTCAACTTAAATAAGGTCAATAACATCATTTGGCCAATTCTCAAATTTTTTTTCAATTTTTCACATGTTTAAAACTCTAGCTACACACAAAGTTCAATCTAATGTATTTCAAAGTATACATTCATGATCCACACACCTAATTCACCTCAAATAACCATTCAAAACCATCAAACTCATTCATATTAAACCCTAACCCTAGCTGGACAAATTTCTATTTGGTCCCTCAACAATTGTTTTGTTATGATTTTAAGTTACTTTCTAAGATAATTAAACTAAAACATAAACATTTAACTAAAATTTTCAAGTTTAGATTACTAACCTCAAACTTTGATTTTCAATTTCTCCAAATCTTCTAATTTCTTCTTTCTTTTTGTTCTCAATAAGCTTGCCAAGATCCAACAACAAGATTTATACGAGAAAATTGTGGGATTTATGGGGTTGATTCAAGCTTTGAAAGCTTGAATTTCATGGTTATGGAGGAAACTAAGGAGAGAAGAGAGAAGAGAGAAGAGAGAAGGAGGAGAGATGGACGTTTTTTTTTAGAAGAAGAAGAATGATTTTTTTTTCTTTTTATTTTTTTTTGTCTTTTAATTGTTAGGATTTATCCCAAATTTCAATTTTTAAATATTAAGTTTATTGCATCATGCTTATGTCATGCATGATGCAAATAAACTTTTTCTTTTCTTTCTTGTTCTTTTTCATTTATTTTTTTATTAGTTCTTTAATTTAATTCTTGATCCCAAAATTTTCTTTTCTCCAATTTTATTGGACAGTTAGGTCAGGTGTCAGCTCTAGGGGTGAATTGACCAAATTGCCCCTCGCCAGTTTGATCCGGTTTGCAAGTAATTCAATATTTCTTCTGAATACTTGACCTAATCATTTAACCTGCTTAACAATTCTTTTTCATGATTTTCTCTTTTCCACTGTGTTCACAATGGTCCTAAGGACCGCAGCGTCATATTTTACGGTTCGAAATTTGAGTTTAAACTGACCTCGCAGTCATTCCCGAGAAGGTCACCCATCGTCGTGACTCCCAGCTCATTTAACTTTTTATGCTTTATTTTTCTTCTTTATACTTAACTATTTAGCAATTACTAATTATTTGTGTTCAGGGCTTAACTAGGTGTCTTAGACATGATTCTAATTCTCTTAATTGTGCAGACCGACACCGGTCACCAGAACAGTAAAATATACTAGGCTATGC
The DNA here is from genome assembly GCF_030052815.1 of Hevea brasiliensis. NCBI lineage: Eukaryota > Viridiplantae > Streptophyta > Magnoliopsida > Malpighiales > Euphorbiaceae > Hevea > Hevea brasiliensis. The sequence goes on from NC_079506.1 coordinate 28,374,977, forward strand.
CAATAGGGGTGTTACACTTCTAACCCATTTATTTTCTATTTTGTAGGTCCATACCCATAAGGAATTTCTATGGACCGCAACAGTACCAAAGGATCTTGGTTTAGTCTCACATGAATTTATCGCCGATGAGAAGAGGAAGAGATTTTTTTTTTTTTTTTAGATAAGCAGAATTTTTATTAACAAAAAGTACTAGGAAAAACTTAGCATGGAGAAGAGAAACAGTTTGTTTGTGTGAGGTGGGTGAAGGGGGTGAAAGCCGAGATTAAGGAAGGAGAAGAGGAGCTGATTGTTGTGGGTTTGGTAAGGAGAATGACAGTATAGTTGATTTGGTATGGGTTTGAGGGAAATGTTTAAGGAGAAGAAAAATAGGTATATGAGGAGGCTTTCTTTTGGTGGTATGAGGGAATGGGTTTCACAAGTTGGAGGTTTTCTTTACCTTAAATGAAAAAAAAAAATATGTTTTGATTTTGTGGAGAGAAAGAGTGGGAGGGAGGAACTAGAGAGAAGAACTTGGAGGGTATTTGGGTCTATTTTTTTTTTTATTTAATTAACAGAGAATGGATGTAAATATGGATGGGGGAACCTTGAACTGTATGAATTTAAAACTTAGGATGGAACCGTTAAGTTTTAAAAATAGAGGCACAAATGTATTAATTATGACACCATCAGGGATCAAAAGTCATTTTCACTTTGTAAAAATATATGGGCTTATTTGTAGGTAACTATAATATTTAGAGATCAAGCTATAAAAATATAGGGACTTATTTATAAATAATTACAATATTTGGGGATCAATTTGTTAAAAAATAGGGATAAATTGGTAAAAAAAAAAATTTAAATCTAGGGACTAAACTGTAAGCTTTATTACACCTTAGGGATTTAGTTGTTTCAGAATTAAAATATTGTAAAGAACATTTTGATCATTTTACTAAAATTAATGACAAATTAACGGTAGTTCTATTGACATAGACTAATTTATAAGTTTTTTTTTTTTTTTAAATGTCAAGAACTCAATAGGTGAATTTTAAAATTAAATGGATTAAATTGTAATTTGGATTTTTCTTCATTTCATTTTAAGCAACCATTGACCTTTCCACAAGTTCATATTGTTCTTTTTTATTTTTAAAAAATAATATTTTTTCAATAAAATCATATCTTCTTTTTTTTTTTAAATGTTTAAGTGAAGAGAGATTTCTCTAGTTTAAAGTTAAGGAAATATATTTATCAATCTTATTAAAACTTATACTAAAATTTAGGGATTACAATTAAAAATGGTGGTAAGGTAGAACTCAAATTCTCAATTTACTTAATTATATTAGAGCGATGATTGAATATTACATACTGAATCCATTCTCATTAATAATATATCTTTTTAAATATAGATTTTCTCTTTAGTTTTATATTTATTTTATTTTATTCCTTTTAATGGAATTTATTGAGTCCTTATGAGAGTTTTGTATATTTTTCATAAAAATTTTATATATTTTTTTAGATTTATTAGAATTTCAAGATTTAAATTTTTGATAATGGTGATTATTTAATTACCAAATTACTGAATGGAATGTTCTTGTCAAATTGCATATTTAAATATCTTGTTAAAAAATTAAAAAAATCACATTTTCTGTAAGTTTTATTTTATATTTTACTATTTTTTTATGTATGTTTATTTATATATTTTCTAAATTAAGATGTATTGTTATCTATATATCTATATTTTATGTAAACGTTTGAAGTGGAACATTGGAATTTTTAAAATTATCCATAGTAATTTAGTGTTATAATAATGAAGGATTAAATTTAATTAGTTAATGAAAATTAAAATTAATTTTAAAATGATAAGATTCTCTTTATATTATTTATGATACTACAAAATTAAAATATTTAATTATATTATAAAATTGTTGAAAAAGGGAAAAAAAATTTGTCTACTAAAATTCTATTTTAATTTTATAAGTGTGTGTGTATATATATTATATAAAATTAAAAAAAATAATAGTAAAAATCATTTTGTTTAAGAAGAATTATATATAATTGATTTTTTTTAATTTATCATATTGGAATAATTTTTTAATAAATTATAATTTTATTCTTATAGATTTAGTGTTGAAAATTCTTTGCTTATTACATTTAAAGCGGCTAATATTTTAAGTAATGAAAATCAATTTTATATAAAGAAAAGGCCTATATAGGCCTCTTAAATATATCAAATAGTCACATAAGTTTTTAAAAAGTTTTAAGGTCTAATTAAGCCCTTTAATTTTTTAAAAAGATTAAATAAGTCTTTCAAAATTTTAAAATAAATCAAATTAGCCCTTTTATTATTTTGGAGATAATAAGCCCTTTAACTTTTAAAAATAGATTAAAAAAAGACTTAATTATAATTTGTCTCTAATATAAATCCAGCTAAAATCGTGTACGAAAATCTTTTAGTGCAAGGGTCTTTGTTAGCAATTATGCATATCTGATTAGCAACCTTCCGATGGATATCCGTAGCATTTGTGAGCATATTGATAAATTATTCTTTATCAAAAAGTCCAACAAGCTTCTCCATAGAAATTATGAAAAAAATGATGAACATGCAGAGAAATTTCTTGAATGATTTGTCAAAAAAAAAAAAACTTATCAATATGCTTCAAGATGCAATAAATACTTACTAGAATGTTACAAATTTATGCTATGTACATAATGCACAGTTTTAACTAGATTTATATTAGAAGCATATTATAGCTTGGTCTTTTTTTGATCTATTTTTAAAAGTTAAAGAGTTTATTTGTCTCAAAATAGTAAAAGGGCTTTTTGTATCCATTTTTAAAATTTAAAGGACTTATTTGATCTTTTCTAAAATTTAAAGGGTTTGTTTGGATCTTGAAATACTTTAAGTACTTATATGATTATTGGACCATGCTTTAAAAGGCAAAATAAGTCTTTTGCCTTTATATAAATTTGTTGCTAATAAACTTTAGCGACTACTTATCCGTCACTAATACTTTTAGCAGTGAAAATTTTATACAAATTCATCGCTGATAATATTTAGTGACAAATTAACTATAGCTAATACTTTCAGTAAAGAGATAACAAATACAAATTCGTTGCTAATAATTTTTAGCGATGACTTATTTGTTGCTAAATCTTTAAATAATTTCAATTTTTAATACTACTAAAATTAATATAAATTAAAATTTTACTATTATTTAATAGTAATTTTACTTATACTAAAAATCCTACTATAATTATATATTCTTAATCCTATAAGTACTCTTAATTCATTAAAAATCATTTAGTTTATTACAATAAGATTAATACACAACATTAAATACCATCTTACTCAACATTAAATGCTATCTTACTCATACTAATTTTATTTTTTAACTATTCTAAATATTTATTAACTTATAATATTAAATTATAAAATTGCTATTAAAAAATAACTATTTAATTAACATAATTATAAAATTATTATTATAAATTAACTATTTCATAAAAAAAAAATTTGTACTCATATCAATATCAATAGATATAAAATTCTAATTCTATTTAATGACAAATATTTTATTTTTTTTTATAAATTTGTAGATAAATTTTTTTCAATACTAGTAATCGATAACTTTTACATTTACACACTATTTTGGTGACTTAAACTTAATTAACTTAGACTTATAATGTAATTTTTTTTCTTCACTAAATTTTTGTGTCTTTTTTTCTACAACAGACAAAATCCATTTAGAAATTTTTAAATTTTTTGAGATTTTATATGTCACAAGTGTCATTCTTACGAGGATAGTTATACTTGGATGTGATCATTAGGATTTTGTTATTATTGCCAAAGTCAAATGAAAGCAATATTCTTTTAAATTCAATGATATTTATATAGACCAAAATAGATTGATTTTCCTTTTGTTCATGTTTAATATTAATGCATCACATAATATTTGAGATTATTAATATTATTTTTACATAAAAAGTGCATTTTTATGATATTTTAATTTTTTTTTAGTCTAGTGATATTTGTTGCTAATAACATAAATTAGTTAAGAAAATCTGTTGAAATTAGCTTTAGCGACTGTGTATCTGTCACTAGTACTTTCAGCAATGAGAAGCTATTCTATAAAAAGTCAGTGCTAATACTTTAAACAGGAATAAGCTATTTTGTATAACTTCGTCACTGATAACTTTTAGTGACAAGTTATTAAATAATATATTAAATAGAAATACTTATTAAATATATTAAATAAGTTTTTGAAATTATTTATATTAAAAAATATCACAATATAAAATTTCAATATATTAATATAATGAAAATGAAAATTTTATAATGATAATGTACTAAATTATAAAAATACATTTTAAAAATCTTCATGCTTTCTAATTTTGTAAATAATTTCTTTCGTAATAATCTAGTTATGGAACCTAGTTATACAAATTGATATTATTTTACATTATAAGAAAATATAATATAGCTAATCAAACTTAAAAAAAAAAAGTGAAATAATAAAGATTGATCAAATTTAACTCAATGGGCCAATTTGTATTTTTTTTATTAATTTATTTTACTTTTAAAAATTTTTACCCATCTATATTTTCAGAACTTATTATTATATTTTTTTATTATATTACATTTAAGTTTATAATTATGTTACTATTGTATATAGTAAATAACTTTCATAAAAATATGATCTAAAAAAATGTAAAAATTTTAAATTAATAAATATTTTTATCTATATAATTAATTAAAATAATATTAAAATAAATATTTTAAGTTACGCAATTAAATATAATATTTATAATACTATGATAATGTTATATCATATATAAAAAAATTAACAAAAAATTATATATAAAAAATTAAATCATGAAGAAAGAAATTAAGATATCTTTCAAGTCAATTTTTTAATTCACAGTTTTAAATGTTATATTTTTTATGAGATTTTTTTTTGGTAGACTATTATTGGAATTAAATGAGAATACTGTATTACAATAAAATTTAGAATTTAAAGAGTATATATATATAGACCTAGGTGTGGGAAAATTATATTATGAAATTGTGATTTTATAACAACTCGCCTCTTCAAGATGGCAGTGGCCATGTAGAGAACGCTGGGGTAAATGGCTGGGCGTTGCTTGAGGTCCAGGGTAGGAGACAGGAATGAACAAAATCATACATTGAAATGGGGAAAACTAATCATTAGAGGCACCTTTTGGTGGAATGGCCTGGATAGTTGGAAGAACTCCGGGGTTAAGCGTGCTCGCTTGAGAGAAATCCTAGGATGGGTGACCTCCTGGAAAGTTCTCTTTTCAATCTATGGGACAAAACCGTGAGGCTCAGAATGGGACGAGCCAAAGCAGACAATTCCTCTAGTGGTGGGAGTCGAGCGTTACAGATGGTATCAGAGCCAAATGCCCTCTAGTAGATGTGCGGTTCAGGGATGAACCAGGTAGAAACTGGTGGGCCTGTAACAACCCGCCTCTTCGGGATGGCAGTGGCCACGTAGAGAACGCTATGGTAAAGGGCTGGACATTACTTGAGATCTAGGGCAGGGAATAGGAATAAACCAAATCATATATTGAAATGGGGGAAACTAATCACTAGAGGCACCTTTTTGTGGAATGGCCTAAAGAGTTGGAAGAACTCCGGGGTTAAGTGTGCTCGCTTGAGAGAAATCCTAGGATGGGTGACCTCTTGGAAAGTTCTCCATTCCACCTATGGAACAAAACCATGAGGCTCAGAATGGGATGGGCCAAAGCGGACAATTCCTATAGTGGTTGGAGTCGGGTGTTAAAGATTTATATTGTCACCACCCGATCCCACGAGCTAGACCAGCACTAGGACTTGGGTCAGCGTAAGGCCCCTGAAGCCCGTAGTAAGCTCAACTAAACTCTAACCCATCAGTAAGCCCATATTGAGCCCAATTTCAAGAAATCAACCAGACAGAGTCTGCTTATAAAAGGGACTATCCAACGGGGAGTTATTAACTTACCTGACCTGTACTCTCAGTAAAAATATATTCGGGGAGCTTAGCTCACCCATCAATCATCCATAATTCAAAATAAAATCAATGGGAGGTCAGCTCCCTTATCCATTATAAGTATTCAACCACACAATTACACATAACTAAAGTTTATAGATTACAATCCCAAATTGATAAATATTACAGTCCTAAACTAAATGATATGTTTCTACACATGCGGAGGACTAGAATTTATACTTAACAGTACAAAATATAAAATTAATAGCAAGGGGACCTGCGATAAATGAAAGCAGGTTAAACTTAAGGAAAAAGATCTCCTGTAACCTAAAAAAATAGTGAAAAGGAGTGAGCGTTGGACTCAGAGAGTAAATATTTATTTTACATACAATTTCTATAACTATCTAATTCTAATGCATCCTTGGAAATGAAATGCATCATTTTCATACAAGTCAAACAAATCATATTAAGTCACATCAAGAATAATTTGGAGCACTCACGCATCCGTCTTAAGTCCATACTCACGCGTACATATATGGGGAGCTGATCCCCCTACCCAGCTCTCTTAATCCAAGACCTGCCAGCGAGATCAACTCGAGTCAGACTTTCACTTAATAATCCATATGCGGGGGCCAGCGAGATCAACTCAAAGCCGTGCCTACCTTGACTTGTCTATAATAAGGATCAGGTCTTAGTGAGTCAAGCTCCAGCCGCGTCTACATGTCCTACCCATATCCATATACTCCACATACACACCAACTCATACACACAGCTCCAAATTATCAAAAAATAACAACCAAAGTAATATCATCATGTATAAATGCAAAACAAGGCATGCCTAATATTTAACTACATAAATATAAGTATAAGTGATGTATGAGCATGCCAAAAATATAATAATATTGAAATTGTGAATAAAATAAATATCTACTCACTGATTGACCAAAAACTGCTGCGGTGGCTGAGGAGAGAAGGATGGATGACCTTGATCACCTAGATAATTATGTTATAAATTTATTAATGCTAACCCAAATCAAAATTTTAAAGAAATAAGGACACCCTAATTTATGCCGAAAATTCGACAAAGCCTCCCCTGTACCTAAGACCTGCCCAACCTGCAAAGTAGTTTAAATCACACTTCTAAAGCCACACATCATCTCAACAACAACATATGTCCCCTCCTGGGCCCTTCAACTCAAGCAAATCTCACATAATCTAACAATTTAATTATAAGGCTTAAAACGGATATTTTGCAAAAGTCATTCTAGCTAGCTCTTAAAATTCTAAAATTTTGTCCCGCGATCCTTAGCAATATTATAGAACTAACGTAAAAAGAATTATAATTTTTTAGCTACCCACGAATATTTTATGGAATTTTATTCTAAACCTAGCACTATAAAGTTGAAGAAACTTGGAGTTCAAGTTTACCTATGCCAATTCTGATGCTTGGAGCCCGTCCGGGGTGTCTGAAAATGGTGGGCAACCTATAACTTTGACTCAGTTCCAAAGTGATTACGACAGCTTATCTGCTCGGCCCGAAATTATAGATCCAGGCGACGGTCGAATTGCCATGAAATGAAAGTACCTACGCAAAGCCCATAACGCTAGGGGTTAGACTAAAATATTTATATTTACATATAAAATAATTATTTGAAAATTAAGGGCGTTACATTCTCCCTTCCCCCCTCCCCCTTACAAAAAATTCGTCCTCGAATTTTACATAAGACAGAATAAAGAATTATAAGATTACACAGTGGACAAGTGTGGATACTTATTGTGCATGACTTGCTCTAACTCCCAGGTACACTCTTCTACTGATTGGCTCCTCTATAAAACCTTAACCATAGGGATCTGTTTTGACCATAACTGCCTCATCTGAAAGTCCACTGTGGCTATTAGCTACTCCTTGAAGGTTAGGTTTTCCTTTAACTCCACTGTATCGGGTTGTAACACATGGAAAGGATTAGGTATGTACTTCCTAAGCAGGGAAACGTGGAACACTGGGTGGATGTGAGAAAGGCTTGGGGGTAACTCCAATTGGTCAGTAACTGTTCCAACTCTATCAATGGCCTTAAAAGGTCCTATGCATCTCAGAAGTAGCTTGCCTTCCTTCCCAAACCTTCCCAAACCTCATGACTACTTTCATTGGGGAGACCTTTAGGAATAAATAATCACCCACTGCAAACTCTACATCTTTTCACCTAGGATTCACATAACTCTTTTGCCTGCTGTAGTATCCTAGCTATCATCGCCATTTCACAGCGAAACTCATACCTCAAACCACTCCTTAATCTTTTTCTGACATCTTCTGTACTCATTATACCTCCATTGTTTTTGACTTGATATCTCATAACTTCCATTAGCTTTGGTGCTTACCTTTCCTTCATTGTGCCCTAACGTATCTCTTAGTGACTTCAGTCCCCATACCTCTATTTCAACAATCTCTGCTTCCTACAGACATGACTTATGTTTCTTATCCTATAGTATCTTATGAGATGCTTTCCTGTAGCACCTATCATAGGTATCTTATTTGGCATCTCTACTTGTCTCATGACCTCAATGGTCAACACCTGTGCATCTTCTCACTCCCATGACACTTCAAATTTCCAATCTACCTTGTGTCATTAGTAAGGTCCTTAGATCAACTCCTGTCCATGTTATGCATCTAGTCCTATAGAGCTCTATCAAAGTGTCAAATGTACCCTACACCATCTATCAATATTGGAAAGTGAACTAGGTCTCTTGTCTTATATGACAAAAGTGTTTGTATTCCCTGACAATCCAGTTCATGCGACTTTATCATTTCCCACTCCTCCTCTGGAATGGAAATATCTTGACTTCTTCCTAAAACTTCTTATTATGTGATGTACTTCCTGACATAATAACACTTAAATCGTGATTCCACTACTCCTTGAATCTATCATCTCACTATAACTTGTTTTAAACATGCCTTAGTGTGTTCCTAGCATACTTATTCTTCTTATTCTTATCATTATAACCAACTCTACCGAGCTTTTCTCCTATCTTTTGAATCTTATCTACTTCTTTTTTCTGTTTTGCTATTGTTAACATCTTTCCAACCTACTGTACTTATTTTTTAACCTTTATTCTCTCTCACCCTTATACTTTTTCCTTCAAGATATCCATTCCATCATCAACTTTAACCTTATTTTTATTTCTTAGTCCTATCTTGATTACTAGTTCTATTACTCCTGAAATTCTAACCTTACGATTGGCTCTTATCAGCACATCTTTCACATTATGTAACACTTGTAATTGACCCTAGAAAATTCTTCTTGTATGTCCTTCCCAACTTGACCATTAGAACATTACCATTCCTTATCACCCTTAGTAGGAACTCGCTCATCCTGGTTAGATAGGAGCCCCAGAAACTATAAGTTCCATCTGAACTAATATGGTTGTAGGAAATGTGTGCTATGCCTTAATTCTAGTCAAGATACTTCACGTGTTCATTCTCCTTAACATAACCATATATACTGCCCATAGCTTTCCAAACTTCAACCTTATAGTTACCCATCAGTAACAATTTCATCAACCAAAACTTATTCACAACTAGCTCTTCCTCTAACTTATAGTTCAGAAGGGTTGCGAGCTCTGGTGACTAACTCGACTTAATTCCGGTCACTACTCTAATCGTCCTTTCATACATAACATCAAGTACATGCTTACCATCATTTTCTTTTTAAGAAGAATGTGTACAGACTGGTGCTTATCAGATTCTTAAATATTAGGTCATCACAACATTATTTCCCTTACTTATGTAGACTTCTAGAGCCCAAGGTATGATCTAAACTTGAAGAGAAGGAGAAATCTCCTCCTACTGACATCAACACACCATTCATGTCTCTTGGTCTTCTCCCTGAAATTTCATCATCTCTATATAAGATATCAACTACAACAATCCTTCTATTGTACCACCGATTTGCCTGAAATATCATCTTAAGATTTTCTATCTCCACTTGTACTCCATTTCTACCTTTTTATGCCTACCTTAACTTTTTTGCATCCCTAGATTATACTGTATTCAAGAGGATATATCTCACTAATAAACTCTTTAAAAATCGATTCCAATCATGCTTACTGTCATAACTCTTATCTTTGTACTTCTCAGTGACTTGTGACTGTCACTCATACATGTCTCTTTCTGCTCTATCTCTTTCTGTAGTTCTGTCACTCATTTTTATTCATGTTTCTTTATAAAGTGACCCTATTGGTCATACTAAAAATGCTTACCTAATCCTTGATCGCAGACCCCATAATTGCTATCTCACCACCTCTACTCAGGTCTTGAGCCTATGTGCCATTTTACACCATCCTTTTTGTTCATCATGCTTATTTGAACCATTAGATTTACTTTTATTTAACTTTCTACTTATTAATTCACTCCTTTGCCTGATAGGAGAGTTCAAGACACCATTGCTCATCCTATAACTTTTACTTGCTCTCGTTGCATTCCTCAACTAACTTTCCTCATACTGTTAGAAGTCTAAATGGACTTATCCCAATGCTACCTACTCCATCTTGGAAATTGGAATAGATAGAGTTTGATCCATATCCTACAACTCTGAACCTTATGTTTTGGCTCCTGACATTGCCCGAACCATGACCTGCTCTAAGTCCTACACTTTTGGATTCTATATCTTGACAGTTATCCTCACTCATGTACCCTCGTTCTAGGTTTTCTAATATTGCCTTTCAGTTCATCTTATTTATCTTGCTCAGGATGGCACTTTATATACTTTATATCACACTTTGATCTTCCTGACCTTGTCCTATTTTTGGCTATTCGGTTTGCTCTTTAATTCATCTCTTTTATCTTACCCAAAGTAGAACTTGACTATTTTATTCTTTAGTGCTACTCTCTTTCTTGATCTGACTATCATGTCAGGAACTTATATCCCTTCACTGTCTCTATCAAGTTATTAAGACCTTGATGTTACTCAAAATTAGTGCTCTAACCACTCTGGCTGGTACTTTCACTGTCATTCAAATTTCTTTCCTATTACATCTAAAATCAATTATCCAAATTTTCATTTCTATATTTCTTTTTATCTACAGATATTTTATGACTTATTTTTGCTAACTTGCAGTCATTGCCTTTCCTCTGTTTAACTCTAAACTACCCTCTAATACCTCAAGGAGGAAATCTACAGGATCCTTTTTTTTCCTTACTACTCCAAAGCTCTGCATCCATCATGATCTAGTCTCTTATGATCCTTACAACGAAAATTGTACTATCCCTAAGGGGATACCTGAGCCACTATTTCCTATCATACTACAGTCCCATTTAGGACATCATTCCATAGATCGTTATATTAGTGGCACTCTTTTGTCTCTCCTCAGAAAGCATTACCATACTCTACAGTATAACTGACTGTAAGAGAGGTACTATCTCAACCACATTGCCACAACTATATGAAGCTTTTTTCTCTCTTTTTATATTGTCAACCTTCCTAGAATGTCATTTCATAGGCTACGAATATTATTCATAACCTCCAATCTCCTTTAGGGAGTAGAGCCGTACTTACGCTCTAATGTTACATGAAGGAGGTGCTATCTTCATTAAACTTTAGGCAATACATCCACTGTAATGCCAACATAGCTAACGATCTCATACCGGAGACTAGATGATCCCACCAAGTAGGTGTCATCGTTACACTGCAATCATACTAAAAACCTCTAGTCTTGTGCCACTTATACTCTAACTCTATGCTTAAAGTAGGATAATTGAGTCACTGACTCTAGTTATCACCCACTTGCAACCTTTGGTGTTCAATCTCTAGGGTCTTAAACTCTAACTAGGAGTTTTCCAAACTCCTCTGCAAAAAATAAAACTTTGTCTTGACATAACTATACCAAAACATAAGTCATTTACAAACAACCTAATCATGGTGTACCACGGGAAAGCACATAGCTCTACACAATAATCCCATGTCGGTACTGTAATCTGCAGCTTACAGTATAAACATCGAGAATATTGTATAGTTACTATGATACATTTCGACATACTAGATCTCTTGATCTCTTATCTCTCTTGAATCCACTGATAGCATGAACTTACTATGACTAGGTTATCCACCGATGACTGCCAGCAGTGGTACTCTCACTCCCATTTAGGGCAGCTATATTGCTAAAAATTACCTTTATGTCCTTGTGCCTTACACCCAATAGGCACTCTACTTAAACCCATACTGACAAAAACATAGCATTTCTTGGAGTACATGGTAGACCTCAACATGTCTGCTAACTCTATTTCACATTTCTATGTACTCTACAAAAAACAAGACACGATAAATGAAGCACTCTTATATTACCCGAGGTATAACACAAAAGCTAAAAATAAGGAGTCACAGAAGAAGATGAAATAGGATCCTATACTCCGCATGTGAACCCCTAACTAGACTCTTCTTAGGCCTTAAACATGTACTTTCCATGAATCTGGAGCCTAAGCTCTGATATCAATATTGTCAAGGCCCGATCCCATGGGCCAGACCTACACTAGGAATTGGGTTAGCGTAAGGTCCCCCGAAGCCCGTAGTAAGCCCAACTAAACCCTAACCCATAAGTAAGCTCATATTGAACCCAATTTCAAAAAATCAACCAGACAGAGTCCAGACATAAAAGAGACTATCCAACGGGGAGTTATTAACTCACCTTACCTATACTCTCAATAAAAATACATTTGGGGAGCTCAGCTCACCCATCAATCATCCATAATTTAAAATAAAATCAATGGGAGGTCAGCTCCCTCATCCATCATAAGTATTCAACCACACAATTACACATACCTAAAGTTTATAGATTACAATTCCAAATTGATAAATATTATAGTCCCAAACTAAATGATATGTTGCTACACATGCGGAGGACTAGAATTTATACTTAACAGTACAAAACATAAAATTAATAGCAAGGGGACCTGTGAGGAATGATAGCAGGTTAAACTCAAGGAAAAAGCTCTCCTGTAACCTGAAAAAATAGTGAGCAGGAGTGAGCGTTCGACTCAGAGAGTAAATATTTATTTTACATACAATTTCTATAACTATCTAATTCTAATGCATCCTTGGAAATGAAATGCATCATTTTCATATAAGTTAAACAAATCATATTAAGTCACATTAAGGATAATCTGGAGCACTCACGCACTCGTGTCAAGTCCATACTCACACGTACATATATGGAGAGCTGATCCCCCTACCCAGCTCTCTTAATCCAAGATCTGCTAGCGAGATCAACTCGAGCCGGACTTTCACTTAATAATCCATATGCAGGGGCCAGCAAGATTAACTCAAAGTCATGCTTGCCCTGACTTGTCCATAATAAGGATCAAGTCCCAGTGAGTCAGGCTCCAGTCGCGTTTACTTGTCCTACCCATATTCATATACTCCACATACACACTAACTCACACATACAGATCCAGATTATCAAAACATAGCAACTAAAGCAATATCATCATGCATAAATGCAAAACAAGGCATGCCTAATATTTAACTACATAAATATAAGTATAAGTGATGCATGAGCATGCCAGAAATATAATAATATTGAAATTGTAAATAAAATAAATATCTACTCATTGATTGACTAGAAACTGCTATGTTGGCTGAGGAGAGAAGGATGGATGACCTTGATCACCTAGATAATTATGTTATAAATTTATTAATACTAACCCAAATCAAAATTTTAAAGAAATAAGGACACTTTAATTTATGCCAGAAATCCGGCAGAGCCTCCCCTATACCTAAGACCTACCCAACTTGCAAAGTAGTTCAAATTACACATATAAAGCCACACATCATCTCAACAACAACATATGGCCCCTCCTGGGCCCTCCAACTCAAGCAAATCTCAGATAATCTAACAATTTAATTATAAGGCTTAAAACGAATATTTTGCAAAAGCCATTCTAGCTAGCTCTAAAAATTCTAAAATTTTATCCCGTTGTCCTTAGCAATATTATAGAGCTAACGCAAACAGAATTATAATTTTCTAGCTACCTACGAATATTTTATGAAATTTTATTCTAAACCCAGCACTATAAAATTGAAGAAACTCGGAGTTCAGATTTACCTATGCTAATTCTGACGCTTGGAATGTGTTCGGAGCGTCTGAAAATGGTGGGGTAGCCAATAACTTTGACCTGGTTACGAAGTGATTGCGGTAGCTTATCTGCTCGGCCTAAAATTGTGGATCCAGGCGACGGTCGAATTGCCACAAAACCAAAGTACCTACGCAAAACCCACAATAACAGGGGTTAGACTAAAATATTTATATTTACATATAAAATAATTATTTAAAAATTAGAGATATTACAGATTCTATGTAAGTATATTACATGGAATAGCAAACTAATAAAAGTTAATCATATAAGCAATTCAGTTATTAAATTTTGAAAAAGAAAAAAAAATTGTTTGGTAGTTATTTAGTAGTTACAATTTTATGGGATCCACTTGTGTGTACATATTTATCCTCTATTGATTTGTCATTCCATGTAAGATATTCTACATAAAATTACCATGATGCTGTATAATTGCTCTGAGTGTGGTGTTGTTTGCTGCATCCAAGGGAATTTCAGTCAACTCGGATTTGGATTTTGCATAGATTCAAGAAATTAAGCTTCATTTGTTTTGCGTAAAATATTTAATTTTTTTATATATTTTTTAGTGTTTGGTACGTTAAGAAAATAAGTCATTGAAAAATATTTTTCTGATAAAAAAAGTAAGTAAAGCACTTTGTATATATATATATATATATATATATATATATATATATATATATATTATTAGCTCGATATTGTAACTAAATAAAGAAAAATATTTTTATAAAAAATATTTTTTAAAAATAACTTCTAAAAAATTTTTATAGATAAATAATTTTCTGCATAATAAACTAAGCCTAACTGTGGAATGAAATTGGCCGAAGATGCTGGATTCTCTAGTTTTGATGTTGAAAGTGACAACCTCCACTCAATAAAGGCTCTGCTACATGGAGAGTAGACATCTCCTTAGAAAGTGGGGATGTGATTTCTTCATGTTCTTTGTTGGGTGATGTTAGTTTTTCTCATGTACATAGGTTTACAAATTCTTTATCACATCATTTTTTTTTTTTCAAAGATGGATACGCACATCAGTTTTTTGGCACATCTGTCGACTAAAGGAGGTTTATCAATTCCTCATGAATGTATTTGGACAGAGGACCTTCTTATACGAGTTATTTTTTTCAAAACAAACGGATCCAAATGAAAAGTTTATTATTTAGCTCTTGAATTTTAATAAAATTAATTATTTAATTTTTTTATATTATTATAAAAAAATAAAAATTTTTATAATGAAAATATATAAAATTTAATTTTAGATTAAATTTTATATTTTTTAATTAATATATTTTTCAATAATAGTTTCAATAATTATATGCATTAGAATTAATAATAAAACAATAAGTTATGGTGAAGGCTATTGATTTGGAGTCTCCTCATTCACTAATAATTGAATATGATGAGAGATGTAAAAGAGAATAACTATGTGTTGTTGTGTAATTCATATTGGGTTATACAGTCCATTAACCATTCCAAAAAGAAAACAATTGCATTTATTAGAAAATCCATATCGTTTTCATGGAGTATGCATTTCATTTTCGTTATTATATTGAACTTCAAAATTTTATTTTATTCATTAAGAGTGAATTTGGCGTTATGATTTTGAGGGTAAAAAATAATTTGAAAACTAATGAATGTTGGGTGCTCTTAAGCCATGTCGAGGGAATTAGTTTTTTATGAAACATAACGGATATGGAGAGATATCCTAAGGTATGTGTACATATATATATATATATATATATATATGTACACACACCTTATATATATATATATATACACCTTATATATATATATATATATATATGTATATATATATATAAAAGGTGTATATATATATATGTACACACACCTTATATATATATATATATATGTATATATGTACACACACCTTATATATATATATATATACACCTTATATATATATATATATAAGGTGTGTGTACATATATATATACATATATATATATATATATGTACATATATATATATATATGTATATATATATATATACACCTTATATATATATATGTATATATATACACCTTATATATATATATATATATAAGGTGTATATATATATATATACATATATATATATATATGTACATATATATATATATATGTACATATATATATATACACCTTATATATATATATATATATATATGGTGTATATATATATATATATAAGGTGTGTGTACATATATACATATATATATATATATATAAGGTGTGTGTACATATATATATATATACACCTTTTATATATATATATATATATATATATAAAACAGTTTGGAAAAAAATTTATTTTATTATTTAGGTAAACTATAACTAAAATTTAGTAAATTTAGATTTCATTTGTTTTACAGAAAAAAATTAATTTTTTTTTTATTTTTTAGTCTTTGGTACACTCAAGAAATAGTTCAATAGAAAATTTTTCTTAATTAGAGAAAAAATTAAGCTATTTTTAATGAAATGACTTTTATTTTTTAAATTTTAATAATTTTATTAAAATATAAAACACTTATAAATGGATGATATAAATACATACCATTAATTTAATATTATAATCAAATAATAAAAAATATTTTCATGAGAAAACATTTCTTAGAAAATAATTTTTACAAAAAATATTTTTTATATCTAAATTATTTTTTAAAATAAATAGAGCTTTAATTTTAATACTCTTTAATTAATATATCTAAAAAGGTCTTAACAACAGTTTTAATAATAATGTAAAATAGACTTTAAGTATTTTTCAATGAACTAAAAAAATTATTAATTTTATTAGTGATGTAGAAATATTGATATAAAAATTATTATAAATAAAAAAATTACTATATCACTTCAACTCTAATGACCTAGTAAACATAGCTACCAACTATACAAGAAAAGATATGGAAAAGATGATTTGAGATGAAGAAAAAGATGTACGGGAGACAACAAGTAACAGCCAATTACATCCCCACAACTTTAGTAATCCTTGTAAAAGTAACTGCCGACGGTAACTAATAGAATACTTATAAAAATTATTTTATTCAAACTTGAACTCGATTAGTATTTTAAAACTCAAATTTATAATAAATTCAAATAAAATTTATTATCAATCATCTGAACTCATATTAAATTCATTTAATTTTATATTTTTAATTAATAATTTATGTAAAAAATTATATTTATTAATATTTATATTCAATAAATAAAAATATAAAATTTATGAATATTATTATGAAAAATATATGTTCAATATTTAATTAAATATTTATATAAACGGATTCTGTAACAATACTTAACATACAAAACTCAAAATAAACCGAATTGAACCTGTTAAGAGTACTATTTTTTAAACTCAAATCTGATTATGTATTATCTAAACTTGTCATATTAAGGTTCAGTCGCATTGTATCCACAAAAACTCAATCTATTGCCATCTCTAAAAGTAGCTAAATCATACTTGGAATTAGGTTTTGAATTTAATCACCTAATTAGTCAATCTTAGATACATTAGTCTCAAAAAAATTGAGCTACAGTTGACGCAAATCTTCAATCACTAATTGCTTATTTATTCATAATTAAGAAGCTTATCTATAATGCCAACTATCGGGAGAAAAATTATCACAATTACAATAAATAGTTTCCACTTGTGATTGAGCAAAAACTTCAACCTCTGCAGTAGCTCTGTTTCTGATTAAAAGTTAGCGTTTATGGCAATTTTGGGCCATGAAATACAACCACTCAAGTACTCAATTGATTCAAAGAGTTCATAGTGATGTTTTATGGAAACAAGTTCAATTATGGTTTTTGGACGTTCAAATAAGCCTAGTTTAAGTTTTTTCTTTTTTTTTTTTTGTCTAAATTAATCCTTTAACTTTCATATAAGTTCAAATTGATCCATCCTTAATAAAATAATGTATTTTTAATAATAAGTTATATTTTTCTAATTTTGAAATTTTAAAAAACATGTATTATATTTTTGTTAAATTATAAATTAAAAAAAAATTCTTTAACCAAGAAGAACGCCTTCAGATTCAACAAGAAACCAGCAAAATGCCAGAACATCCAGAGCAATTTCAGAACATAAAAAGGAAGATGAATTTATGGTTTTAATTGTTGTATAGTTGAATGTTTAGGTTTTGAGATCCAAGTGTTGTCGGTTAGAATTGTTAATATTTGTAATTTTTGTTTTTAATTAAAAATAATAAATAATTTTAATATTTAAAAATATAATTATTTTATTAATAAAAATATAAAATATTATTATCTTATTTTTTTTAAATTGAATTTATTTAACCTTAATTAGAAACTTATGAGATTATTTGATCCAAAAGTCTATTTGATTGTGATTGAAAGTATAAGAGATTATTTGATTTTTTCTTATGTTTTATTTACCAATCTTGGCAAGAATAGAATCCTAATAATACTGAACAAATTTACCGAGTTGATATTAAGTGAGAAAAAAACTTCTTGGGATTAGGAAAGCTTGTATCCAGCAGAATGTGCAAAACATTTCAGCATAATTAAATCCCCTACTTCTAATTACACTAGGGATTTTGAGGAAGTCATCTTAGTAGGAATTGCTTTCCAAGAATTTTATGGCAGAAAAAAAAAAAAAACCTTATTCAGGACTGTGAAAAGCACTTAAAACAAAGCCTATTATGAGTTTTAATAACATTCTACATCCCCTTGCTCCTCAATTCTTCAATCAAGGCATTAAAATCAGAATGAGAAGATCCACCTTCTTCAACAGCTTTCCTTCCCATTTCTCCAAGTTTCTTTGCTCTGCATCTCATTTCCTCTGCTTCTTCACTGGCCATAAGATATGTCACTGCCTTCTTTATGGCTTCTTTCTTCACACTATCACCTACACCTATTGCCCACTTTTGTGCGCCCACGGCAACTCCAATTCTTAGAACCTGTGTCACCAACTTTTCATTATAAAACTGATCTGCAAATACCGGCCACGTTACCATTGGAACTCCTGCACAAATTGCTTCAAGTGTAGAGTTCCATCCACAGTGAGTCACAAATCCTCCCACTGCTTCATGCTCGAGAATAGATAATTGAGGTGCCCACCCTCGTATGATTAGTCCCTTGCCTTCCATTCTTTCCTCAAATCCTTCAGGCAACCATACTACATTCTCCTGCTGATTATTCTTGTTTTTCCTCACTGCCCAAATGAATTGCTGTCCGGAATCTTCCAGAGCCATTGCAATCTCAAGGAGTTGTGAATCAGGAAAATTTGAAACAGTTCCAAAGCATATATAAACAACCGAGTTGGGTTTCTTTGAATCGAGCCACTTCAAACACTCATTCTCATCTATGGAGGCTTCTTTTCCTCTGTTTGACTTATCTTCAAAGTTATTGTTGCATAGCAAAATGGGGCCGATATGCCATGCCTTTGCTCCCCAAACTTTCCTGAAATGATCAGCATAAGCGGGTTCGAGCTCGTAGAAGCTGTTGAAAAGAACCCCATAGCTGTTAACTTCTGCTTCTTCCACTTTTCTAAAGAATTCGGCCAAGCCAGTTTCTTGTTTTATGAAGTCTGGCAGTTGCTTTCTTGTCAACTTGATCTCGCTGGGAATATTGGGGATGACAAAAGGATCTGTATCAGATGATACCTTCTTGTAAGGCTGATACAGTCTTACACACTGTGAAGCGCATACAGAGAAGAAACACGTTCCATTGAAAACAATTCTTGGAATTCCATATTTAGATGCAACTTCAGTTGACCAGGGAAAGAAACCGTCTGCAACTAGACAGTTGGGACGATACTCTTCCAATAGGCGTTCGATTGGTTGAACAAGCATGGTGGTGGCCTCGATGAAAATTCGCCCCATTTCAAGTGAATGAACCAAGTCCAATAGCTCGCATCCTTCTGGCAAACCAGCCTCCATGCAAGGGAATTTAACAATAAGAATTTCAATTTCGTGACCCAAAAGTCTACTTCTCTCTATCGATTTGGATAAACCAGGAGCGTTAACAGGCGTGGTGATTACACTTACCCTTATGCCTCGTGAAGCAAATAACTTGGCCATGTCTATGAGTGGAATAGTATGGCTGTGAGCCATAAATGGCAAGAAGAAAATATGAAGATCATGGCTTTGTTCACTGTCCATTAGATCTTGCAAGGATGATCTAATTGAAAGCTTATGAAGCTAAAAATTTTATATGGGGTTGGATAGGAAGTATCTTCCCAATCAAGAGCGGTAGCAATCTGTAAAATCTATCCATATGAATAGATAAGGTATCTCGCTCATTTCTGACCAGACAAAAAATTGCGCCCCCAAAAAAAAAAAAAAAAAAAAAGAAAAAAGAGAAAAACATTGGCACCTGTCTTACAATTTTAAAGGAAGATGAACTTTTTAAGCTCTTAACAATTACTTTTAGAGTCAAACAAGCCTTTGTTGATCCATTTAAGCCTCGGACAATTATTATTATAGTCAAATAAGCCATTGTAAATTTAGTTGATTTATTTAAGCCCCTAACAATTATTTGAGTCAAAATGTTGAAAATTTAGGTCAAAGAAACTTAATCTCTATCATGTGACTTATACGTGATAGACGGACGGATATTTTATTGATATCTATTTTTGTTACATAACCTAAGAGGTAAACTCTCTCTCTCTCTCTACTATTTAATTCCATCAATAGAAGATAAATGATTAAAAATTTTGAACTGTTATTGCCATTCAGCATGCCTAGTGCTGAATTTAGTGTTTTTTTCCATGTCCCTTGCTAGATGTAGAAAAGAAGCTTTAGGCACTGTATGACCCAATGACACTGGGCATGCTAGACTCACGTTTAACAGAGAATACACAGCGCCGAGTGTGGGCTTGTAAAACCAAATTTTTGATTTATATGGGCTTAAATGGATTAATTAAATTAACAATGACTTATTTGACTTTAAGAGTAATTGTCAGGGGGCTTAAAAGGATAAATTAAATTGATAAGAGCTTATTTGACTCTAAGAGTAATTGTTAGGGACTTAAAATAATCATCTAAATTGATAAGAACTTATTTGATTCTAAGAGTAATTATTAAGGGCTTAAAAAGGCTTTTTGCCAATTTCAAAATAGGATTGGCAACTGTTCGATTTAGATTTAAAATCAGATTGATTTACTTTGAAGTTAGATTAAAATCGGCATGAATCAACTTGATCTGAATCTTTATTGACCTATATCAAAATCAGATTGAAAGGGTTAAGTTCAGTTTCGAGTTAAATTCAGGTTTCTCATAAAAAAAAAATTGACCACTACATTTGATTAAAATTAGATTGTATTGGAATTGAATCAGGATCAAATTCTAACCAAAATTGAGAATACCCAGTAATAATTTAATTGTAATCTCTCTAAATTACTAAATTTAAGCTATTAATTTTGATCGGACAAATTTTAATAGCTGTTTATGAACTTATATAGTTATAACATTACAGTCCTTTAACTTTAAAATGTAACATAAAACCCCTTGAACTTTCAAATTTTACACAGTAAAATCTCTCTGGCTTTTAATTACTGACTTTTCAGTTAGAAACTGATGTGAATAGCTTCCGCATGGCACTTAGTCAACATTTCTCTCTCCTCTCTTATGCAAAGTGTAAAATTATTCTCTTTACGCATGAAAAATTATTCTGTCTATTGAGAGAAAAATAATTCAATTTACACATGATTTAAGAGAGAAAAGATAAATACTGATTAAGCTCCATGCTGGAACTGTCTAGGTCAGCGTCTAATTGAAAAGCTGATAATTGGATGTTAGAGGGATTTTACTATGCAAAATTTGAAAGTTGATGGGTTTTATATTATATTTTTAAGTTGAGGGACTGTAATATTACAACTAGATAAGTTCAGAGCCAACTGTCAAAATCTATCCAATTTTGATCCCATCCATATCATGACCACCTCTACTAAAAAAAGTAAATATACATTTTTAATTAGAACAAGAAGTTAAGGATATATTAAAAATTTTAATTTGAAATTCATAAATATAATTTAATATCAAATCCTACATATCTAATCAAAACTCAAAAAGAAAAAAAAATTACTGTTAAAAAGTTCCTTTTATAACAAATTGATATTATACTCCCTAGGGTGCGTTTGTTAAGGGTAAAGCGGATTAAAAGTTATTCCTATACTGAGTTACTCTTTATTAATCTTGTTTGGCATACTAAGGCCAACTGTTTACCCCCATTAAGCATTCACTCTACTTACACACAAATTTGTTAACCTAGAAAGTGATTGGGTAATGGCATGTAATGGGAAATTCCTTAAGAGTTATTACTCTTGTAACTATTATAAATAAATATTATTATTTTAAAAACCATAACACTATAAGTAATTATTATAATAAAAAATATTTTTCATCAATATATGCTTCAGTCAACTGTACAAATTTAATATCTTTCATTCATATAGGTATATAAGTACATTTAATTATAAAAGCTTAACTGCTACTCTTTTTTCATGTGCAATATCAAACATGGTAAACAGTGTGTATATATATATATAATTTTCCTGGGGAAAATCACTGTTCATTTGAGCAGTGGAACGGTGGTATTTTTGTGTTTTGTGGTCATACTAAGAGTAGTGTAGTAAAATGGAAGGTAAGGGTGATGTGTGGGTTGGGCTATGGACAATTGTGTGTTGGGCAATTTTGCAGGTTGGGAGATTGTGAACTTGGTATGGTCCTTTTTTTTCCCCTCTTCTTTTCCACTTAAATAAGAGTGTTTGTTGTACCAAATATCCAATTTTTTCCTAACAAGCATCCACCTTGGCACACCAAAGTCCCTTAACCCATGCTCTAGAAGCAAAACGACGTCGTATTTGCCATAGGCGTGCCATTTTGCCACTTACTGATTTCTCACAAACATTATATGTTGAATAGTAAAATTATTGTTGCTCAGCATGCTTCTGTGACTTCTATTTGGCATGCGCATCCTTCTTTCCCATTCTCCACAAAAATCACTTGCTGCAAATTGGTCTTTCCTTTCCTTTATGTATTGTACTCAAAGCATATTTCAAGAAAATAGTGATTTCATTATTATGCATGGGCATGAGGAGAAGAAAAACCATTTGGACAAGCAAAGGAATACAATGCTTCTTTACAGATTCCATGCTTTGAATGGGCATAAGGAGAAGAAAACCATCGAAAAGGTGTATAATGCTTCTTTGGATATTCCATGCTTTGAAAGCTATATAGGTACGAGATTTCTTTGAGTTTTAGTCATATAAAATGCTTTTATTTCTTTACTTTTCTTCTTATTTATGATTTCCTTTCTTCAGAATTGGGTATCTTCTTCCTTTGATTAATTTTTATTCGCAATATCTTTTCCAGAATTATTTAATTCCGTTTCTTATATATCTTCTTTGTTATTATTGCTGATATTTAATTTATTCAAATTGGTTTTTTTTTCTCCTTTTAATAAATTTGTTTGCTTTCTTTTGTGTTTTTTTTTTTTTGAAAAGCAAAGGAATTTTATTGATAGAAATTTGGAAAACTTAACTTACACCAACTGACTATACTTAGGCCAACAGACTTTTCCGATACACCCAACCTAAGATAATGTAAGCAAGACCAAGTCCTAACCAAGGAAAGATTAAAAAAAAAAAGGACAAATCAGAAAACACAACAGCTAACAGCTACTGTAAAGAAACATGCCCCGAGACAAAGCCAGGAGAACACGATCTACTACAAGATTGAAGAACTAAGAATAGAGGACCACCATTATAAATGCTGCCGAAACACTGAGTAAATCAAATGGTGGCACTTTTAGAGAAAAGGAGAATTGATCAAGCATAATGCAACTCAAACCATGAAGAAGCATATCAACCAAACCATAAGCGCCAAATAAATTAACACAAAATCAAAATCAAAAGGGAAACAACCATAACCTCATACAACCATGCAATAAAATCATTAGACCTTGGCAGACCTTGCTTCACCAATGAATTAGCTATAGAATTTGCTTCACGTAAAATATGGAAAAAGGTGACCCGAGGCAAAGAGAGAAGATAATTAGTAATAGAGTTGATAATATCATTAACTCTCCAAGGAGCAATGTTAGGGCAAGATACCCATGATAACGCATTCTTGGAATTGGATTCCACAAAAATAACATCAACACCCAAGCAAATACCAGGAAAGGATACTAGCAAGTCAAGAGCTTTGCAGATGGCTTTCATTTATGCAATATTAAAATAAAAAATTCCAACAAGGCATGAGAATAAGCCAATAAATTCACCATTATAGTCCCTCAAGATACCTCCAATTCCACGTCTACTAGGCTTCTCACTAGATGACCCATCAACATTCCACTTGAGACAACACAAGGGAGGAGACTTTCTTTTATGCTTAATTTATTGAAATTAGATGGTTTCCCCATTTTTTATTTATTTTTATTTTTTATTTCCCCTTTTATTTTTCTTCTTTCTACTTTGTTATATATGACAATGTTAATAAGTTATTATAATAAACTTTTTATAATATTATGAATTTACTATTATTGCATATATATTAAATTTATAATAATTAGCTTAAAATTGCCATATTCTTTTTGTGCTTTATAGATTTCATTATACTATCAAATGCTTATTGTTGTAGAGTTATGAAAGGAATATTCTTATAATGAACTTAATTAGTAATGTAAAATTATAAAACTATTAAAGGGGAACAAGCAAGATAATTAATGTAAATAAAATGAAAATGGAAAATTTAAATCATAATTTGAAAAAGATAATAATTAATTTTCTTACAAATTTAGATAATAGGAAAGGATTATGTGAAGAGCTATGGGCATCTAATATTAATGTTTTGAACTTTGGTTTTCAGTATACAGTGTTGAAGATATGCTTGTATGTAATGTAAATAAAATTGGAATGGGAAACTGAAGTGCCCATTCCAAAAAGAGGATAATTAACTTCATGAGAAATTTAGATAATTTATAATGTGAAGCTTTGTTGTTTCCATTATAAGCATGCCAACGAAAAGTCTGACAACACTTTACATTATCTAATTATATTTTATACTTAGAAAAACTATGCTTTGTTATTTTACACTTATATAAATCTTAATTTGTTATTTTGTATTGGCATCTTTTTGGTCAAAATTTTAAGATTCTTCTATGCTTTTGTACCATGCATTTCAAGTAACGTTTTGAAAATTCTTTTATGTTTTTTTATGGTGAAGTTGGAAAATTTCTTTTATGCTTTTGTACCTTAAAGTTGGCATCTCTCTATATATTTCCATTTACAAATTTGTAATTCATTTCTCACTATCCCTTCTCTCTATCCCCTCTTCTCCCTATCCCCTCTTCTCTTTTCATAATCCTTTTTTCTCCACTGCCCTTTCTTCCTCAGCATCATAAAACCCATCCTTTACCACATGTCCTTTGAAATTCAAAGCAATACATCAATTAACTTTCATTTTTGTTTGTATCTAGTTTTCCACAATTGGGTATGTGAATTTTTTTTTTTTATTGTTGATGTATTCCTTTTATAAGTATTTGATTAGTATTATTTATGCTTTTAATTTTTTTCTTCATTGATCAAATCATATTATTTGATAAAAGTTTTTTTTTATGGTTTTTTATGTTGTTATGTTTTGTTGTTTATTGTTGTATTCAATTTTTATTTTGCTTTACAATTTTTTGAACTTTTTTTTTTTGGTCTATGATAAGAATGTTTAAATTTTATGATACTGTTTCTTTTTTAATTATAGTTTTATTTGATTATTGTTAAAGATTTTATTGCCATTTTTTTCCCTTTTTTTTAGTTTGTTGAATATATGGAAGTGTTATTATGTTTTTAAGTTTACTATGTTGAGCTTTTACTTATAGTTTCTTTTGAGTATTGTTGTAGATTTGAACTTTGGTGATACATACATACATACATACATAATATATATATATATCTATATCAATTTTGATATTACTATTCCTCAATAATCTACTTTTGTTATTAAATAAAATATATTAATAGTCACTCAATAAACATATAAATATTTATTTAACTAAAAAATATCTCTAACTTAATAAGTATTGAGCTTAGTATTGACTAAATAAATTTCTCTTAAAAATTATTATTATTATTATTATTATTATTATTATTATTATTATTATTATTATTATTATTATTATTATAAAAACAATTTAGTGATCCGTAGCACTATGCGAATACACCTCTAGTATTAATTGTTGCACCTATAACTATTACACCGTTAACTATTATTCTTCTAACTGTTAACTCTCATTCCATTTACCCCATACCAAACACAGCCCTAAAAGTATATGACTTGGTAACCCTACGGAAGAATCCTAATTTAAGTGCAACTCTATCCACAGAAGATGACTATCATTAGTTATCTAAGATTATGTATCCCACTTTTAATAAGACTCCTCCTAAATAAGAACCTACCATGATTACACTTCTTATAGTAGCAGAAGTCCATCTAACGCCTATATAAGGAGTTCATAGCCTCTATAACTAGGTATATTATTCTTTCTAGTGAATTCTCTATTATGCTCCCTTTGCCATTATTGCCTTAGACACCTGAGAGGTTGCCAAGTTAATCTGCTCGAGTTATTGTTATTGTCTTGCGAATCCACACCAGTTGAAAAGGTCACAGTAGCATCACAAATAAATTTTTTGAGTATAATTTGTAGTCTTACCCTTTCTTGAGGTGATAAACTTGCCACAATAACATAATAGAATTATGACACATATGTACTATATCCACTAGTAGAAAAAGTTAATATGTTAGAATATTTAGCAAAACAATAAAACAATATTATAAAATTGGAGCCAAATATTTTGGCTACTTGACATTTAAAAATTATATAAAAACATGCTAATTTTGGACTATATATCCCAACCTTTAAGATTAGAAGTAAATGTAGCCAAACCTCAAAATCAGTTTTGGGAAATTTGAATTTTATTAACAAAAAGAAGACAAAAGAAAAAAGTTTCTAGTTAAGGTCTTTTGTTGTGGATAATAAATTTGCATTTTATTACAGATTTTGAGATTTAGCTACAATTACTCTTAATCTTAACGTTTGGAATGTGTTCCAAAATTGGATATAATTGCCAATTAGCGAAAAAGTTTGGACCTTTTTATCTAATTGGCCTAAAAAATTAATTACAAATGTAAGAATATAAACAATTACAATTAAATCAGGCATATTTAAAAAGTAAAAGAGATATATACCCCGAATTCCAATTGGACCTTTTTACATTCCTTCGCCATGCCACTCTCCCTCTCCCTCAACTTAACCCACCACACATCAACCCAATGACCTTCTCCTTCCCCCTTCCTTCCAACATTAATATAGCTTTACCATTAGCTCAAAGTCCTTCCTTCAAATTTGCAAAAATCAACCTAATCCACTCTACCTCATCATATATACCCCAAATTGTCATAAATTCTTTTAAAAAGAAAACAACAAACAATCAACTTTGCCCATATCTAATAAAAAAAAAAAAAAAAACAATCTCAAAAGCATTTTGGAAAGCAATGAAATGAATCAAGAACAAAACAATGTCATGTCGGTTGGATTGGCTGTAAATTAGTTATCATCCAAACTAGATCGCTTATAGACCACCATCATAGTACGCATGTAGCTCTTCCTCTCCACTAAAGTCACCTTTTCCTACCAACTGTAGAGACATAAAGACCTATACACCACCAAAATTGAGCTCTTTATTTGCTTTTATTGAGAATCACTGCCTTCGGATTTTGAAGCCGTAAATCAAGTTGTAGATCTTGTAGGAGAAGCATTAGGGCTTACTTGTTACTAGTATGGAATGATTGTTATTGACATGAAAGTTGCAGAAATTGATAATACTCGAAAAATGGTAACCTTCATAGCACTCTTTGATGGTGATGTTAGTTAAATTGAATGCTATAATAGTGGTTTGGATTGCCGAGACATTAGGGCCTTTTTTTTTGCCTGCTAAGGCATTGGATTACAGATGCAAGTGGTGGCAATAGATAAGCTATGGATTTTCTTGCTTGATTTGTTTTTTATTTGCTTTCTTTTTTATTTTCTTCTTTAATATGATAAGAAATGTAAATGAGAATGACTTTGTGTTATTTTGTAATTCATATTGGGTTATATACTTCATTAACCTAATTCAAAAAGGAAAAAAAAAAATTGCATTTATTAGAATATCCATTTCATTTTCATGGAAGACGTACATAATTATTCAAATTAGGCAACATATGTCTAACCTATATATATCTATATAGATATTATAAAACTGATCATAAAAAAGGATTACTAAAAAATGCCAAGTAGAGTGTCTATTTTTCTTACATGTGGCATTTCAAAAATTTTTACACAACATATATTAAAGTTGTTTAATAGGATGTGACCCTTGATAATACTTAATATGTTCACACGTTTAATTCATTTAAGTAATATATGAACTAATTTAATTATTTTACAAGTTATCAAGTTGACTTTTAAAATTCCAATCACTAATTTTATAGATAATAAATTTTTACATCACATATGTTAAAAATTATTTAATAGTATGTGATCCTTGGCAATACTAAAATTTTCAATTTACATTTTATTTAAATGTGTTCACATGTTTAATTCATTTGAGTAATAATTGAATTAATTTATTTTTTTTACAAGTTATCAAATGACTTTTAAAATTCCAATCATTAATGTTAGAGTCTAAGTTAAATTGGAATTAGGAGATTAGATAAAACAGAAAGTTTAGTAGAATTTCAATTATGAAGTTTAATAATTAGAGTCCCAAAAAGACAAAATTTTAGTGGACTATATGTATGAGTAGTTGGTTAGCCATTATATTATAGAGAGCTCACAAAGTAGAGAGGTGTGTCGAATTACGTAAGTTTGTTCGAGTGATTTTGAAGGTGAGAAAAATAATTAGTGTGCGTAATTGTTTTTTCTTTGATAGTGAATTTACTTGGTAGAGTAGGCTTATGCCGAATTACGTTAAATTTTATGTTCTTTGTGTGGGTGTGATTTTCATAATAAGTTGTATCAAAGCTGTTATTCGAGATATTAAAGATGGTGAATATAAAATTTGAGATAGAGCCATTTGATGAGAAAAATAATTTTAGTCTGTGGCAAAGCACTGTGAAGGATGTCATTATACAATAAGGATTAATTAAAGCATTGAACAAGAAGCAATCGATGACCATGAAAAATGATGATTGGGAGGAGTTTCAACAAAGGACGGTGAGTATGATTAGATTGATGTTAGCCCCAGATGTGAAGTATAATGTCTTAGAGGAGACTTTGTCAGTTGTTATGTGGATGAAATTGGAGAGATTGTGCATATCAAAGTTACTTACAAATAGCTTACACTTGAAGAAGGAGTTGTACCAACTCAAAATGGAAGAAAGTACTGATGTGAGGGATCACCTTAATATTTTTAATAAATTAATTACCCAATTGGTTAGTATTGGTGTGAAAGTAAAATGATGAAGAAAGCCCTCTTACTTTTAACATCTCTCCCACAATCTTATGAACACTTGTTAATAGCCTTAACAGTTGGGAAGGAGACTTTGAAGATGGAAGAGGTTACTGCAATAATCTTGGATGATGAGAAATTCAAGAAGACAAATAGTAGCAATGAAGGTAGAGCTTTTATTGCTGATTCTAGTTGTGGTAGAAGTAATCCCTGTGGAAATAATTGGAAAAGCAATAGTAGATCAAGCTCAAGACTATAAGTAGACCTTGAAGATAGAGAATGATACTACTATCATAAAAAAGTCACATTCAATACCATTGTATGAAGATAAAGGAAGATCTTGCAGAGTTTAAATAATTTAAAAAGAGTTGCGGAAAAGAAAAAGAAGGAACTATTGCTATTGCAATTGATGACGTTGTTGACGATGAATGTTTCAATGTGGATGATGATAAGGAAAAGGCAAAAGATCCATTACAAGATCAATAGTTAATAGATTCTGCTTGCCCATTTTATATATGCTCCAAGAAGGAATGGTTCGATGTGATTGAAGAAAAGAGAGGAGAAAAAGTGAAGTTAGCCAATGGGAACAAGATAGAAGTTGAAGGTGCTGGAAGAGTGAAGATTGATATATGCATTTCTTGTTGTCATTTAGATTAGATTTCATAGTCATTTTATCCATTTGTTAGTTAGTTATAATTAATTTCATTAGTTATTTAGTTAGTTTTTCATATTTTTTAATTTTGGATTAATTTATAATTTTATTTTTATTTTGTAGATAAAATGGTGTTTTTGAGGGATTGAAAAATAATTGTGCAAGCAAAGAGTAAATTCTAAGTACAAAAGTGGCAAAAGTAAAGCCAAAGAATTAAAGATTTTAAAGGCTGCCAAAATCTGCACAACATACTATAGAGGCTATGTAGCTTGTATATAGAATTTAGAAGAAATTTTGCAAGTTGCTAAAAGTTACATAGGATGGTAAATAGGCTGTGCACCTACCTATGCGAGAGCCCAAAAAATAGCTGAAACCTATCGAGAGTTGCATAGGATGTCACACAGCCTGTGCATCTGCTTGTGCATTATCACGAAAGATAAATTGAGATCCACTGAAATCTGCACAACCTATGCACCTGCTAGTGCAGTATCACAAAAAACCTTTGGAGCTTGCCAAAATGTGCACAGGGACCTGCATGGCTATGCAAACCCATTTTCACTCATCCTTTTCAGATTTGACTCTGCATAAGATGCTGCACAAGCATTGTTTAGGCTATGCACTTCCTCAATAATTGGCTGAAGAAGCAAATCTTATCACACATGTAGAGACCTCACTTCACATGATTATTAGGCCATTCTAGGGTTTTTGTCAGGAAGTATTTAAGCCTCTTTACATCACTTTTAGAAAGGGGAAGAACAATAGGAAGAAAATTATCGAATGAAGAGAGAGAAAGAAGAGCAGAAATGCCATTTTTGGTTTGGAAGCTTGGAATCTTCACATTCTTCACCGTTTTTTCACACCAAACATTGGGTTTTTCAGTTTTAGTTTATTTTTCATGTTTTATTCTTTCTTCTACCTTGATTCTCTTGCATTTAATATGGAGTATGAGTAGTTTTCTTTGATTTTGGAGTTATGGATGTAATATTTGAGTTATTTTGTGGATTAAACCAGTTTAGTCCCAATTTAATAAAATTTATGAGGGTTAGTCCATTTCTTGTGTGCTTATTTACATGCTTAATAAAGCCCCATTAAGTTATGTTTTTAATCCTTAATTGAAGGATCAAAAGGAGAAGACCAAGTGATAGATAATCAAGAAATTGGACTTAATTAGCTTAGATCTAGAAATAGACTAAGGATTAAGAGGGCTTAATAGATTGATTAAAGAACCTAATGGGTGTTGGTTAATATTAAACTCCACAAAAGTAAGATTTAATTAACTAAAGCACTCTTTGATTCACTCGAAAGAGATTTCAAAGGATTTTAAATTGGTTTCCTTTAAATCCATAAATTTCATAGATTGGGCTAGCCAGGGAAATTTTCAAATTGACTTAATTATGAACCCTTAACTCCAGAATAGCCTTTTTATCCATTGTTGCTTGAATTTTAATTTTGAGTGCTCTAGTTTATCTTATTTTTGCCTATTTTCATTAACAGTATCTTATTTTCTTAATTTTAGTCATTCATAGATTCAGTTAATTGTTAAACTGAGTTTTGCATTTTCATATTTTAAACTTCAAATTCGAAATTTCTTTTATTTATTGGATTAAAAAACAATTTTAACATAGTTTATTTTACATCAAAAATTCAATTGAAAACACAACTCTTCGTGGAATGATATCTTTTTCTATACTACTTGAATGATAAGATAACTTGCGATGGTCCACATCAAATTTCAAGATACATGGTGAACGGGTAAAATTATTTGATGAAGTGAGGTATGTTCCTAGATTCGAGAGGAACTTAATTTCATTGGGTAAAATAGATTCATTGGTTTATGGGTGTTCAATTCATATTGGAGTTGTAAGAGTTAGCCGAGGTGCTCTTGTGATCATGAAGGTTAGAAAATTGGTGCAAAGAATCTCTACAAACTGGAAGGAAGCACATTGACTGGAAGAATGAAGGTGGAGGCAAGGGGTAACATCAACATTCAAGGGTGTAAGGAAGTACCCAAAAGAAAATTGGCTTTTGCAAAAGTATTAAAGACTAATTCTATTTAACTTGGAGGTGGAGATTGTTAGAGTCCAAGTTAAACTGGAATTAAGAGATTAGATAAAATAAGAAGTTTAGTAGAATTAAAATTATGAAGTCTAATAATTAGATTCCCAAAAAGATAAGGTTTTAGTAGACTACATATATGAGCAGTTGATTGACTATTATATTGTAGAAAGCTCATGAAGTGGAGAGGTGTATCGAATTCTATAAGTTTTATTTGAGTGATTTTAAGGGTGTGAAAAATAATTAGTGTGTGTAATCATTTTTCCTGCGATAGTAAATTTGTTTGGTGGAGTAGGCTCATACCGAACCACGTTAAATTTTTTGTTCTTTAATTTGTATAGGTGTATTTTCACAACAATTAATTCTATACATAGTATAAAAAGAGAGACCTTTTTTATATTTTAACTCCTCTCTCTGATGAAACTACCTAGTTGTTAACACATTTTCAACTCTTCCCTTGTATATTTCCTATTTACTTTAATTTGGGTGTACATTCTCTCTGCCATTTCTGAGTGAAATGTCTTGTTTCTAAAACATATTCATCTACTTTTTCTTATAAAGTTGTACATAAGTTGCAAAGGCCCATTCACTCAGTGTGCTTGGATTACAAGGAATTATAAGGTTTTGATCAATGATTTTATTTTATTTTTCTAAACTTCTCCACTCAAGGTTTTTGATATGTTTCTGTGGGTGCATGGATTACAAGAGAAGATTGTATTAGCTACTATCAATTTGGGCAATAAGCCTGTTAGGTACAAAGTGGTGTGTTCTAAATAAAAGGTGATACTCTTGCACACAACATATAAAATTTGAAGATACTCCACCAGAGCTAATGATTATATTGGTTGCTATAGGTGTTAACACTGGAACATGACAACAAAGTTATAGTTGAGTCTCAAAATAATCAAATACATTGACTATAACTTTAAAGGTCCTTCTTTTCTTTTTATGTAACTAAGTTGATCTATAATTTTCTATACGTCTATGTTTTTACCTATGGTCATGGGTATTTTCAGGCCATACAGAGATTAAGTTCTCTACTAATAAGAAAATTAGTGTTTTACAAATAATAAGTAATAATTTAGGATGTTGCAAGAAAAGAGTTTGGAGAGGAATTATTATCTGACTATGAAACATTCAATGCCATGGTGTATAACTCATTTAAGGAAGAAATAGTAAGAACCAGGTAAGACTGGGGAATCCTCCAAATGTAGAAGTCTTCTATTGGCTAGCATTATTGGGGAAAGTTTCAATAAGAGATTTTCTCTTTAATAGAGAAATTATCCAAGCTGATATGTGCTCTTGTCCCATTTGTAACTCGGCAGTGGAAACCATTAATCATCTCCTTCTATTTTACGCCTTCTCCAAGAGCATTTGGTGTGGATTCTCCAGAAGGTGGGGCTTGAGTTAGTGTGTGCCAAGCAATTTAAAACAACTATTCTCACATTGTGAAGGCTTTGTCTTTAGATCCTTACAAAAGAAAGTTTGGATGACTATGTTTTGCTACCCTTTGGTCAGCTAGTTATGCAGGAACAAATTGATTCTTAAAAGGGTTAATCAAGATGCTAAAAATCTTACTTTCATTACTATCCATAAAGTTTCTATTTGGTTGATTACTTCTAATCCCAATTTCCCCTCTGCTAACTAAGATCTTCTCCTTGCTATGGATGGTATCACAGCCTCAAAACCAGTTCATCCATCTCTCCTTATTTTATTTCAGCAACCTTTAACCCCCAATTGCTTAAAATGGAATGTGGATGCATCAGCTTTAGGCAAACCCAGACCATTAAGAGTTGGTGGAGTTCTTAGAAATTCATTTGGATCTTTTTTATGTGTGTTTTTTGGTCCTTGTGGTGTTTGTGACTTAAATGAAGCAGAGTTGTTGGCCACTATGAAAACACTACAACTATCCCCTTCAATTTGCAACTCTAATATTCTTTGTCTCGTTTTTTAATCTAATTCTTTTAATGTGAATAAGTGGGTTCACCTCATGATTGTAGGCCTTAGCACCTTCAGCAAGCCTTCAATGCCATTGATAATTTAAGAACCAAGTTCGGTAATATCTCTTTTAGACTTGTGCTGTGAGAAAGGATGAAAGAATTAAGAAAGATTGGGAAAGTGGGTGTATTACAGAAGAAGAAAAACTAGCAATTGTTCTGTTACACTTATTCTATTTGTACAAATAGAGTTAAACTAACTAATTAGTAAAACCAATCGTGTTTTGCTAGCTCACTATGTCACACCTTACCCCTCTATAAGATATGACATGATCTCATAGTATACCTAATAAATTATCAAACTTCGCCTACCGATAATCTATTAAATATACTATAAGGGATTTTAACAAAACAAATTCATTTTTAAGTTTAGTGTGGTGATAAAAATTTAATTTAAGTATTTTCAATTCAAGTGTGTGTCATAAAATTTATTTAGAAATAACTAGGTATCTTTAAATTTTTGCGGAAAATCTGCGTGGTTACGGCTATAATTTTATTAAATCACAATTTTAAAACTTATTAAAATCACCTGTGGCAATTATATAATATAATTAAATAGGTCATCAGTCAAAATTTTCCTTTCTCTCATCCACAAACCAAAAAGAATACAACTTTTGCATTTACAATACAAGAAATATTTGATTACAAAATTGACATCCATTGAAATTAAGGAAGTTAATATTACAAAGTTTACAAACGATCAAATTCAGAAGAAATAATATTACAATAATGTACATTTGATTAAAGTCTCAAAAATAATATTACAAAGTTTCTGTACAACCGCTCGAATGTAATTACATACAAATAGCTACATGATTGTATCAAAACCTAATATATAAGGGTGTACTTATTATATACCCAAAGATAGTCCCAACATGACTTTAAATCACAGCTTCAAGTAGTCTCACTCAGCTGCTCTATCCTTTCTTTCACTTGCGACAGCATACAAAGCTATCGCTGAGTGGTGAATTCAGTGGTGCACAACTAATAATTTAAAACTTAATACAACCCATGCTTTGACAAATCATAACAAAGAGCTTAGAATGTTTAAATTCTTTATAATTCATAAAACCAAAGTCAATATTTTCAATCATACAATTCAGTTGCTTGAATGACATTTTGATCAAATAATCATAATTTGCCAAATCATAGTAAAGCGTTTAAAATATTCACATTTTTCTTGAACCATAAAAACAATATGATATTTTTCAAATATTGACAAATATTTGTTTCAATCACCTTTTATCAAAGTATGCAAAATTGAAGGGTGTTGCCAACAATTCACACAGTTGGACCCATGACATAAAATTTCTGATAGACGCCGTGTTGTACACCATGACAAAGTAAACTCCCCCGAGTAACTAAGGCTAAAGGGAGGCACCAAAGGCTAGCTAACTAATGAGTACTCATCCGAACTCAACCTCAATTGGCAAGCCAGAGAGGGAGGAAACTCAACCCCAATAAGTGGAGGAGATCACATCAAATATCATCTTACTAGGCAAGCTAATGAGAAACACAAAGCACATTACCATGTCAACTGTGGTTTCAAACATATTCAAAATATTTTCCATTCCTAAAATACATTTACAAATCAATAAACATATTTAATAATTGTAAATTCATGCACATGGTTGGCAACACATCAAGTTCGCAAAAGCACTTCAAATTACATTCAAATACCGGCCCACTCCCTTGCTACATTGAAATTAAGGGCCAGTATCCACCTTTCCATAATATAAAATCATTTCATAATTCACAGTCTTCAAAACAATGTAAATAATTCTTTAGATGCATGTCGTAAGGGTTTTGCAGTCGCTGGACGATTCTCACCGAAGTGGAAAAAGTGAGGAGTCGCTACTTTAATTTTAAGGGGAATTAAAGAAACCATTATTGAAAATAAAGAAAACCACTTCTATAACAGAGATTCTAGGTTCAAAGTCTGTTCACGAGTGGGGAAGGTGTTAGGCACCCCACCTCGTCCCTCAATGGGGGTCGACGAATTTAACGATGTGCTCTTTATAACTTAAGATTGATAATTTTTGGGGGGTTTGGAGTCATAATGTTGATCCTTGTTATTGATAAAAGGAGCGTTTAATATCTCACCATTTTGGGTTTCCCAAGAACACGGGTATATGGGATGACCCTACGGTGATTTGGTGTTATGTTTATTTAATTTGTTAAATATCTAATTTGCCCCTCTTTGACTTAGGACTCTACTTTTAAAGAGGTGTTATTTGGCCCCTAAAGATTCATGATGAATGAGGAGGACTCTCAGCTCAGATATTATGTACCTTAGTATTTAGATAACCGAAGGCGTATGTTAATAATATTAGAATTTTGATTGAAAAGGTTCAGGAAAGGACTATCACCCGATTTCTTAAAATATTCTGATTAGAATTTTAGCTTGAAGAATTCGGGTAAGGACTCTGTCCCGATCTCTTAAAATGTTTTATTTGGATTTTAGCTAAGAGAATTCGGGTGGACTCTCTCCCGATCTCTTAAAATATTTTATTAGAATTTCAGTTAAGAGAATTCGGATAAGGACTCTCTCCCGATCTCTTAAAATGTTTTATTTGGATTTTAGCTAAGAGAATTCGGGTGGACTCTCTCCCGATCTCTTAAAATATTTTATTAGAATTTCAGTTAAGAGAATTTGGGTAAGAACTCTCTCCCGATCTCTTAAAATGTTTTTATTAGAATTTTTTGCTAAGAGAATTCAGGTAAGGACTCTCTCCAGATCTCTTAAAATGTTTTTATTAGAGCTTTTGCTAAGAGAATTCGGGTAAGGACTCTCTCCTGATCTATTTTGGTTAGGAACTCAGGAAAGGACTCTCTCCCGGTCTTTCTGATATAACATTGGATACTTTATAAAAGGTTTAAATTATAGAAGTCCCTGGAAAATACTATCTTCGTAACTCCCCATTTTGAAAGGTGAATTTAAAAAAATTGCAAATAGTGATTTGAACTCTACATCGATCTTCCGTGTAATTTCTCGATCCCTACACTATCCGAACTCCTTTATCTTCACCCATATCACTGATTATCCGAACTTTTCTATTTCGGGTTTCATGTCTTATAATCCAAGTTTGTCTCCATCTTCCGATCTTATAGCTTATCGTCCAGGCTTGCCTCGTTTCCTTTTTTCGATCTCATGATTTACTTATCTGAGCTAATCTCAATTTCCAATCTCATAACTTATCCAAACCTTTCGCATTAGTCTGGAGTACACCTATTTTCCTAATTTATTTTCCTTATTCATTTTGGGTCTAAGGCCTCACCTTCATCCATGCTCCTTATGGTCATTATAAAGCATTAATGACTCAAGCTTTCAGCTATACTCAATAAAATAAAGAATTTGAAAATAATGATAATCGTAAGACTTGCAAATGATAGGAGGTCAAAGATAATATGTGACATAAACCAAACTTGATATGCCCCTATTTTAGGAACTCAATGTGATGAGACACTTTAAAATACTCACATCATGAACACAAACTAGCGACGTTTAATAATGGGCAAGTTAAACGCTTACCTGTAGAGTGTTGAAATAATGGATGAATCAATACCGATGCCCTGCTGACTCTGGAACTGCTATAGCTGAGAAGAGGGAGTGACTTGAAGCTATTAAAGGAAATGACAACGGAGCTTTAATAACGAACTGTGATTGGGCTTCCAAGATGGTGTGCGGTTACTAAGAGTATTAATCACAGGACCTGTAATTTCAATGGAAAGACCCTTTAGAAAACTTGTTTCAAAAGTTTCTTGGAATTTCAAAGGTTTCAAAATGAAGGGCAATAAGATTATGTTAAAAAATGCAAAGGTTTCCTGACATCATCTCCCTCTGTTCTCCGCCTTCCTCCTCTTACAGTATTGCATGCAGGTATTTATAGGGAATGGGTACCCAACATGAAGGGTCAGGATTTTCACAGGAGGAGATGGAGGGCTCGGATTTTAAAGGACATTATCCGACGCCTTAGAATTAAAGAGAATCAAGATTAAGGGTCAGGATTTGGTTCAAAATCTCTGTCCTTTCATTCCTTAATCCAACGATCAAGGATTCCGCCTTACAAGATGGATCCAAGGGTTGGGAGCAAAAGGTGCCGAATCAGTTATTCACTTTTGATATGAAGGTCTCAAATCTGTCCTTACAAGTGTGATCAACGGTGCAAATTGAGATGTACATGGGCTGCTTTAACTGTTTGAGATCCAATAGTGAGGAGTCAATCCTATAAATTTGAAGGTCACGATCGAAAGTGATTTTGATTCTCCAAGCCCTCCGATCTCTATAGGTCATTTCTCAGTTTAGCCGATCTCTTTTATAGTTGTTTCGGTCTTTCAATTTGGCTCTTTCTGCATTTGGTCTCTTTTCTTCCCGATCTTAATTTCTGATCCCTTTCTCTCCTCTTAAAGCAATTAATTCTTCGATTACCGATGAATCTCTTTGAGTTCTGCATGCAATAAATGCCAAGGCCCTATATATATGCAGAAGAATTTCATCTTTCACATACTCACATTCTCCCTTTTTCAGTTAATTCCTAATGTTTTACTTTTCTGCTCTTAACTTTTCTGATGAGAATTCTCCTCACGATAACCACCTCGATCTTTTTCCGAATGTTTTCCTTACCCATCACCTAAAAATGGATGATTCCAGGGATCTAAGACTTGTGAGGGCGTCGTCTAATGACAGTGAGGGAATTGGACTAATTGACCGATCAGGGTTGAAATTGACTACCATGCCGATCTTGGATCGATTTACCGATATGTCCTACTAACCGATCTCTGACAAGGGGACCGCTAATTTCAATCTTAATATTGGTGATCGCCTCTTAAAGTTCATTTGGCTCCCAACCATCTCAGGGTCCCAATCATAGCTCAGTTCTAGTTGATGACATCGACGAAGACACCGAGCTTCCCATAGTCTTTGCCATAGTTGATGAGAGCTACCCTCCCGATCCCCACGTATCTCTTGAATGGCATCTTGAAATCGAGAGTGGTCCGAATCGCCAGAATGAGATAGGTAGAATGTAGTGAAGGGAAATTTGTAATTGTTGATCTTGAAAGATCGCCCAAATGATGTAATCTGACCTTTTGGAAATGAAATGAAGTTTTAATTATTCAAAATTGATTATTCATTTTATTTTATTATTGCATTATTTTTTCATCTCTTATAACTGTGTCCGATCTGATCTCACAACTCACACTCATCGACCGATCTCTCTTGATCGATCTTTAAATATCCGATCTCTCTGCCATGTTTCTAAAATTCACTTTTGATGAGTCATCAAAATGGTCCAATCCCGTTAACCGATGCGTCTCTTGGGGTTTCGTGAGCATTTAATGCTTGGGTAGGTAAAAATAAGGAGGAGTATTGGCCATTTGCCCACTTACTCCATTTTTAGATTCTCTGAGCAACTACAATGTTCTCTCTTGCTTTCTAAAGTTTTCCGACACCAATTTACACTCCGATAAGGGCATTAATCTTTTTCCGATGAGTTTTATCTTTATCCTTAAAAATGAGTGGTACCGACAGTCAGAGAGCTACAAGTCCTCCTTCTGTTCACATTTCATGGATATCAGACGAAGGTGATGCGGCCAGGCCAAGTGAGTGACCTGAACCTTTTACTGCCATTATCTCAGTCCATGGTTAAGCGACTAAGTCAAAATGAGCTTCGACTTCAAGAAAAGAGAACTTACCTATGGACGAATTACCATCGGTCCTTGGGGAGACCGATCTCCAGTCTATTAGCCAATAGTACAACCTTCCAATTAACTCCTTCAAACTTATCAGATGTCACGGCGATCTTCGAACTGATCATTTCTTTAAAGAAACCTACCTGATCATGGTGTATGAAGAATAACTAAAAGCTGGGCTTCAGTTTCCCCTTGACGAATTCTGTAGAGCTATTTTGAAGTTCCATCATGTCTGTGTAGCCCAGGTGCATTCGAACTCCTAGCGAACTCTGGTGGCCTTCAGAGATTTATGCCGAGCTAAAAAGCTCGAGCTCATGGCGAAGTTTTTTACTAAACTGCATAGGCTCGCTCAGCAAAAAGATGATGAATATTGGTCTTTTCAAGCCAAGCTGAACTGCGGGCTCTTCACCGATCTCCCTTTCTCATTGAAGAATTGGAAAGATTGATTTTTTATACTGAGGGGCAAGGACACGAATGGCTTTGAGGGCATTCCACGTAGTTGGCAGTATTTGGTTCCTATAGTACCAAAGAAGATCGCTCTAAATAAAGACGAGGACACCATGGTGAAGGAGTTGAAGGATTGGGCGACTGCTCATAGGTATTCATGTTTGGATGTGATCATGGCCGAACTGAAATGGTGGATGATGCAAGTGATCGCCTGTGAGGATTATAAGCTGCAACTCTCTGACATCGACCCTGAGATCGGTATAATCTAGATCCTTAATCTCTTAACTTTAGCGATCTCGCTAACTTATTCTCTGTGCAGGTATGGCAGGAGGTGAGAGTGCAAAGGAGAGCCGCAAGTGAAAGAGGGAGCTCACCCAGAAAGTGCGGGAGATGAAAGTTGCTGCTACTACTGCTGTTGCCTAGACACTAAGGTGGGACTCGGTAGAAGTATCGAGCTCTCCGTTCTGACCTTCAGAGTAGCCAACCTCGAGGGTAGAGAACATCCTTTCTCCCCCTCGACAAGCCAAACCTCTACCTCTACTGGTTTTTTTAAGTGTAGAAGGGGGGCCTTTCAGACCATTCGTTAGAACGCTCTCCTGAGGTGCTCAGGTCCTTATTCACTCTCTGGAAAGGAATCATTCAATTTGGGGCAATCATGATCTAGCTAAGGTCCTGGGCGCTACCATCTATTTTTAAAAAGACCGAAATAGGATGGCTCAGGATAGCATTGATGATCTCTTGACTCAGACAATGAGCTTGGGTTTAGAGACTATTGCGAATCAGCATATGATTAGAGAAAAGGCTCATCTCTTGAGATAGGAGATTTTGAGGCAGTTTAGGACATAGCTACCACCAAAGCCCAACTCTCTACTGCCCAGGATTACATTGCCAATATAGAAAATTGAACGAAGTCTTATGAAGAAAGGATAGCTGAACTGGAGTGGGAACTTGAAGACGCTTGGGCCTACCGATCTCACTCGGTTTACTGAAAATATCAAAGCGAAAGAAGAAGAGGCCCTGGCGAGAGAGGCTAGTGCCTATGTGAATGCTCATGGCGATCTTCTGACCGAGTTCATGAAGCACTATCCTGAAGAAAACTTCACCTGGATGGAGGAGCTCATCCTAAGAGCTGAAGAAGATAGCGAGGAGGAGCTTGAGAGAGAGGAGAGAGGGAATGATGAAACTGAAAATGTACCTAAAGAGCAGGTTAGGGGAGACCCTCCTGCTGAATGACTTGTATATTTTTTACTTTGAAATAAACTTGTTTTTGTGATTAATTCTTGATGAGATCGAGGAAACATCACCATTAAGTATGAGTGCTAATTCCAGAGCTTGAGATTGGTTATAAAACATAACCGCTCAAAGAGATCTAAAAAACATTGTTCGCAAGGATAGAATTGGAAAACCTTAAAAACATTAACAATTTGAAATTGAGTCCTAGTCCACATTCATTTCAGGATCACATACTTAGGGATCAGACAAAACAATGACCTGATTAGATACTCGGATCATGGAATTTCACACAATTTAGAGTTTTGAATGCCAAAAGATCATAAAGTGAAAATACAAAGATGGCTCAGAGGTTTGAAGATGAAATTCAAATAGATCGGGTTAATGGAGAGATTGGAAAATACTTTTAGGATTTATGCTATCAAATTTATCATTTATCTCCATATCATAATTGAGCGTCCAACAATTGGTGGAGATTGGATAAAACATTAAAATGGGAGATCGGCTTGATAAACTAAGCATTTAGAGCTCATCCAAAATATGGTGTCTACAGCTGCTCCTCTTTACATGTTTTCTATTAGAGAGAATAAAATTCTCTTGTATAGGAATCATGAAAAGACTTAAAACCATATTTTGGGCGGTTGGGATACTAGGGTCCAGAGGTTAAAAAAAGTGATGCTGAAATATAAAATCAAACTTGGATCTTGAATCAAGAGATTGATAACAAAAAATTAAAGTGTTGAAAATTAAAATCAACTTGGATCTTGAAAAGGTTGATAATCAAGAAATTAAAATGCTGAAAATTGAAATCAACTTGGATCTTGAATCCAAAGGTTGATAATCAAGAAATTAAAATGCTGAAAATTAAAATCAACTTGGATCTTGAATCCAGAGGTTGGTAATTAAGAAATTAAAATGCTGAAAATTAAATCAACTTGGATCTTGAATCCAGAGGTTGATAACTGGAAATTAAAATCAACTTAGATCTTAAATCCAGAGGTTAATAACAATAATTAAAATTCTGAAAATTAAGGTCAACTTGGATCTTGAATCCAGCGGTTGATAATCAAGAAATTATAATGCTGAAAAATAAAATCAACTTGGATATGGAATCCAAAGGTTGATGATCAAGAAATTAAAATCAACTTGGATCTTAAATCCAGAGGTTGATAACAAGAATTAAAGTGCTGAAAATTAAAATCAACTTGGATCTTGAATCCAGAGGTTGATGATAAGAATGAAAATGTTGAAAATTAAATCAACTTGAATCTTGAATCCAGAGGTTGATAACTGGAAATTAAAATCAACTTGGATCTTGAATCTAGAGGTTGATAACAAGAATTAAAATACTGAAAATTAAAGGTCAACTTGGATCTTGAGTCTAGAGGTTGATAACAGGAAATAAAATTTTTAAAATTAAAATCAACTTGGATCTTGAATCCAAGGGTTGATAACTAGAAATTAAAATCAACTTGGATCAAGAATTAAAATACTAAAAATTAAAGGTCAACTTGGATCTTGAATCCAAAGGTTGATAATAGGAAATAAAATGTTGAAAATTAAAATTAACTTGGATCTTGAATCTAGGGATTGATAACTGGAAATTAAAATCAACTTAGATCTTGAATCCAGAGGTTGATAACAAGAATTAAATGCTAAAAATTAAAGGTCAACTTGGATCTTGAATCCAAAAGTTGATAACAGGAAATAAAATGTTGAAAATTAAAATCAACTTGGATCTTAAATCCATAAGTTGATGACAAAAATTAAATGTTGAAAATTAAAATCAAATTGAAGCCGTCTTAACCAAATATGGTAAATAAGCTTTGTGTACATACCTTTACTGCTCACAAAGCAAATTTGATGCAGGGCGTTCTTCCAGATAATAAGATCCCAAAAATAAATGATTAATGAAAAAAGTTAGAATGAGTTTCGAGGCTTGGCCCATGATTTTCTCCAGCGCCCTTCTTTACCGTTTCTGACTAGAAGTGCCCTTTTGGGTTTTCACTCTTAGTTTTTTATTTTTTTTATACTCTCTTTTCTAGGGCGTCCTTTTAGATTTTCATCATTCACTCATTTTGCAGAAAGTGCCCTTGTGGGTTTTTGCCTCCTTTCCCTTATTTTGCTAGAAGCGCCCTTTCGGGTTTTTACTCTTACCTTTTTTTTTTTTTTTAGCCTTTGCTTGCTTTGCAAGAAGCGTCCTTGCAGGTTTTCGCTTCTTAGATGCAACAGTTGCTTGATGATTATTTGTCCTCCTGTAAATCTCAAAATTAAATACATGAAGTTACCTGTGTTTAGATTCTCATCTTATAAGAAAGCTTTCAACAAATTAATAGCGCATAAACCAAGCTAGACGAGATATGCACAAATTTATTCATGGCGTAAGAAGATAATCATTGAAAAGAATAAAAGCACAATTTTAGAGATAAGTGTACAGATATAAATCTCACAAATGCCCTCAGTTAACTTTGAAGTCCTTCAATTGACAGCGTTTCAAGTGATCTTCTGAAAAG
The DNA here is from genome assembly GCF_030052815.1 of Hevea brasiliensis. NCBI lineage: Eukaryota > Viridiplantae > Streptophyta > Magnoliopsida > Malpighiales > Euphorbiaceae > Hevea > Hevea brasiliensis. The sequence goes on from NC_079506.1 coordinate 28,419,083, forward strand.
CATTCTGTGTAATTTACTATCCCATGATTTCGAGATCTTCCTTGTTTCTTCGCTGTCTCTGACTAGAAGTTCCTTTTTGGGTTTTCACTCCCAGATTTTTTTTTTTGCTCTCTTTTCTGGGGCATCCTTTCGGATTTTCACCCTTCGCTCATTTTGCAGAAAGCGCCCTTATGGGTTTTTGCCTCCTTTCCCTCATTTTGCTAGGAGCACCATTTCAGGTTTTCACTCCCACCCCTTTTTTTTATGCATAATATCTTTTTACAGTATTTGCATTCACCAGTCTTGGCAATTCTTCCCCATCCATGTGAGTTAAGATGAGTGCACCGCCAGAAAATGCCTTTTTAACCATTTAAGGCCCTTCATAAGTTGGTGACCACTTGCCCCGAAAATCAGTTTGATTTGGGAGGATCTTTTTTAAAACTAGATCTCCTGATTGTAATTCACGTAGGCGTACGTTCTTATCGAATGCTCTAGCTATTCTTCTTTGATACAACTACGCGTGACATACTGCCGTCAGTCTTTTCTCATCTATCAAATTCAGCTGATCTAACCTTGATTGAACCCATTTCGTCACGTCTAGTTCTTCCTCTTTTAAAACCCTTAAGGAAGGAATATCCACCTCTATTAGTAAAATAGCTTCCATCCCATAGACCAGCGAATATAGAGTTGTCCCGGTCGACATCCTTACCGTAGTCCGATAGGCATGAAGGGCAAAGGGAAGCATATCATGCCAATCTTTATAAGTGACTGCCATTTTCCTGATTATTCGCTTGAGATTTTTATTGGTAGCTTCTACAGCTCTATTCATCTGGGGTCGGTATGGTGATGAATTGAGATGCCGTTTCTTGTACTGATCACACAGCTTTTGAATCTTCGGACCATTTAGATTCTTGGCATTATCAGTGACAATCTCTCTAGGAAGACCATACTGGCAGATAATATTATTCTTAAGGAATTTCAGAAAGGTGATTTGAGTGATGTGAGCATATGAGGTAGTTTCAACCCATTTAGTAAAGTAATCAATGACCACCAAAATGAATTTGTGTCCATTAGACGCTTTTGGATTAATCGGATTGATGACATCGATACCCCACATTGCAAAAGGCCAGGGTGAGAAGAGATTGTAGAGCTGATAAGGTGGGACATTAATCTGATCTGCATAAATTTGACATTTGTGACACTTCCGGAAGTACTCAATGCAGTCCTTTTCCAAAGTGGTCCAGAAGTAACCCTACCTTAAGATCTGTTTTGCCATCATATACCCATTGCTATGAGTAGCACATTTCCCTTCATGGGTTTCAAATAAAATTCTCCTTGCTTCTTGGACATTTACACATCTCAACAACCCACCATTGGAGCTTCTCTTTTACAAGATTTCTCCACTGGGGAAATATCCCATCGCTAGCCTTCTTATCATTCTTTTTTCATTTATGCTTGCCCCAGGAGGATAGCCCCTATTTTTTATGTAAACCTGGATATCATGATACCAGGGTTTGCCGTCGATTTCTTCTTCGATCATAAAGCAGTATGCTGGCTTACTCCTTGCTTTGATTTGTAATAACTACATTATCTGCCCTTCCTAAATCTGAGTCATCACAGCTAAAATAGCTAAGGCGTCAGCAATTGGTTCTTATCCTGGCTCAGGTGAGTGAAAGAAATCACTTCAAATTCCTTGATCAGTTTAAGGAGATATTTTTAATACAGGATCAGTTTCGGGTCTTTAGTTTGCCATTCCCCTTTGACGTGGTAAATGATCAGAGCTGAATCCCCATACACCTTTAATTTCTTTATCTTCATTTCAATGGTAGCTTGTAAGCCACTCATGCAGGCTTCATACTCTGCTACGTTGTTAGTGCAGCCAAATCTCAACTTAACAGCTATTGGGAAATGTTTCTCATCTAGGGCAACCAGCACTGCTCCGATCCCATTACAAGCTAAATTGACCGATCCATCAAAATACATTTCCCATACATCATCCGGACCCTCAGCATCATCATCTACTATGTTAATATATTCATCTGAGAATTTGAAATCCAGGGCCTCGTAATCATTGATTGGGTTTTTAGCCAGGAGATTAGCTATCACACTCCCTTTTACTGCCTTTCTTATCATATAAACTATGTCATATTGAGAAAGTATGACTTGCCATTTTGCTATTCTTCTAGGTATGAATGGACTTTCAAATACATAATTGATTGGATCCAATCTGAAGATGAGCCATGTTTTATGATTCAACATGTAATGTTTGAGTCCATTCGTTGCCCAAGCCAATGCACAATAAGTTTTTTCCAAGGATGAGTATCTCGACTCACATTCGTTGAATTTCTTGCTTAAATAGTAAGTGGCTCTTTCCTTTCTCCTAGTGTCATCATGTTGTCCCAGAACGCAACCCTTCGAGTTTTGTTGAACTGCCATGTACAGGATTAATGGCCTACCTGTCACCAAAGGAACCAATATTAGCAGATTTAATAAGTACCGCTTAATCTTTTCAAAAGCTTCTTGACAAGCTTGATCCCACTTAGCGGTGTTGTTCTTCTTAAGTAACTTGAAAATGGGTTCAGTCTTGGTGGTGAGATTAGAGATGAATCTGGAAATATAGTTCAACTTTCCTAGGAAACTACGCACATCCCTTTCCATCTTTGGGGATGGAATCTCTTGAATGGCTCAAACTTTGTCTGGATCCACCTCTATTCCTTTCTCACTGTCACACCTTACCCCTCTGTAAGGCATAACATGATCCCGTAGAATACCTAATGAACTACCGAACTTCACCTACCGATAACTCATTAAGTACCCTACAAGGGATTTTAAAACAATTTTCTTATCTTTGACAAGTGGTGAGCATTTCAAATAAGTATTTAAAACATTTAGTTGAAATTAAAACTAATTAATATTTTTGGCCATTTTAGTTTTCCGCAAATTTTATAAAAATTTTGACAGAGTTTCCTCTGTATTTTGAGAAAACCGTTCTTCGAATACCTGTAAAAAGCACTTCTAAAAGTTTTTCTCAACCACTACTTTAATTTCAAACTCAATCTCAAACAATTTCTCAAATTCACAAGTTCAATAATTTCTTCAAAATACTGTCCATCAATATCATTTATTCATATTCCATTCAAGATAAACAATTTATATATTCATCATACTAAAATTTACATTCGAAGTCCAAACTAAAATTTATTACAACTTTTATACAAACTTTGTACAAATTGCTCAAGACCCATGTACATGTCCATACATTTATGTGCAATATATACATCAAAAGAAATATTCTGATTAGGGTATAAATTATACCGAAGACTTCAAGTGATGACTTCACACACCTCGGCTCGATGCCTTTACTCCTCTAATTTCTCAGATCTGCGGCAATAATAAAGCTATCATTGAGTACTAAGACTCGATGGTGCACAATATACTAAAATAATCTTTATGCAAAACTTAAAGCACATTCATTCAAAAATTTGACTAAACATGAAAATTAAATACAATCATGCATTGTAAGATTTTACATGTAAACCAAGTTTATTTCAAAGTATCAAAACACATTTCATAAAACCCACAGTTAAATCATGCCATTCGAAACAAATAGAATCTCAATAGCCAGAGGCTAAGAGAAATCACATGAATCTCGATAGCGGAGGCTAAAGAGAAATCATGTCACAAGGCTAGCTAGCTCAAATATATGGATATCCATTCACATCCTCTTCTCTTGGCACACCTCAACACTTCTCCGGAGAAGGAATCAAAATTGAAACTAATTACCCCACAAGTCGTGCTAGTGAGGTGTTCAAACATATGGTCGTGATCTCGTGGTTTTAAAACTTATCTTAACAATTTGCTAAACATTGTCATTTCAAATATACACAATAAATTTCACAATTTGAATCAAAACATCATAAGTAAGGTCACAATACTTTCAACAATTCAAAGCAACAATAAAATGCATATTTCATTCATTTAATCAATGAATTTTTTTAAAGCATAGTAATATTGTGCACAAACCTCAAACGAGTCGTCCTTTAGCCTCGACTCGGTTCCTCGGGTTCCTTGACTATATTATTTTGATCTGAAACACACAATTTTACAATGTTTCAGTACTAGAAATTAAAATAAATTCAAAATAAACTTAGCTTCACATTTACCTAACTCTAACGTGTTAAATTCGACGTTCTAGAAATTTTGTGTTTCGGGTTACTATTCACTGCACTATTCAAGTCAAATTATTGACTTTCTAAGGCTTAATAGGTATGGGAACTCCAACTTCACCCACATACCACATTTTGGTCACCAAACTTATTGGTTTTGGTCATTTGTTTAAAGCTTAGGTCATTTTGGAAAAATTGCCAATTTTCGGTTTTGGTTTTCCGAAGTTGCACTATTCCATTGGTCGATCTACTGTTGGAATTTGACAAAACTTCCTTCATAGAAAATGTTCCTTATTGTCTTAAGTGTATTCTCATTTTTGGATCACCTCAATCGGAGTTTTGTAGCTCAAGTTATGGCCAAAATAAGTTTACTGTTCACGTGCACTGTTCATACTGCAATTTAGGTGCTGGCAGGTTTTTGGTCCAACTTTGGTCAATTATTTGATCAAGTTAAGTTCATAATTTGGTCTCACTTTCTTCATATGAAATGTTGTACTATGTCTTAGGTTTCCATCGGTTCAAGAATCGCCTAAATCCGAGTTTTCTAGAGAGAGTTATAGCTATCCAAACTTTGCTGCTCAACTAAAAATCTGCAGAATTTCAGTACAGAAATTTTAACTTTGCTCAATGATTTGAATGAGTTAATGGCCTAATTTGGGTTGGTGTTCTTCATGAAAGTTTTAGGTCTATATCATATCTAATTGCTGGTAAAATTTCAGGTCAATTTGACCTACCTAGCTCGAGTTATGACCAAATGAACAGTTACTGTTCATTTGGTCAGTTTAGTGCAGTGGCAGCCTGCTATCAACTCACTTTGGTCAATTGTTTCACCAAGTTTTGGTCAGTTTTTGGCAATGGTTCCTTAATGAAAATTGTGCTCTTTTATGTCTATTTTCATCTCCAATTGGTGGCATATCCATTAGGCTTGTAAAATTTGAGTTTTGGTCCTTCAAAGTAGGTTTGGTCATGCTGCCAGCAGCATGACCATTAACCTACGAATTTGGTTTAATTTCCTACCATTCCCACACAATCCATTTGATCATAATTGACCATTATTTCACTTCATAATAGACCATTATTTCACTTCATAATAGGTCAAACATGCCATTTATGCATTTCTCCAAATTTTGGTTCACTAACCCTAACATTCAAACCCTAACTACTTCATCTCATGCATTTAACTCACTTGTTGAATTCTAATTGCATACTTAGAGGTTATACACTCATTCACACTAAACAAATTCATAATTTGTATCAAAATAATCCATCCTCAAACCTAAACCCTAGCTGCCCACACTTCTATTTGGTCCACCATGCTTGATTTTATTCACTTATTTGTTGCTTACAAATGTAACTTAGCTACTTAAATATAAATTCAAAGAGAGAATGAAGGAAGAGTACCAACCTTAAGTGAGCAGAATTTTTAGCTCTAATTCTTCAATTTCACTCCCTTTTTCCTTTTCTTTTCTTCTTCAAATGCTTCCCCAAGTGAAGTTTATAAGTTTTTATGAATTAATTTAGTGACAAAATAAGGTTAAGTGGGTGGAATCAAGCTTGTATCAAGCTTTCATGGGAGTTTTTGGTGAGGAGAGGAAGAGAGAATGGTTCACGTTTTTTATGAAGTCTTTTTCTTTTTTTTTTTGTCTAATTTTGGCTTAAAGAAGACCACAAAAATCCCAAATAAATTAATTAATTAATTAAGCCTTTATGACATCATTCATGATGTCATCACTTTGACTTTTCCATCTTTTTTTTTTTCTATTTATTTTTTTTTCTATTAGTTCTTTAATTTAATTCTCGATTCCAAAATTTTCTTTTCTCCGATTTTATTTGTGATTAGGTCGAGTCGACTCTCGGGTCAATTGACCAAATTGCCCCTCGTAGTTCATCGGTTTGCAAATAATCCAATATTTCTTCCGCTCACGACCTAATTATTTGACCGACTTAACAGTTCTTTTCGTGATTTCCTCTTTTCCACTGTGTTCATAAGGGTCCTAAGGACCGCGTCACTTTTACGGTTCGAAATTTGAGTTTAAAACGACTTGTGATGCGTTCAGGAGGTCACTCATCTTTGTGACTCTCGGCTCGTTTAACCTCTTATGTTCTGTTTTCTTATTTATAGTTAACTAATTAAACATTACTAATTATTTGTGTTTATGGCTTCTCAAATTGTCTTAAGTGTGACCCTAATCCCATTAATTTTCCGGACGACACCGGTCACGAATGATGAAATATACCAGCTATACAACGGGGTGTTACAATTCTCCCCCTTAAATAAATTTCGTCTCAAATTTTTACACAGAATCAATCTACGAACAGTGTGGATGTTGTCTCCTCATGTCCTCCTCTCGTTCCCAAGTAGCTTCTTGGCACGAATGATGGTTCCACACACTTTTACCAACGGTATTCGCTTATTCCGTAGTCGCTTCACCTCATAAGCGAGAATCTTTATGGGTTCTTCTTCATATGTGAGGTCTGGATTCACTTCTATTTCTTCTCTTTGGTAGTACATGAGATGGGTCGATCGATACCTCCTCAACATAGACACATGGAAGACATTATGTATCTTCTCCAACTCTGGAGGTAGTGCCAACCGATATGCCAAAGGACCCACTCTCTCCGAACCTCATATGGCCCAATGAAACGAGGACTTAGTTTCCCCTTTACGAATCTCATAATTCTCTTCCAAGGAGAAACTTTGAGGAAAACTTTCTCACCTTGCATACTCAATATCCCTTCTCTTCAAATCAATGTAGGACTTCGACGATCGATGCGACTCTAAGTCGATCTCACGATCACCGGATTTTCTCTTGATCTGTTGAACAATTTGGGTCCAATCATCTTTCTTTCACCCACGTCATCCCAACACAACGGGGTTCTACATTTTACGCCATACAAAGCTTCATATGGAGGCATCCCAATGCTTGATTGGTAGCCGTTGTTGTAAGCAAACTCAATCAAAGGCAAGTGTGTATCCCAACTGCCCTCAAACTCAATCACACAAGCCCGTAGCATATCCTCCAAGATCTGAATTACCCTATCATATTGGCAATCTGTATGTGGGTGGTATGTCGTACTGAAGTTCAATCTAGTTCCTAGGGCTCTCTGAAGACTACCCTGGAATCTAGAAGTGAACCTAGGATCTGCATGCGTCACGATGAATCTTGGCACTCCATGCAATCTCACAATCTCATCGATGTATAACTTGGCCAATCTTTCTAAAGCGTAGTCCATCCGATGTGAGAAAATGAGCGATTTAGTCAATCTGTCAACAATGACCCATCTTGCATCATGACTCTTACGTGTCCTCGGAAGTCCCATCACAAAATCCATCGTTATTCTCTCCCATTTCCACTGCAGTGCGGTAGTGGATGTAACAACCAATGGTACTTGATGCTCTGCCTTTACTTGCGACAAGTTAGGCATTTGGACACAAACTCGCCACATCTCTCTTCATACCCATCCACCATAATGCTCCTTTAGCCCTCTATACATTTTTGTTCCACCGTGGTGCATGGCAAAGGAGACTCATGTGCTTCCTTCAAAATGATCGCCTCAAATCAACATCATTAGGAACACACATTACGCCTGTGTAGATGAGACCATCATCTCGATTGAGAATTACGGTTTCTTGCCTGTCGGACTTCTTCCATCAACTTCGATACTTCGATCATTACGAGTAGCCATTCTAATCTGATCAATCAACACTGGCTGTACATGCCATGCAACTGCTGTCTGCCCATCATCACTAATCTCTAAACTAGCATGCAATGATCTTAACTCATGTACCAAAGACAAAGGAGTAACCCGTAGACTTGCCATAGTCTTGCGACTTAAGGCATCAGCCACAACATTAGCTTTCCCTGGCTGATAGTCTATCAGACAATCATAGTCTTTCATCAACTCTAACCATCTCCTCTGTCTCAAATTCAGCTCTTTTTGGGTGCCCAAATACTTTAAACTCTTATGATTTGTGTAGATGTAGCACTTCTCCCCATACAAATAATGTCTCCAGATCTTAAGAGCAAACACAATGGCTGCAAGCTCCAAATCATGTGTTGGATAATTCCTCTCATGCGGTTTTAGCTGGCGTGATGCATAGGCAATGACATTTCGATCTTGCATCAACACACACTAACCCATTGTGAGAAGCATCACTATAAATCAGATATTCTTTACCTGGTAGGTAAAGTTAGGACTGGAGCTTCACCAAACATCTCTTCACTTCATCAAAACTCTGCTGGCATTTATCCGTCCACTGAAATTTTACATCTTTTCTAAGCAGCTTGGTCAATGGAGATGCCAACATGGAGAATCCCTTCACAAATCTATGGTAGTATCCAGCTAAACCCAGAAAACTACGAATTTCTGTGACATTTCTGGGTGGCCTCCAATTAAGGACAGCTTCAATCTTACTTGGATCTACCTTAATGCCCTCTTCTGATACTACATGCCCCAAAAAAGATATTTCTTTCAGCCAAAATTCATACTTCGACAATTTGGCATATAGTTGTTTCTCTCTCAAAGTCTGCAGTACAATCCGCAGATGCCTATCATGCTCTTCTGCATTCCTCGAATAGACCAATATATCATCTATGAATACCACAACAAACTGGTCGAGGTATGGTCTGAAAATAGTGTTCATCAGATCCATAAAAGCAGCCGGAGCATTAGTTAACCCGAATGGCATGACCAAGAACTCATAATGGCCATAGCGGGTTCTGAAGGCGATTTAGAAATACTTTGCTCTTGTACTTTCAAATTGATAATAACTCGATCTCAGTCAATTTTGAGAACATACCGCACTTCAACCGATCAACCAAGTCATCAAGGCGGGGTAATGGTGATCTATTCTTTATTTTCACGTTATTCAATCGCCGATAATCAATGCATAACCGAGAGTGCCATCCTTCTTCTTTACAAACAATACCGCGCTCCCTAAGGTGACACACTAGGCGGATAAAGCCCTTGTCAAGCAACTCTTGCAACTGCACTTTCAACTCTTTCAATTCTGCAGTGCCATTCTATATGGCGTTATGGAGATTGGGTCCACACTGAGCATAACATCAATTTCAAACTGCACCTCTCTTTCTGGAGGTAATCCTGGCAATTCATCAGGAAATACATCCGGAAAGTCACATACCGTAGGGATGTCCCTTAGTGCTGGACTCCCCACCTGGGTGTCTATCACATGTGCCAAGTATGCTTCACACCCCTTTTTAATCATCCTTCTGGCTAGTGCAGCCGAAATGATGTTTGATGGCAGTAAATGCCTCTCCCCATGTATTACCACATCACCGTACAAAGGGAGACCAAAAGTGATCTTTAGTCTACTGATCAATCATAGCATGATGCTCAGCTAACCAATCCATGCCCAAGATGATATCATACTCTCTAAAGGGCATTTCAATCAAGTCTGACAGGAAAACATGTCCTTGGATCACCAAAGGACAGTCTCTATAGATTCTGTTGACTCGGACTTCTTGTCCTAACGGACTAGTTACTAGCACTTCAAAATCCATTTGCACACATGGAACAGCAAGTGAACTGACTATGCTAGCACTAACATATGAATGGGTTGAACCCGGATCAAACAATACAAATACATCTTGACCAGAGATAGAGAATGTACCAGCTACCACATCGAAGTCTCGGCCTCTTCATTGTTTCATTGCGTAGATTCTGGTTGAAGCACTTCCTTGTGCTGATTGACCAACTGTGCCCTGACTGCCTGAAGTAGTGCCTCTACCTCTGCCTCTTCCTCTGCCAAATGACTGTGAACCTCTAGGAGCAGGACTCTGAATAGATCCTTCAGCAGTAGTAGGAGCTGGACCATATCTCGGAGCACTAGTACAGTCTTTAGCTATATGGCCCTTGCCTCCACAGTTAAAACAGGCTCCAGTGGCCCAATAGCATTCCCCCCCATGAATCTTGCCACAAGTCTCACAGGGGCGGGCAGAATGTGAACCCTGGCAGGCTGCGACTGGACCTAGGGGTCTCGACCGGAAAAATCTGCCTCTGCCAAATCTGCCACCTCGACCCCTGCTGGGTCCACTAAACTTCTTTTTCTTTCCGGAGGTAGCACCAGAACTCTGCTCAACTGATTTTTCCCCCTTGTCTTTTTCTAATTTCTCGACTTTTTCCTTCACTAGGTTTGCTTCTGCTTCAACTCTCTCCAATTCAAGTGCTTGAGACATAAGCTCTGAGAAGTTGCTGTGTCGAAATCCTACAACTTGCATCCGTATGCTGGGCTTCAAACCCGTTTCAAATCTCTTGCACCTTGCCTTACTGGTAGTAAGGAGACTCTCCGCATAGTGACTCAGGCGGGAGAACTCCCTCTCATACTCCGCCACTGATCGATTTCCTTGTTTTAAGCTCAAAAATTCTTGCAATTTCTGATCAACATATGCATCTGGGATGTATTTCTGTCTAAACTCTCTGATGAAGTCATCCCAGGTCAGCACTGGTGGTTCTGCCAAGCTGTGGGGGATGGTCTTCCACCAGTCATACGCATCCCCTTGCAGTAGAGACACAGAATACTCAAACTTTAATTCATCTTGGCAGTGCAGCTTCTTAAATACTCTGTCCATTCTTTCAAGCCATTGCTCTGCCTCAAGTGGGTCTCTTTGTGCCCTTAAATTCTGCAGCCCCATACTTCAATAATTTATCATATTGTCTGGCTGGAGGCAGTGGTTGTGCCACAGGTGGTTGGGGTGGAGCTTGAGCAGGCATACCCCCAGCCATTTGTTGAAACTTTGCCGCTATCTGTCAGGCGAATGCGAGAATTTGCGGCATTTGTGGGGTCTGTCTTGACCCACTGACATTCGGTAAAGCTGGGGCTTCCCCTTGTGCCTCAGCTTCAACAGACTGCTCAACTGAGCGATCCCCTTCTTCCATTTCAGGCTGAAGTTAGGGTATCTCCTGAACAAGTAACACAAGGAGATTTCCCTCCGTTAGTTCATATTCATGATGTAATGCACTGTATGTAACAAATATGGACATTGAGCAGTTGTACTTAACAAAGAAAAGACACAAATTCACAATTGAAAACATAATTCAAAAACTTGCTCTGATACCACTAAAACATGTCACACCTTACCCCTCTGTAAGGCATAACATGATCCCGTAGAATACCTAATGAACTACCGAACTTCACCTACCGATAACTCATTAAGTACCCTACAAGGGATTTTAAAACAATTTTCTTATCTTTGACAAGTGGTGAGCATTTCAAATAAGTATTTAAAACATTTAGTTGAAATTAAAACTAATTAATATTTTTGGCCATTTTAGTTTTTCGCAAATTTTATAAAAATTTTGTGAGTTTTCTCTGTATTTTGAGAAAACCGTTCTTCGAATACCTGTAAAAAGCACTTCTAAAAGTTTTTCTCAACCACTACTTTAATTTCAAACTCAATCTCAAACAATTTCTCAAATTCACAAGTTCAATAATTTCTTCAAAATACTGTCCATCAATATCATTTATTCATATTCCATTCAAGATAAACAATTTATATATTCATCATACTAAAATTTACATTCAGGAAGTCCAAACTAAAATTTATTACAACTTTTATACAAACTTTGTACAAGCTGCTCAAGACCCATGTACATGTCCATACATTTATGTGCAATATATACATCAAAAGAAATATTTACAGTTAGGGTATAAATTATACCCGAAGACTTCAAGCTGATGACTTCACACACCTCAGCAGCTCAGTCTGCTCCTCTAATTTCTGTATCTGCGACAGCAATAAAAGCTATCGCTGAGTACTAAGACTCAGTGGTGCACAATATACTAAAATAATCTTTATGCAAAACTTAAAGCACATTCATTCAAAAATTTGACTAAACATGAAAATTAAATACAATCATGCATTGTAAGATTTTACATGTAAACCAAGTTTATTTCAAAGTATCAAAACACATTTCATAAAACCCACAGTTAAATCATGCCATTCGAAACAAATAGAATCTCAATAGCCAGAGGCTAAGAGAAATCACATGAATCTCGATAGCCAGAGGCTAAAGAGAAATCATGTCACAAGGCTAGCTAGCTCAAATATATGGATATCCATTCACATCCTCTTCTACTGGCACACCTCAACACTTCTCCAGAGAAGGAATCAAAATTCGAAACTAATTACCCCCACAAGTCGTGCTAGTGAGGTGTTCAAACATATGGTCGTGATACTGTGGTTTTAAAACTTATCTTAACAATTTGCTAAACATTGTCATTTCAAATATACACAATAAATTTCACAATTTGAATCAAAACATCATAAGTAAGGTCACAATACTTTCAACAATTCAAAGCAACAATAAAATGCATATTTCATTCATTTAATCAATGAATTTTTTTTTAAAGCATAGTAATATTGTGCACAAACCTCAAACGAGTCGTCCTTTAGCCTCGACTCGGTTCCTCGGGTTCCTTCCCGATATTTTTTTCAACTGAAACACACAATTTTACAATGTTTCAGTACTAGAACTTAAAATAAATTCAAAATAAACTTAGCTTCACATTTACCTAACTCTAACGTGTTAAATTCGACGTTCTAGAAATTTTGTGTTTCGGGTTACTATTCACTGCACTATTCAAGTCAAATTATTGACTTTCTAAGGCTTAATAGGTATGGGAACTCCAATTTCACCCACATACCACATTTTGGTCACCAAACTTATTGGGTTTGGTCATTTGTTTAAAGCTTAGGTCATTTTGGCAAAATTGCCAATTTTCGGTTTTGGTTTTCCGAAGTTGCACTATTCCATTGGTCGATCTACTGTTGGAATTTGACAAAACTTCCTTCATAGAAAATGTTCCTTATTGTCTTAAGTGTATTCTCATTTTTGGATCACCTCAATCGGAGTTTTGTAGCTCAAGTTATGGCCAAAATAAGTTTACTGTTCACGTGCACTGTTCATACTGCAATTTAGGTGCTGGCAGGTTTTTGGTCCAACTTTGGTCAATTATTTGATCAAGTTAAGTTCATAATTTGGTCTCACTTTCTTCATATGAAATGTTGTACTATGTCTTAGGTTTCCATCGGTTCAAGAATCGCCTAAATCCGAGTTTTCTAGAGAGAGTTATAGCTATCCAAACTTTGCTGCTCAACTAAAAATCTGCAGAATTTCAGTACAGAAATTTTAACTTTGCTCAATGATTTGAATGAGTTAATGGCCTAATTTGGGTTGGTGTTCTTCATGAAAGTTTTAGGTCTATATCATATCTAATTGCTGGTAAAATTTCAGGTCAATTTGACCTACCTAGCTCGAGTTATGACCAAATGAACAGTTACTGTTCATTTGGTCAGTTTAGTGCAGTGGCAGCCTGCTATCAACTCACTTTGGTCAATTGTTTCACCAAGTTTTGGTCAGTTTTTGGCAATGGTTCCTTAATGAAAATTGTGCTCTTTTATGTCTATTTTCATCTCCAATTGGTGGCATATCCATTAGGCTTGTAAAATTTGAGTTTTGGTCCTTCAAAGTAGGTTTGGTCATGCTGCCAGCAGCATGACCATTAACCTACGAATTTGGTTTAATTTCCTACCATTCCCACACAATCCATTTGATCATAATTGACCATTATTTCACTTCATAATAGGTCAAACATGCCATTTATGCATTTCTCCAAATTTTGGTTCACTAACCCTAACATTCAAACCCTAACTACTTCATCTCATGCATTTAACTCACTTGTTGAATTCTAATTGCATACTTAGAGGTTATACACTCATTCACACTAAACAAATTCATAATTTGTATCAAAATAATCCATCCTCAAACCTAAACCCTAGCTGCCCACACTTCTATTTGGTCCACCATGCTTGATTTTATTCACTTATTTGTTGCTTACAAATGTAACTTAGCTACTTAAATATAAATTCAAAGAGAGAATGAAGGAAGAGTACCAACCTTAAGTGAGCAGAATTTTTAGCTCTAATTCTTCAATTTCACTCCCTTTTTCCTTTTCTTTTCTTCTTCAAATGCTTCCCCAAGTGAAGTTTACAAGTTTTTATGAATTAATTTAGTGACAAAATAAGGTTAAGTGGGTGGAATCAAGCTTGTATCAAGCTTTCATGGGAGTTTTTTGGTGAGGGAGAGGAAGAGAGAATGGTTCACGTTTTTTATGAAGTCTTTTTCTTTTTTTTTTTGTCTAATTTTGGCTTAAAGAAGACCACAAAAATCCCAAATTAATTAATTAATTAATTAAGCCTTTATGACATCATTCATGATGTCATCACTTTGACTTTTCCATCTTTTTTTTTTCTATTTATTTTTTTTTCTATTAGTTCTTTAATTTAATTCTCGATTCCAAAATTTTCTTTTCTCCGATTTTATTTGTGATTAGGTCGAGTCGGCTCTCGGGGTCAATTGACCAAATTGCCCTCGCAGTTCATCGGTTTGCAAATAATCCAATATTTCTTAGGCTCCCGACCTAATTATTTGACCGACTTAACAGTTCTTTTTCGTGGTTTCCTCTTTTCCATTGTGTTCATAAGGGTCCTAAGGACCGCGTCACTTTTACGGTTGAAATTTGAGTTTAAAACGACTTGTGATCGTTCGAGGAGGTCACTCATCGCTGTGACTCTCGGCTCGTTTAACCTCTTATGTTCTGTTTTTCTTATTTATAGTTAACTAATTAAACATTACTAATTATTTGTGTTTATGGCTTCTCAAATTGTCTTAAGTGTGACCCTAATCCCATTAATTTTCCGGACCGACACCGGTCACCGGAACAGTGAAATATACCAGGCTATACAACGGGGGTGTTACACTCACTTACTATAAATCCCAACAGCTTTCCTGATCTTGCACCAAACACACATTTAGCCGAGTTTAGTTTCAGCTGATACTTTCTGAGCCTTTCGAATACTTTTCTTAATACCCGTACATGGCTTTCGGTCCCTCTAGATTTAATAATCATGTCATTCACATAAACTTCCACTTCTTTGTGCATCATGTCATGGAATAATGTAACCATGACAAGTTGGTAAGTAGCCCGTGTGTTCTTTAGCCCAAATGGCATCACTCGGTAGCAAAAGAACTCCCCACTGGGTGATAAAGGCAGTCTTTTCTTTGTCTTCATTATCCATCAAAATCTGATTATACCCTGAGGCTCCGTCAATACATGAACATTTCCCCAGTCCTACAGCATTGTCTACCAGTACGTTTAGATGTGGGAGAGGGAAATCATCTTTCAAACTTGCCTTATTGAGATCCTTGTAGTCAACAAATACCCTTACTCTGCCATCCTTCTTCATTATGGGGATGACATTAGCTACCCAGTCTGGGTATTTTACCACTTCTTGGAATCCAGCATCGTATTACTTTTTAACTTCATCCCTGACCTTGAGCAGTGTGTCAGGGTTCATTCTCCTCAATTTTTGCTTAACTGGGACTGTTCCAGGAATCAAAAGAATTTTATGAGTGACTATTTGAGGATCAAGTCCTAGGATATCATCATAACCCCAAGCGAATACGTCAATGAATTTCTTTAGCAATTGAATCATGTTTTCTAATTCTTCATTATTCATGATTCTGAGTTCCCTTTTATTTTCCTCCATCCCTAAATTCAAGGTACTCATTTCATCTCCACAGGGTACTAGAGTGGGTTTGTCTGCTTGTCCTTACTCTTTCATAGGCTCTTCTTTGGAATCACTTGTGTCGATGGTGATTATGGGACTCTCAAAGTTAACATAAGGGATTTCAGAGTTGATTGGATTATTAGGGCTGGGTTGGTTAATGGTCTTGAAGAAATGAAAATGGAGTATATTAAGGATTGGATTTTAAAAAAATAAAATATTAGACACAGAGTTTGGGAAAATGAGCTATTAATTTGTTAATTGTTTAATCATAAGAAGAGGTCCATTTACAAAATCACACTTGACACGATAGACAAAGTAGTCAAGTGTTGGTAACAAAATATACTTTACTCAAAATAAAGCATAGGGATATCCTCAGCTTCCCAATTGTCAAGCTCTTGCCCCTCAGTGGTTGGTGAGATTAGCATTTCAGACATGAGATCCAGGTGCAGGACATTGATGGATGACTCTGAGGGAGAATCTTCATACTCTTCTTCTAAGTTCTCAATGTTTGGCCTGGTAAAATCATCTGCGATTTTCGAAACATTTTTCCTTATGTCAAATCTCCAATTCCTAAATATGTTCCTTATTCAGAACCTTCCATCTGTCAAAGCATCTTCATCATATCCCAACCCTGAGCGACCATTTCTCTGAGTAGCTGACACGGGTTCGATAATTCCTTATAGGGTAGCACCTAATCCCTTGGCCTCTTCATAGCCATTTTTCAGCATCACTTTTACAACCATGGCCGCAGCTCCCCTATCTCTCAGGATAGTTCCTTGCAATTCTAATGCTTGAAATGAACTTTCTAGGGATTGTTCAGTTGCTTCTACATAAGGAACTGACTACAGCTTAGTGATTAACATAGCTTCTTCTCCTCTCACCATGATGATTTTGCTATTCATGACATATTTGATCCTCTGGTGCAGAGTTGAGGGTACTGCATTTGCTGAATGAATCCAGAGCCTTCCAAATAGCATAGTGTATGTTGGTTCAATATCCATTACTTGGAATATAACATTGAAAGTACATGCCCCGATTTGAAGTGGCAAGTCAATGTCTCCTAATAAGTCTCTCTTTGTGCTATCAAATGCCCTCACAATCATAGCACTTTGGAGTACTCCAGATGGGTCTACTGGGAGTCTTGCCAGGGTTGCATTGGGTAAGACATTGAGAGCCGAGCCATTGTCAATCAAAACTTTAGCAACCACACATCCTTTACACTTGACTGTCACATGTAAAGCTTTGGTATGCTTCAAGCCAGCCGGGTCTATCTCGTCTTCTGAGAAAGTGATAAAATTGGACGTCTGAATTTGTCCAACAATCTTTTCAAATTGCCCTGGTGTGATGTCAGGGGTTGCAAAGGCCTGGTCTAGAATCTTCTATAATGCATGGTGATGCATTTCCGAGCTCAATATTAATGACAGCAAGGAGATTTAAGCAAGTGTCTTCTTTAATTATTCGATCACATTGTACTCACTCTGCTTCATGATTTGCAGCAACAGTTCATCTTCTTCTTTCCTTTCACTGGATTCTCCCCTTTCTACTACTTTCTCCACCTTTTTCCCATTCTCGGGTGACTATTCTGTCTCTATTTTCTCTTTACTTTTTTTTTCATCAGTGCCGTAACACCTCCCACTTCTAGTAATAAATTCTATTTCTTGATCTAATATGGGGGCAGGTTTTGATGTGAATTGGAGAGCAGAGTCATTGGAGGGGCCCGTATAAGTCATTTTGAAGTGGGCATGGGGGGTGAAACATGGTTTAGGGGTGGTGATGGGTTGAGTATAAGTATGGTTGAGGGTAGGAGTGGAAGTACTACTAGATGCACTCTGTGTAAAAACTTGAAAATTATAATTCCAAAGTACAACATGGGTATTGGTAACTGGCAGCTGTGGTGGGATTCGTATGACTATCAGGGGTGGTGCTGGTGGTGTTGATGTGATGGGAATAGAAAAAACCATTTTTGGAGCAGATCTTGAGATGTCTTCGCCATATAAGTCAGTGTTTACTTCCTTTTCTTCTTTTGACTTCAATTGACACCTCAAGATTTTAAGTGATATCATCCTCCGAATTTCCTCCTCGAATTCATCACAATTCTGCAACTCATGATTGGCTGCTCAATCATGATAAGGACATCCTGGGCCTGACCAATCATTTTCAGAGTTAAGTTCACGTGGATGTATGTACCCTTCCTATACTGCCATTGTGAGAATCTCATCAAAGTACTTGATTAACTGATATACTTTCATAATCAAGTTCTCATCTAGGGATTTTATCATATTCACACCGTTCCCTTTTCCTGTATCATGATGAGATAATGGGCTTAAAGTGACATTAGGAGTAGAGCCATTCCCTTCAATCTTCAACCACCCATTCCTAATCAGGGATTATACCCTTCCTCGAAGTGCCCCATAGTTATCTGTTGAATGTCCCACAGCCCCGCCATGATATTCACATCTGCGCTGGGATCATACCACCTAGGATATAGTGGCTGGATGGGGTCTAGTGGGATAGGCACTATTTGATTGATACCCAATAAGTAACGGTAAATTTCACTGAGTGGGAGCGGTAACGGTGGATCAGGATTCCTTGATGGTCTTGGACCGGGTTGAGGAGCAGGTGGTCTGAACGGAGCAGTTTGGTCAGGTGATCTGGGATTGTAAGCAGCTTGGGGAGGATATTGTGGATGATGATAATTTAGGAATGGAGGAGTAACATTAGCTACTATTGGGTTTTGGGGTAGAGGGTATGGGCTTTAGGCTGGAGGGTATGGGCAAAAATTATTTGATGGTGGTGAATGAGTCTGCTTAGAGATGGAGTGCACATCCCCTTCCTTCTTCTTCCCAAAATTAGTAGTCTTTTTTACGGAGCTCTCCCCTACTACTTCTTGTAACCTCCCCAATCGGAGATTCGCTTCAATCCTTTCCCCTGTCTGGATAATATCAGAAAAGCTATTGGAAGTATTCCCAATCATCGAATTGAAATATGGGGCCTTCAGAGTCTCAATGAACAAAGAGCAAAGTTCATTATCTGTCATAGGAGGATAAACCTCAGCTACCTTTTCTCCCCATCTCTAGGCATACTCCTTGAAGCTCTCCCTCTCTCTTTGCACCAGGTTTTGGAGGTCTCTTGGCGTGGGGACAACATCACAATTGAATTTATATTGTTTGAGGAAAGCATCCACCAAATCCTTCTAGGAGCGTAATTTACTCCTATCTAAATGTATGCACCAACGCAAGGCTGCCCCTGTGAGGCTTTCATGAAAGAAGTGCACTAAGAGTCTGTCATCTTCTATAAGAGCAGATATCTTGGCTTTGTAGGTGGCCAAATGGATGTGCGGGTCAGAGCTTCCGCTGTATTTGTCGAATTCTAGGACTTTAAATTTTGGCTTTACCACTACATCTGGCACTAATCTCAGTGAAGACACATCAACTGAGCCATACATATTTAGCCCTTTAATAGCTCTTAGTCTTTCCTCTAGAGTAGACAACTTCTCATTCTCTTTCTCTCTATTTTCTCCTCCTATCGCATAAACTATTCCCCCAGTTGGAAGATTAGTTATAAGGTAAAATGAAGGGATTTGTGCTAAAGGATGAAATTCTGCATTCGGGACAGCCTGGTGGTAGGAGACAGGTAATTCACTGCTTGGGAATGTTGGATTGAAGGTGATTGTTGGGTCAGGGATGGGAGTTTGGAAGGTGAAAGAAGTTGAGGCTTGATCATAAAGCTTTTGGGCATGAGAATCAATTGTTGTTGTAAGTGGGGAAATTACTAGTAAATTTGGTTCCGATATTGGCTGAGTGGTTTCTTTGCTTTGGGACATTTCTCTCATCATTTTCATTAGCTCTGAGATCTATTCCCTTAATTCTGAAACTTGCCCCTGTAAGTTCTGCACTTGTTCTTGCTCTTCCATTATCCTCTTCATTCGAGATCTTGTTAAGTAAACTCTTTTTGGTATAACTGGTTACTGAATCGGATTTGCTTTGTTGAGAGCAATATTGGTTTCTTGTGGAGTAAGTATATTATCAATTTATTTCTATAAATAATTTTATTGTGACCAAAGTCTTGGCTGATCAAAGGACACTGCGTCCAATAATTACCGAAATGGTGTCTACCGAGGATAAATTACATCAATCTTTATAATGGCATCATTTGATAGTCCAACCGTGAATGACGGGGTGTATGCGTGGCTATGATACTTGTTCATATGGCGCATATGTCTTTTCGCATAGCTCTAACGAGGATAAATCTCACGAAAGTTATACTATTCATTCATAAATTTTAAGGTCCCAAAACACGGTTCCATACATAGTATTGTGCTATTGCCTAGGCTCAGGAAGGCTCCTTAGCATACAATGATATCTTTTAAGATACTCATATAATCTTGCTTCTTGTTTTGCTGGGTTGAACATCTTCAAAGCATATTCAAATTCTAGCAGCAGTTCTTGTTTCCCTTGTGCTATCATTTTCTCTAACCGATCAACATTTCCTCGCAATTCTTGATAGAGGGTGGCTTGTCTGTCCTTTTCCTTTATTTACTTGGCACATTCCTTCGAGATATCGTTGATTAGTTGTGCCTGATCCTTAAGCTCAAGCTTCCTCCTTTTGTTCTCTTGTTTGTATTCTTCCACCAGTATATCATGATATTCCAATCTTTCCCGTAACTTACCATTTTGTATCCCTGCCCCTTTTACTGTGGTTTGGAGCAAGGCTTTCTCTTTTTCCCACTGGGTTTTCTGTCCCTCATATTCTGCCTCCCCTGCCGTCATCTCTTCTCTAAGTCTTTTTACCTCCTTTTTCAACCTTTGCTGTTGATCTTCTAATTGTTTTATTTGTTCCTTTAGTTGCTAGTTCTCGGTGGTCGAACTCTTAAGAGGGCTACCCAATCTGGTATTAACTTCTTCCAAACAGACTTCTTGGTGAGATATACTACCCCCGAACCCTGTCAGTTTGGACACTTGATACTCCTTGTCCGTCCTGTTTCTCCAGAGGAGATATTCTTCTGTTGTACTTGGCCTTTTTGGTGACCGTTCCATCAAGATCATCTTTTCCTAGGATTTGCACAAAGCTTTCAGTTCATCCTCTCTACCGGGTTCATGATAGAAATGAGTTTGACAGAATCCTTCAATATTGGGAATGAATTGAGTCGAGCCAGATTCCCTCATTACCATAGCTGGGATATAACTCATACATTCGGTTAGTCCTACCAATGATACAAGATGATGATCAATATGGGTTGGCCCATAGTCCACAACTTCCTCCAGTAGTAATTATGACTACTAAAACTTATAATCTGCTTTTGTCATTGTTGTTCATCCTTTTGACTTATTACTAACTTCACCATCTTTTCAATAATGGGCTGATCAGAGTACCAGGTTAGACCCTTAGTTTCGAGTGGACAGATATGACTGAGGATCCAAAGATACAACAACTGGAAGCAACACTTAATGATTCCCTTACCCTGTTACCTGCAATATGTTAGAGTCAATAAGGTTTCAGCGAGGATGGCGGGTATTGGATTGACATTCTGTTTTTTCACTGCCCAAAAAAATTCCATGATGTTATGAGTTACAATTCTGAAAGGTTCAGGGAACAAGACCAGTCCATAAATCCCCAAAGCTAGAGCTGACAAAGCCTTATCCCATATCTTACACTGAATATGCTAGTCCTAATGCTTCTTAATGTTAATCCAAGGCCACCCATGCGAGTTTCCCTCAATGGTTTCTTTTACTTTTGTTTCCTCTGTCGGGACTCCTATTATGTGTGCAAATCATTTCCATGTCTGTCTATGATCAAGATGGAGATAAATACGATTCTGGGCTGCATAAGGAATCTCCAGTAGCGTTTTATATTCCTCTACCATGGGTGTCGTATCAACATCATTAAAAGAAAATACTTTATAACTGGGATTCCAAGTAGATAACATGGCCTTTAGTGTCAGAGTTTGTGCTCTGACCTGTATCAAAGAGGCAATCTTCCCATACTTTTCCTCGAACTGCGCCTGGGCATGATTGGGCAATGATTTCCAACTATTTAATAAATCATTGAAATCGGCTGTTCTGATCTCAATTTTCCTAGGATCAAATGGGGGCAATGGATGGGTTTCTGCTTCTATTTAACTAGTCTATAAAGATTCCGAGTCATGGTTTGATCTAAATCTTTGTTGAACATTCCATTTCTGTTTCGAAACCTCTTCAGCTGACTGACTCGAAGGCGCCATTTTGAAGTTTTCCTTATCCTTGACAGACGCCAATTTATAATATCTGTGGAGGAAATAAGTTAGCAGAATGAATTTATGTAATTTTGAATTATACTACTTGTGTGACAATATCTATACACCTATCAAAGTAGGAAGGTGTTCAGACTATCCTGGCAGTATGATTCAAAATTACCCTCATATTACTTAAGAAAAGTCAAAAGACATAAATAGAGTAAGGTGAAAGCAAGTATATCCCTTTTTGTCCTGAGATAGGGGAACCGTAACACCGAATAGGTACTATCTAATTGGAGGGTCCTACCCTCGAGGATGGTTTACTATAGGTTTCGACTAATGTGACAGTTTAGTTTAAGGTTTAATTTTTTAAAGCCACAGGTCCCCAAATTATCCCTATTATAAATAGGAGAGCCTCATTTCACTATTATGATACTAACGGGAAAAATCCACGACCATCACAATAAGTGAAACAAGTTCCAATTTGAGCAAAAGTCTTCACGGATACTAACGGGGTAAAACTCACGGGTATCGCTATATGACTCCCTCCTACTTCTTAAAGGGTAAGAGAGCTCGGGTATAGGGCTAAAGTATGTGAGGACATTGTGTAGGTGATTGGTGTGTGGAGGGACATTTTTACCTCTTCCTTATTTCAAGGGAATTTAGACGAGGATTATTGCAATACATCAAATAATCAAAACAAACAAAGCGATTAGAAAGAATAGTAATAATCAAAATATTAAAACTTTCGATCCTATAAGTTAACCCCCATAATTATCAATTTTAATTTATAAGATCACAAGATTAAATTTGCTCTTTCAACTTCCAAACTATTATTATGGTTTACGTCCCCAGCGAAGTCGCCATGCTGTCGCAAGAGTTTTGCGGTCTCCGGATGATTCTCACTGAAGTGGAAAAAGTGAGGAGTCGCCACTTTAATTTTCAGGAGAATTAAAGGAAACCATTACTGAAAATAAAGAAAACCACTTCCATAATAGAGATTCTAGGTTTGAAGTCCGTTCCCAGGTGGGGAAGGTGTTAGGCACCCCACCTCAATGAGGGTCAACAAATTTAACTATGTGCTTTTTATAACTTAAGATTGATAATTTTTGAGGGGTTTGGAGTCATGATGTCGATATAATTTTTGAGGGGTTTGGAGTCATGATGTCGATGCTTGTTATTGATAAAAGGAGCGTTTAATATCTCACCATTTTGGATTTCCTAATAACACAAGTATATGGGATGACCCTACGGTGATTTGGTGTTATATTTAATTAATTTGTTAAATATCTAATTTTTGCCTCTTTGAATTAGGACTCTACTTCTAAATAGGTGTTATTTGGCCCTTAAAGATTCATAGCTCACATATTATGTTCCTCGGTATTTGGATAACTAAAGGCATATGTTAATAATGTTAGAATTTTGATTGAAAAGAATTTAGGAAAGGACTCTCTCTCGATTTCTTAAAATATTCTGATTAGAATTTTAGCTTGAAGAATTCGGGTAAGGATTCTCTCCTGATCTCTTAAAATGTTTTTATTAGAGTTTTTTATAAGAGAATTCGGGTAAGTACTCTCTCCCAATCTCTTAAAATGTTTTATTTGGATTTTAGTTAAGAGAATTCGGGTAAGGACTCTCTTTCGATCTCTTGAAATGCTTTTATTAGAGTTTTTGCTAAGAGAATTTAGGTAAGGACTCTCTCCCAATCTCTTAAAATATTTTTATTAAAATTTTTGCTAAGAGAATTCGGGTAAGGACTCTCTCCCAATCTCTTTTTGTTTGGAACTCAGGAAAGGACTCTCTCTCTGTCTTTTTGATATAACATTGGATACTTTAAAAAAGGTTTAAATTACAGAAGTCCCTGGAAAATACTCTCTTCGTAACTCCCCATTTTGAAAGGTGAATTTAAAAAAATCGCGAATATTGATTCGAACTCTACATCGATCTTCCGTGTAATTTCTCGATCTCTACACTATCCAAACTCCTTTATCTTCACCCATATCACTTATTGTTCGAACTTTTCTATTTCAGGTTTCATGTCTTATAATCCAAGTTTGTTTCCATCTTCCGATCTTATAGCTTATCGTCCAAGCTTGCCTCGTTTCCTTTTTTCAATCTCATGATTTACTTATCTAAGCTAATCTCGGTTTCTGATCTCATAACCTATCCAAACCTTCCGCATCGGTCTAAAATACACCTATTTTCCTAATTTATTTTCCTTATTCATTTTGGGTCAAAAATTTCTGAAGCGTCACCTTTATCCATACTCCTTATGGTCGTTACAAAGCGTTAATGACTCAAGCTATCAGCTATACGCAATAAAATAAAGAATTCAAAAATAATGATAATCGTAAGACTTTTAAATGATAGGAGGCCACAGATAATATTTGACACAAACCGAACTTGATACGCCCCTATTTTGGGAACTCAATGTGACGAGACACTTTAAAATACTCACATCATGAACATAAACTAGCAACATTTAATAATGGGCGAGTTAAACGCTTACCTGTGGAGTGTTGAAATAATGGATGAATCAATACCGATGCCCTATAGACTCTGGAACTGCTATAGCTAAGAAGAGGGAGTGACTTGAAGCTATCGAAGGAAATGACAATGGAGCTTTAATAACGAACTATGATTGGGCTTCCAAGATGGTGCACGGTTACTAAGAGTATTAATCACAAGACCTACAATTTCAATAGAAATATCCTTTAGAAAACTTATTTCTAAAGTCTCTGGGAATTTCAAAGGTTTCAGAATGAAGGGCAATAAGATTATATTAAAAAATGCAGAGGTTTCCTGACATCATCTCCCTCTTTCCCTCCACCTTCCTCCTCTTACAGTTGCGTGCAGGTATTTATAGGGAATGGGTACTCAACATGAAGGGTCAGGATTTTTGCAGGAGGAGATGGAGGGCTCAAATTTTAAAGGACATGATCCGACGCCTTAGAATTAAAGAGAATCAAGATTGAGGGTCAGGATTTGGTTCAGAATCTCTGTCCTTTCATTCCTTAATCCAACGATCAGGGATTTTGCCTTATAGGATGGATCCAAGGGCTGGGAGCAAAAGGTGTCGAATCAGTTATTCACTTTTAATCTGAAGGTCTCAAATCTATCCTTACAAGTGTGATCAACGGTGCAAATTGAGATGTACATGGGCTGCTTTAACTGTTTGAGATCCAATGGTGAGGAGTCAATCCTACAAATTTAAAGGTCACGATCGAAAGTGATATTGATTCTCCAAGCCCTCTGATCTCTATAGGTCATTTCTCAGTTTATCCGATCTCTTTTATGGTTGTTCCGATCTTTCAATTTGGCTCTTTCTGCATTTGGTCTCTTTTCTTCCTGATCTTAATTTTCGATCCCTTCCTCTCCTCTTAAAGCAACTAATTCTTCGATTACCGAGGAATCGCTTCGAGTTCTGCATGCAACAAATGCCAAGGCCCTATATATATGCAGAAGAATTTCGTCTTTCACATACTCACATTCTCCCTTTTCTAGTGAATTCCTAATGTTTTACTTTTCTTCTCTTAACTTTTTCGGCGAGAATTCTCCTCACAATAACCACCTTGATCTTTTTTCGAATGTTTTTCTTGCCCATCGCCTGAAAATGGATGATTCTGGCTATCTGAGACTCATGAGGGCATCGTCTAACGACAGTGAGGGAACTGGACTAATTGACCGATTAGGGTCAAAATTGACTACTGTGCCGATCTTGGATCAGTTTATCGGTACGTCCTACCGACTGATCTTTGACAAGGGGACCGCTAATTTCAATCTTAATATCGGTGACCGCCTCTTAAAGTTCATTTAGCTCCCAACCATCTCAGGTATCCTGATCGTAGCTCAGTTCTTGTCGATGACATCGACGAAGACACCGAGCTTCCTATAGTCTTTGCCATAGTTGACGAGAGCTACCCTCCCGATCCCCACGTATCTCTTGAATGGCATCTTGAAATCGAGAGTGGTCCGAATTGCTGGAACGAGATAGGTAGAATGTAGTGAAGGGAAATTTGTAATTGTTGAAGACGCTCGAGCCTACCAACTTATCGATCTCACTCGGTTTACTGAAGAGATCCAAATGAAAGAAAAAGAGGCCCTAGCAAGAGAGGCTGGTGCCTATGTGAATGCTCATGGCGATCTTCTGACCGAGCTCGTGAAGCGCTATCTGGAAGAAGACTTCGCCTAGATGGAGGAGCTCATCCCGAGAGCTGAAGAGGATAGCGAAGAGGAGCTTGAGAGAGAGGAGAGAGGGAATGATGAAACTAAAAATGTACCTAAAGAGCAGGTTAAGGGAGAATGACTTGTATATTTTCTACTTTGAAATAAACTTGTTTTTGTGATTAATTCTTGATGAGATTGGGGAAACATCACCATTAAGTATGAGTGCTAATTCTAGAGCTTGAGATCGGTTATAAAACATAACTGCTTAAAGAGATCTGAAAAACATTATTCACAAAGATAGAACCAAAAAACCTTAAAAACATCGACAATTCTAAATCGAGTCCTAGTCCACATTCATTTCAGGATCACATACTTAGGGATCGGACAAAATGACGACTTGATTAGATACTTGGATCATGGAATTTCACACAATTCAGAGTTTTGAATGCCAAAAGATCAGAAAGCGAAAATACAAAGATGGCTCGGAGGTCTGAAGATGAAATTCAAATAGATCAGGTTGATGGAGAGATTGAAAAATACTTTTAGGATTTATGTGATCGAATTTATCATTTATCTCTAGATCATAACTGAGTGTCCAGCAACTGGTGGAGATCGGATAAAACATTAAAATGGGAGATCGGCTTGATAAATTACGCAATTAGAGCTCATCCAAAATATGGTGTCTACAATGCATAAGAAGAATCATAACTCTTTCATAATAACTCTTTCAATCCATTACAAAATCAAAAACAAGGAAAAAGGTTAGTTGTGCACAAACCTTTAATGAATCTTTTTCTTTATGTTTTAAGCCTTCCCTTCCTTGGAAGTCTCTTTGTCCACTGAAACCACACAATTACCAAACCTTAATATTCATTCTAAGTTCCATTCATAGTTAACTAAACAAAATTCTAATGAATTCCCAAGTTCTAGTTGATTTTGGACTCTGGGCAGATTTGAAACCTGAGTTTAGAGCGCAAATTCAACCTAATTCTAATCATAATTTGGTGAAGTATTCTTCATGAAAATTGTTCCTCTATATGTTAGGTTTTATTTCTAATTTAAATCACTTAATTTGGAGTTTTGGATCTCAAGTTATGGCCAAAATATTAGACACTACTCTGGGTGCCATATCCTAAAATTCTAAGTTTTCTAGATTTGTACCTTAAAATTTTATTCTATATCCGGGTATCTTAAGCTCATAATTTGGCCCTAGTCCCTAAAACAATGTTTTAGATCTCTATCTTAGGTTTTTAAATCATTTTGAATCACTTCAATTGGAGTTTTGTAGAGGAAGTTATGGTCTGTTAACCATTCAAAGGTCACAGGGCAAATTAGCTAAGGAGCAGAAATTTCAGATTTAGGATGCCTGAATTATCCCAATAATTTCCCTACTTTGCCCTAAGAACTGAGTCTGGTCAAAATATGAAATTTTTAGTTCTATGTCTCATGAGAATTTTGGTTTTGGAATTACTACATTTGCAGTTTTGTAGTTCAAGTTATGGTAATTTTGCCAAAACTGGTCGGATAGCTCATTGTTCAGAATTTCCAGGTTAATCCAGAATTAGAGCAAATTTATTGAACCACATTTGTCTAGCAATTTGATTAACTTAGAGTCATAATTTGGCTCTATGGTCTTCACAAGAATTGTTCTCCTATGTCTTAGGTTTCCATTGGTTTAAGAATCATGCCTAATTTACTAAGTATTGTTCATTTGGTCATTTTCTCCAGGTCCAGAATTGGTAACCTGAATTCAAGCCTAATTTGAGGTATCCTATGGTCATTTTCTGGGTAGAGTGTCTTCATGAAAATTCTAGCATTATGTCTTAGTTTTCATTTCCAATTGGCTTCACACCAACTGGAGTTGTGTAGTTCAACTTATGAGCTCCTAAGCACACTGGACTCAAGTGTCCAGAATCAAAGCCAAATATCCAACTTCATTTTCTTCAATCTCATCACCAAACCAAAATCAATTCTCAACCAAAGCACATCAAATGACCATAATTTAGTGTCAATAAGCCTAATTGCACTTCATACTACAAAAACCCTAAATTCACTAAAACCCTATTTTATCAACTTCAATTTCAACAAGTTCAATCAATTTCAACTACAAAATCCATGCATATATCATCATCTAACATTAAAAATCACTTCTAATTAGATCAAACCATCAAAACCCTAAGTCCCCAAACCAGCCGAAATTCATACATCAATTTCCCATAAGATTTCTTTCATTTTTTTCATGTAAAATCCCAAAATAAACCCTAATCTCATAATTACATAACAATTACAAGCTTGTAAAATGACATACCTCTAATGGAGATTTCCAATCTTCTTATTCCTTCCACTTTATCCAAATTTCTTGCTTCCAACGTTCTATTCTAGGTCAATTTAGAGGTTTTCTAATGATTAACTATGGAATTTATGAAGAAAATTGGGAGTTTCAAGCATGGGAATATTCAAAAATGGAGGAAATGAAAGATGAGGAAGAAGAAAGAGGGGGGCCGGCCACCATGAAGAAGATAGGATTTTTATTTTTCTTTTAATTATTTTTGAATTTATGTATATATAGATAGTTATCCTCAAAAATTAAATAATTAAATTTGAAATTTTAATTTTGTCATAATGATGACATTGTGATGTCATAATTGAAAAGTTCTAATTTCTTACATATCCCTTTCTTAATTTCCATACACATACTAATTAATTTAACCCCATTCTAATATTTTAATCTTGCTCTTTTTTAATAGACATTTAGGCCAAAAGTCAACTCTTGAAGTGAATTGACCAAAATGCCCCTCATCGAGTTATAGTTCATCTTTTTCCATAATACTCGATGAGTATTTAGGTTATGATTCACTTAATTGTACTTCTTCCCTTCTCATTTCTTTGATTTCCAAATTTCCAATAATTTCTAAATAATTCCTTCATTAAGGTCTCCACAAGGTCCCACACAAATTTAGTGTAGCAACTGAACTTATAGTCGCTTCCCGTGTAGGTCACTCATCGCCGGGACATTAGGCTCGTTTAACCCATTTGTGCTCCATTTCTCTCATTTTAATTCAACCTCAATTGATCTTTATCAATTTAATTTATGACTTCACTCTATAATTTAATTATGGTTCTCGATATTCTAGTTGTCTGAACAGACATTAGTCATCAGAACAGTAGAATGTACAGAACTGCTTAATCTGATGGTGTTACGCATTAAACTTATAACAAACTTGATAGCTCCTATTCTTCTTTCTCGCCAATCTAACGATGATGCATTTGTAATGCATTTCACTCTTCATCCCCCCCTCAAGATGGAGATGGGTCAAGTTTGACCAATCCCATCTTGGACAGAAAATGGTGAAATAAATGGTTGGTGGGGGGCTTTGTGAACAAATCAGCTAACTAATGCTTAAAAGGAAGATGATTTATCTTGATCAAGCTACTCTCCATTTGTTGTCGAACAACATAACAATCAATTTCAATGTGTTTAGTTCTTTCATGAAAAACAGGATTTTTAGAGATATGGACAAGTGCTTTGTTATCACAATGTAGTGGAATTGGAAGTGCACAAGGAGTATGAAGTTCTCTGAATAGGTAAGAGAGCCATTGTAATTCACAAACAGTTGAAGCCGTGCTCCTATACTTCGCCTTGGCTGAAGACCTACTTATAGACTTCCAAGAGGTAAGTGTTGGATTAAGGAAAATATAATAGCCTGTTAATGATCGTCAAGCCATATGACAAGTGGCCCAATCTGCATCACAGAAAGACTGAAGTTGGCAATTATTTTGAGATGGGAAGAATAAGCCTTTAGCTAGTGCTCATGGTATCTGAGAAGATGAATAACAACATTGCAATGAGGCTTGCGAGGTTGTTGAAGGAATTGGCTTAAATTTTGGACTGCATAATTTATATCAGGTCTAGTTAAATTCAAATGTAGTGGTCTTCCTACTAAGCGCCTGTACTGACCTAGTTTTGGAAGTGGTTCACCAACATCAACAACCAACTTAAGGGCTTTAGACATTGGATAATCACCAGCTTTTGCATTTAGCATACCAGCATCCTTAAGAATGTCAAGAATGTACTTTCTTTGATTTAAGAAAAGACCTAAATATGACCTTGCCAATTCGACTCCAAGGAAGCTTTATGCATATCCCATGTCTTTGATAGTAAATGCATTATGCAACAACTCTTTTACTGCTATTATGTCCCCTTCATCTGATCCTGAAATAGAAGATCATCTACATAAACCAGAAGGACAAGAAAATCATTAGTGGACCCCTTCGGAAAGAGACAATTGTAATTAATGAACTGTTGAAAGCCATATTCAAGAAGCTTGGAAGTCGGTTCTTTATTCCACTATCTACCGGCTTGTTTTAAGCCTTACATTGACTTGAAGATCTTACAAACTTGGCCTGGTTTAGCCTTATTATACCCCTTTAGTGGATGCATGTACAACTTTTCATCTATGTGACCATGAAGGTATGTACTATTGATGTCAACTTGATGTATAACCCATCTTTTTGTTGCTACAAGTGCCAAAAATAGCCTTACTGTTACAGTCATAGCTACTGGTGAAAAACTTACAGGCTTTGGCAGCTAGTTATAACCCCTAGCTACTAGTCTAGCTTAGTACCTCTCCACAGCGCCATTTGGGTTGTACTTAACTCTATACACCCATTTGGAGTTAATTGCTCTTTTATGTGCAGGTAAGGTAGTCATTTCCCATGTGCCATTGACTTCCAATGCGACCAACTCCTTGTCCATTGCCTCAAATGGGTATATTGGGAAGAAGGAAAACTAGCAATTGTTCTACTACATTCGTTATATTTATACAAATATGGCTAAACTAAATAATCAGTAGAACAAATCATGTTTTGCCAGCTCACTAAAGTTATAACAAACTTGATAGCTCTAATTCTCCTTTCCCGCCAATCTAACTAAATAAATTATGATGCATTTGTGTTGTATTGCACCCTTCAAAGGAATTTTGCAGTAGATAATCTCGCCAAGCAAGGAGTCCCAATAGATCATGATTTTGTAGCCTGGTTGTAATTTTGATCCCTGGGCTGAGTTGCGGTTCTAAATTTGCGAAAGGTTAACGAAAGTTTCTTTGCCTTCATGTGGTTGGGTTTAAATTCATTCATACTGCTGCTGTTCTGCATTGGCCCTTGTCTTACTATGCTTGATTTGTGGATTTAGCTAGTTAAACTTTTTTTTTTTTTGGCTTATATGGAATGGTGCTTGCTACTGGTTTTCTTGTTCTTGGCTTTGGTCGCATTACTTCTGTTTATATTTCATCCAGGTTTCACTTAGCATTAGTAACCATATGTTGGGTGTTAAGGGGATGGTCTATTAATCTTGGTTTTAGTTTGGTTGCTAATGTTAAGTTTTTTTTTTTTTAATTTATAAAATTAATAAAATAATGATTTATAAAAAAGGATAAAATTAATAACTTTGATTTCCAACGTTATTGATGTATGAACTAGCTAAATGATTTTTCATATTATTAAATTGTACAATATCAGATCCTGTTTTTGATGTATTAGAAGCTGCCTCAACAAATTTGATGATGGCCATTTTTTCATAGCCACTTCAGTTTGGTAACTGAGATTTTCATCGTCTTCCCTGTTGCTGCAGCTTGATGCTTTCAATATATATTGATTCAGTAACTCACTAATATGAATAATGGTTGTCTATTCATGTCCTATAGTCACTTAAATTAAAGATTTTTATTTATATTTACTCATTATAGTTTCCCTTTTCATAAATATAAGTAAGAAATCCATAAGTTAAATTTTCTTTCAGCACTCTAATTTTTTTCTTTCAACAATTCAATTTATTCTTTTTGAATTTTATATATTTTTTATTTTTAATTAATTTAAAATAACAAATAATTTGAAATATTAGAATTTTTATTAATATTTTCTTAAAAAAAGATACATGAAAATGATGATTTAGGAATAAGAAAATATGTATAAGAGAAAACAGGTAACTACCAATTACATTGGTAAAACATCAATGACCCAGAAAAATTAGCAGCTAAATTCTGTTGCTTGTCTTAATTAACCAGTTGTAGTGGCTTTTAG
This sequence comes from Hevea brasiliensis, assembly GCF_030052815.1. Lineage (NCBI taxonomy): Eukaryota > Viridiplantae > Streptophyta > Magnoliopsida > Malpighiales > Euphorbiaceae > Hevea > Hevea brasiliensis. The sequence goes on from NC_079506.1 coordinate 28,451,275, forward strand.
TAATTTCAATAAATGGTTGGGATGGGGTGGTTGAATTATGCAAAAGTAGAGCTACAAAATATGCTAAAATTAGAGTAGGTTTTCAATTTAATCACCTAATTAGTCAATCCATTTAATCACCTAATTGTGCAGATGAGTCTAATGGCTTATTTATTCTCAGGAGTGTGTGTGATGATTATTGCCCTTATAACTTTTAAGAATGTTCAAAAAAAATTAACTTTTTATCATGAATATTTATGCCTTTTTGAGAGTTAAATGTTAACACGCTATGTTAATAATTACTCTTCATGAATATTAAAACTTAAGATACATTTAACATTGATTTTTTAACCTTCTACTAAATATATCCTTAAAAAGCTTATGTAAAATACAAAGTATAAGGATAAAAATATGACAATTATTATAAATAGTTCGCATTTGTGATTGAGCAAAACCTTCAACCTCAGCAGATCAGAAACTCTGTTTTTGACAAAGTTTTTATGTTTATGGCAATTTTGGGTCATGAAATACTTATTCAGCGCTGGGAAAAGCACTAAAAAACAAAACCTATTTGGAGTTTTAATAACATTCTACTTAATTAAATCCTCTATTTTTAATTACACTAACGATTTTGAGGAAGTCATCTTAGAAGGAATTGTTTTCCAATAATTTTATTGCAGAAGAAAAAAAAAAAAAAAAAAACCCTTATTCAGTACTGTGAAAAGCACTAAAAACAAAGCCTAGTAGTAGTTTTAATAACATTCCTCATCCCCTTACTCCTCAATTCCTCAATCAAGGCATTAAAATCAGAATGAGAAGATCCACCTTCTTCAACAGCTTTCCTTCCCATTTCTCCAAGTTTCTTTACTCTGCATCTCATTTCCTCTGCTTCTTCACTGGCCATAAGATATGTCACTGCCTTCTTTATGGCTTCTTTCTTCACACTATCACCTACATCTATTGCCCACTGTTGTGCACCCACGGCAACTCCAATTCTTAGAACCAGTGTCACCAACTTTTCATTATAAAACTGCTCTGCAGATACCGGCCACGTTACCATTGGAACTCCTGCACAAATTGCTTCAAGTGTAGAGTTCCATCCACAGCAAGTCACAAATCCTCCCACTGCTTCATGTTCGAGAATGGATAATTGTGGTGCCCACCCTCGTATGATTAGTCCCTTGCCTTCCATTCTTTCCTCAAATCCTTCAGGCGACTACACTACATTCTCCTGCTGATTATTCTTGTTTTTCCTCACTACGCAAATGAATTGCTGTCCGGAATCTTCCAGAGCCATTGCAATCTCAAGGAGTTGTGAATCAGGAAATTTTGCAACACTTCCAAAGCATATATAAACAACCGAGTTGGGTTTCTTTGAATCGAGCCACTTCAAACACTCATTCTCATCTATGGAGGCTTCTTTTCCTCTGTTTGACTTACCTTCAAAGTTAATGTTGCACAGTGAAATAGGGCCGATATGCCATGCCTTCGCTCCCCAAGACTTTCCTGAAATGATCAGCATAAGCAGGTTCGAGCTCGTAGAAGCTGTTGAAAATAACCCCATAGCTGTTTAACTTCTGCTTCTTTCACTTTTCTAAAGAATTCGGCGAAGCCAATTTCTTGTTTTCTGAGGTCTGGCGGTTGCTTTCTTGTCAACTTGATCTCGCTGGGAAAATTGGGGATGACAAAAGGATCTGTATCAGATGATACCTTCTTGTAAGGCTGATACAATATTACACACTGTGAAGCACATACAGAGAAGAAACACGTTCCATTGAAAACAATTCTTGGAATTCCATATTTCGATGCAACTTCGGTTGACCATGGAAAGAAAGCATCTGCAACTAGACAATTGGGACGATACTTTTCCAATAGGAGTTCGATTGGTTGAACAAGCATGGTGGTGGCCTTGATGAACATTGGCCCCATTTCAGGTGAATGAACTAAGTCCAATTGCTCACATCCTTCTGGCAATCCAGCCTCCACACAAGGAAATTTGATGATAAGAATTTCAATTTTGTGACCCAAAAGTCTACCTGTCTCTATCGATTTGGATAAACCAGGAGCGTTAACAGGCGTGGTGATTATACTTACCCTTATGCCTCGTGAAGCAAAGAGATTGGCCACGTCTATGAATGGAATAGTATGGCCGTGAGCCATGAATGGGAAGAAGAAAATATGACGCTCATGGCTTTTTCACTGTTCATTAAATCTCGCAAGGATGATCTTACTGAAAGCTTGTGAAGCTAAACATTTTGTATGGGGAAAGAAGAAACAGGGTTGAGCACTTGAGCTACAGAATTGGAAGGAAATTTTCTTCCCAATCCAAAGCTGTAGGCAAGGAAGAAAGCAAGGTTCTCGCCTAATAAGAAATTATTTATTTTTTAATACAAACGGCAAGAATTTGCAGGCTAGCTTGTCGTTGTCGATGCTATTGCACATCAAGTTGAAATTAAAACATAGAAATCATTTTTTTTTAGAAAAAAAAAAAGACGTATTCTTCAATTTGACATTTCAAAACAAAAAGCTTAGAAAAATAGATAGAATTACTAATTTGATAATAAAAATAAATTATACATATATTAATTTAATTTTTAAAATATGGAAATCAAGCAAAGAACATACTGGACCAGAATGGATCGATCAACGTGACCCAATAGCTCAGGATCATGGGTAGTGAAATTTTCAGAATCCTCTAAGAGTACCAAGATACGAAAATTTTCACCTCAGATATAAAGACTCAGACAGCTCTCGCATGTTTAAGCAAAGCAACAATTGTAGATTACAGAAAGCAAGGTAAGAAATGAAACTGCTTTCTGCTTTTCAGGTATGAATAAGCAATTCCTCGATTTAAATAATTCACCAGTGCCTTGAAAGAACTCTCAAAATTCCTTATGAGGGAAACGTTCACTTAACTGCTACTTTCAGAATCTCTAGAGTGATAGAAAAATGGGAAGATATATGAAAAACTACAATCACCTCTTCCATCACTAGCTTGACTAACTTATAACATTAATCAATCTGTCATCATCTACCCCACAATAAGAATACACGTTCAGCATTATTACAGAACAAAGCACAAAAGCAGTCAGATATGCGAAAATGGGCATGAGATCCTTGGCAATTAGATATCTAAGTACCATCTTTTGATTCTCTTCTCACTAGGCACAATCAGAGTAAATATTAATATTATAATTTCAGGACTCCCTGGTTATAGTAATGTTTTATCACATATTGACAAATAAATTGAAAAGCACAAAATTCAAAAGCAAGCTTTAGGAACTTTACATTTGCAAATATAGTGTTTCTCTCTTTAATGACAAATTCAAATATGAAATTTATTAATTATCCAAAATTATTACATCTGAGCATTAACTAACAATTCTAAATCACTGCGTTAGCTAAGAAAATAAATACACAGTGCAAATAAAATTTATAGCATCCTATTCAAATAGTTGTCCAAAAGCAAGGCCCTTCGGTTACCTTCTTCAGTGTTGAGTTAGTGCTGCCACACCAGATGGCCTCTCCATGGATTAAATTTCCAAGAGACAAATTAACTGAAACATAAGATTTAATGGTACCCCCTCCATTCCTGAACCCTGTATCTACTGTTAGATGAATGGGATTGGGAACTTCTCTAGAATAGAATCAATGGATCAATGCACTTTCTCCAGTGATCCCCAATCCAGTCGAATACCATAAAATAGAACTTTGCTTCTTTTTTAGTAGAACTTTATCTGACTCGGTTCCATAACACTGTTGCTTGTTGGGGAAGGAGAACCAATGTGGCTTCATCTTCACATCTGATTGAAAATCATTGTCGTAAGCATTTGAGAGCCACAAGTTACCACTAAAATCTACAGTATGTAATAAGCTTACATTTAAAATTTGATTATTCATCTGTAACTGCATATTTTATAAAGCCATACCCAATAAAGTACATGAAATCTTCTATTGCTACATTGTAATATTATTATATTAAGCAAAAGAACTTAAAGATCAAACGTTCCAATTTGTTTATTGCTTATTGGTGAGATTCCACCAGAAGGAATAAAACTTACTCTAATGCTACATTGTAATGCTAAGTATAGGAATGCACTTGCAGGTCCTATCTAAGAAGGAATTTTTGAAGTATAGAAACTTGAAGATACATTTTCACCTATCCAAGAAGGAATAGGACCTGCAAGAGCATCCCTACTCAAATAAAGAGTCTACAATTGGAAACTTTTTAATGATGCGGGGATGCTTCCTTGCAAATTGTTGTTCTCCAAATGCAAAGACACAAGTTGTTGAGACCGCTCGGATTGTTAAATACCGTTGCCTCACAACAGGAAATTTCTTAATTACATTTTGGAATTTGGATAGGGAAGGTTAAGTGAGGACAAAATCGCATTAAAATTTTTGGCTTCTCAATTTCTCCCTTGGGTATTCAACATTAATAACACAATGTTTTTGGTCCTCAAACTTCTTGCACTTGAAAAGATTTTCACAATCAAGAACTTGAAGAATCACAAATCGTTAAACTAATAGCTCAGTTCGTATCAATTACTAATTATAGGCACTTTCCTGAAAAAAAAAATTAAGAGGAAAACTGCATAATTGAGGGGCATGGGGTTTGTTGACCTATAAATTATCAAGTTTATTTCTAGCCATGTTGGTGATTCTAGCATAAACTGACCGAATCTGTGTTCCATTTCTGAGTTTTTTTTGGTGTATAATATGAACATCTGTGTCTCTTAAGTGTGGAATAATTCAGGCAAAACATTCTAAGAGCGGAAAGAAAATGAAGACACTGACACTAACATATCCAAATAATTTCAGTAGTGCTCTTTCTAATTCTAGCTCAAGAGCATTGATCATCTAATAAAAACAACGAAAATTCAACTGGAAAAGTTAATAGCAAAGGATTAAAATCCCATGAATAAGCATCAAAACACTAAGCGAACCAAAAAAAATAAATCCTATCAATGAATTCAGGATTCGGACATGTAAATTTATAAATAAAACTTAAAAGCAAAATGAAATAAAAATAACAAATAAATCAGACATTTACTTGAGATGGTTATCTCAGTTCACTAATAGAAGAAGAGTACAAACAAAGATTCCAATTTTCGATGTGATTTCTGGCGTCCTCGAAGTAGCTCCAATCACGACTCTATCTAAATTCGGTTGAAGCAAGGTCTGCCCCTTTGCGTAGACTCAGTAAGAGCTAGGCAACAGGCTTATTGTTATCTTCCTACTCCTTCCCTTCAAATGGAGAGAAAATCAGCTCTATCACAGATCATACAACCACATTACCTAGTTTTGAAATACCCAGCTTTATTGTAATAAGAACAACACCCCAAAATCAAAAGCAAATGAATTCAAATTGAAATTAAAACCCCTATCGATCGATCAAAGGATAAAAAGTTCTCATTTCCTCTAATGCCAAGCAGAGTAAAACCCAAATCAAGATGGAGAGAAAAAGGGTAAGAAGAATAATAAGAAATTAGAAAGAGAAACTGAGAGGTATAATTTCACAAATGAAGCAATTGAACAAAACCCAATTATTGACTAACCCATTTGGTTTCAGAGAACGAAAATGAAGGTTTCTCCTCTTTTCCTCAGACATAAGAAGTTGGCAAACGAGCAGATAACCGTTTCTGTTATGTGTGAATTTTCAACTTGAATTATTTTATTTAAAGTAAAATTTAGGGATATAATTGGTCAGGTTTTTGTAGACCGCGATCTAATCCGTCGTGAATAAAATAGTTTTGAGAAGTATATAATTAAATTTAAAATTAATTTAAATTTTAAATAAAAAATATTTACAATGAATTTAAGTGGTGTTTAAATTTTATATGTTAAGTATTATATTTATATAAATATTTAATTAAATATAAAATATATATTTTTATAATAATATTTATAAATTTTATATATTTTATTTTATATAAAATAGTAATAAATATTTTATAAAAATATTAAAATTTTAAAATATAAATTTTTAATAAAAAAATTTTAATAAAAATTATTAATTAAAATATATAAAATTAAATTAATCAGGTTTTTTTCAAATAATAATAATTAGGTTTTAAACGAATTCAAATAGCGAGAATCAATTTTAATCTAATTTGGGATAAATTCAAATTTAAAAAATATCAATCTAGTTTGAGTTTGAGTATAGTGATTTTCATAGATATCCTATTCCTAATAAAATTACTAGCTGATCTGACTTATCATATGAGATATGTTGTGTTTTTATTAATTGGGTGCACCAGATTGTATTTGTGAAATGGCACACTTGAATCATACTCTAATTTCCCTCATATTATATGCTACTATTTCATATAGGATTAATATAGCATGATAAAACTAATTATAGTATTACAATTAGATAAAAAAAATAATTTTAATTTTTCAAAAAAATAATTTATTTTTAAAAAATAATAACAAAAAGAAAATAATTATTTTATGAAACTCGCTACTATTGATTTATTGTTATATTACTGATTTGTCATTCCATATTACTGATTTGTCATTCCATATAAACTATTTTATATGGAATCACGATCAAATTATACTTTCAATTAAAACAAAAAGTATGGATTAAAATTTTAATTTGAAATTCATAAATGTAATTTGATATCAACAACTACATAATTGTTAAAATTAAGAAAATCATCGTAAAAATAATAATGTTGCAAAAGGTTCCTTCTACATATAATTTATAGTCAACTGAAAGACAGTTCGAATCAATCATGCTTGCATTAACAATATTTTGAACACAGAAGCATGATTCAGAGGGGGCACCCAGCCGCCTTCTCTTCTTCAAAAAAAGCCACCAATATATTACTCCATTGATCATTGTTTCAATCATCCTCTCAACATTTGTTCTATTACTCTCTGCACAACCAAAGAGTATGTTAATTGAAGCCATATTTGATCCAAGGAAAGGGTTGTAATTCCTGATTAAATCTGACCTCAATCAGTTGAGCTTCTTATTAAATCTTCTCTTTCTTTTTGTTATTCTCTAATCAAAGCTGCCTTGCGGCTCCAACCAATTTTTTCCTATTAAGGATCTAAAGCCTGTGAAAACTGTAACGCCTAACTTTTCTATTTTTCAAAATTATTATTATTATTATTTTGACCTATTATATTACTTTAAGATGATTAAGTTTTGTTAATTAATGAAATGTAATAGTTATTTCATATAAAATATACATGATTAAATTTATTTGGTATTTAACAATATAAAGGATATTTATATATTATCTTTAGCAAAATTTTTATTTAGGAGTGCTTTGATTTCAAAATTTTTATTTAAAATGTACCTGGTAGGAAGCATATTTATGGACTTAAAAGTAACATTTTTCTAGTTTTGGGGTGAAATCGTAATTATTAAAAGTTAAAGGGCCAAATTATAAATTGGCTGACACTTGGCAGCTTCCCTATTACTCATTTTCAGCAGGATTTTTCTTGTCTCCAGCGGAGATAAGAAAAACGGGAAAAGAGAAGAAGGGGAAGGAGAGAAAAGATGGAGAAAGAAAAGAAAAGGAGAGAAGGAAAGAAAAAATAGGAAAAGAAAGAGAGAAAGGAAAGCTTTAAATTTGAATCTACCAAATTTTGGATAGAAAATGAAAGTTTATGTTGAGAAATTGTAAGTTTTAGAGGGAGAAACAAATAGTTTTTGTTAGAGAGAGAAAGTAGATTTCAAGCAAAAATTCTATTTCTAACATTTTTTTAAAATTATATTGATGTATATGAGCATCCTTAGTTCTTGAATCATTTTCAAATAAGGTACACGTTATTTTTTTATGAAGTTTTGAAGTTTATTGGTTTATTTTAGATTTTTAGTTTTATTAAAGTTTAATCAAATTAAAAATATTCTTTTGGATGTTTGAGTGCTAGAAATATATAGAGCAAATTGCTAAAAAAGCTCCAACTTTGCTCATGTTTACAATTCTATCCCATCCCACCTTTGGCACCCAGTTTAATTTTACGCTATTGTCAAAATCTGTTGTTAAACTTAACAGTAACATCATGTCATCATGTTTATTAAGTATTATAATATCTGATTAACTGCTAACCATATCCCTAAGTTATCCTAATAATCCCTAAATTAAAAAGAAATTTCAAAATCTCTAACTGAAAATTGATTCTAGCTCGTTTTTCCATGAGCAATAACAAGCAAAAAAAGAATGAACCAGTGGAGCAGAATCAATTTTGAGTTAGGGATCATGAGTTTTCTTTTCAATTTAGGGATTATTAAGATAACTTAGGAATAGAATAGTAGTTAATCAAATATTATAATACTTATTAAATATGATGACGTAGTGTTACTGTTAAGTTTAATAATTGATTTTAACGATAGGGTAGAATTAAATTAGGCGCCAAAGGTTAAGGTGAAATTCTTTAAAAAAAAAAAAAAGGAATAGGATAGAATTATAAAAATTGCCAAAGGCTGGGAATTTTTTGGCGATTTCTCCAAATATTTAAAAAGAGATTTTCTTTTATTGGTAAATTTTATGAATTTTATTGTTGATGTCATTATTAATGTTACTAACATTATTATTATTTGAGAGAATAGTTTACATAATAATGAGTTTTTTCTTTTTTTTTTTTTTTAAAAAAAAAGAAGGAGTTTATTTTGAGTTGAAAGGTAATATTGGTATAAGCACATTATGTAAAACAAGTATGTATAGAAATTGGAATTTTTTTTTACATATCTATTAAATTTTTTTTTATGAGAATTTTATGTATGTTAAAACATAAATAGATGAGGTTCTTTAGTGAATTTTAGAAATGGCTAAGCTTCAATTGAAATTTTCACTTGAGTGAGTTTACAAATTAGGTTTAAATGGTTTTGTTAAAGGTTAAGTTACTGGATTGATGCATGAAGGAAAGTATGTTATTGAATATGCTTCAGTTTATAGGCATGAGAATGAAAATGAATAATTTGGATTTTTCTTTTGCTCTTTAAAGTATAAATACTTGAAAGAAATGAAAATTTTTAATTAATTGAAAAAGGTTGGCTAAGAATTGATGATAAATCTATATTTAGCTTTTATAAATTTTGCTTTTCAAAATATTGAGTTAATGGGCTCCATATTATGTCTATTGTGATTCTGAATTTTCCAATTGAAACTATATAGTTGACTTGTGGAAATGGGATTAGTACTAGATAGAAGTAAAATTTTGAAAGTATGAAGTTATGCAAATATGAAACTAAAAAATATTATATTTGTTGATTTTATTGAGAAGAAGCAATTATATTAGATATGTTAAATCAAAGTTTAAATGGTAAGGTTTAAGAATTTAGGAAATTTAATGAAAATGGTAATTAAGACTTGAGTTTCAAAAATTTTAATATGGTTCTTTTTTTTTTTAGATATATTTTTAAAATAAGTTAGATAAACAAGAGATTTTAGGTTTTGAATTAAATTTAAAACTTCAGTTGTGTATGATTAATTTGAAATAGAGTTAGCCTCTAGTAGTTAGAAATTTTAAATAATGTAGTATGAAATGAAGCCTCTAGTAGTTAGAAATTTTAAATAATGTAGTATGAAATGAACTGATAGAAAAATACATAAAATACCATGTAACTTTTTTAATCGTCTATTCACTTAGGTCTTTCAAGTAACAAGAAATAAGGTGAATTTTATTTTTGTTATCTTAGAATTTAATTATGAGCTTTTGTAAACCCATGCTCAATTGTTTACTCTTATCGACAAAGTTTGGCATGTCCTAAACTTTATGTGCAATTCATAAATTCTATTTAACATAATTGTTGGACTTGGAGTGGAGATTAATGAAGAGGGAGTAAATTATATTATTTATTGTACAGGCCCTTGACAGGCATTGACTTGTAAATTGTGTTCATATTGTTACCTTGTGGTACTCATCGGAGTAATTATTATTATTATTATTGTTATTGAAAAATGTCGATTTTTGCTAAATTGTTGTCTTTATTTATTTATGTTATTTTTCAATTAAGATTTTATGACACAAAATTTATGCATGCTTAAAGTTTTATTTTTAGAGCTATATAGATCTGATCCTTCATTTGTGATGAAGGTATGTAAGTAGTTTTCGAGTGCAATGCAAAGTAAGTAACTTTATTAACTCCAAAGGGCCTAAAAACTCTCTCAGTTTTCTTCTTTAATGATAACGTTAAATGTATCAAGATGATAACATATATTAAAATATCAAAGAACAAGACTTATCCTTTAGCTAGTGAATGGAAAAGAGCTTAGATTTCAAGTGTTCATGGTTTGAAGATCTTGTATACTTCCATTATGAAATGCATTAACTGTAAAACAATAAGGTAATGGCTAATAAATCTTATAGTTTCTAAACTTGATACTTATCTCTAACTAACTGTATGAACAATTTCAGGTTCAACAATTTCTGGTTCTACTTGTTTAAATCAATTAGTTAGGATTATTTTCTAGAAAAACAGTGTGTGGTTAGATATTTTTACTTGATATGTGTGGTTAGATACTTACCTGATGTCTCTAATTAATATGAACAATTTTAGATTATATCAAGAAACTCAAGTTCTACTTGTTTAAATTAATCGGTTATTTAGGATTGTTTTCTTGGAAAAACAGTGTGTACATTTAGTATTGCAAAACTTTTCTTTTACTTATAATGTTTCAAATATGAAATATTATTTTAAATAATTTGAATTGCAATTAATATTACCAAATTATGTGCTTTGCGAGTGTTTTTCCCCATAAAAAAACAACTAATATGAGCTATATATATGTCCTTTATGTTTGCCCACATTCTGTAAGCATCATAAAAAAATGGGTTTATATTTCCTTTTCCTAGTTTTGTAGCAAAACTTTAACTTAATGTGGTTCTTTAATGTAATTGGGTATAATTTTCTCCTCATTCAAAAGGAACTTGGTAACTTGAATTCAAATCCTTGAATTTGAAATTCTCCATTCAAATGCAACTTAATTGAATTATATGCGTCTTAGTTTAATATCATTTTACAATTTCACAGTTAATTTGCTTCATATAGAGCTGCAAATTGCTTATATATGTATTTTTATTGTATTCTTTTAATGCATCCAGAACAAAATGATCTTTTGTGGAGACAATTTTAAGTTAATAGGTTCCACATCATAGATTTTATTTTATTCAGCTAAACTTGAAGATATTACTTTGCGTAGCATTTAAGCTTCTCAGCATCAATGTCAAGAGCTTTAGTTCTATTATCTAGAGATTATTGTTGCTTGTCCTTTTTCTTCATCTTTGTGACACCCCTTACCCGTGTACAGTATATCCGAGTAAGCAATGTCACACGGTGTACCGGCACACTCTATTTTACCTTATTTTTTTTTTATCATGGTTTTGAATATAACTTGTGAAATATTATTTATTTAAGTCATTTATTGAAATTATAATTTATTTGGGGTTCTGAAAATTTTATAGAAAATCCGGCAGAGTATCGGCTAAAAATGGAGAAAACAGTTCTTCGGAACCTGTGAAAAACACTTCCAAAATCATTTCCAAACAATCCCAACTCCATTTTATCAACAAAGTCTCAATATGATTTTCAACAACCTTTCCATTACTCAAACATTCATTTCTCATGATGCTCATATACAAGCAATAAATAAATGCTCAAATTTTACATTCATAACCACAATTTTCATTATTTACATGAACATCAAAATACATTACATAAGTTCAATTACATATGTGAAAATAAAAGTTAGTTACAAAATACCAAAATGAAACCTAGTGTCCTACCAATGCACTGCAGGTGGTGAGGTGACACGGACACTATGCAGAGCTGCAGGAGGTCTCACCCAGTCTGTGGTCTACTGGGCTCTCAGTCATTATCTCCCGAACCTACGCGTGGCAAAAGCAACGCGCTAAGCAATAATGCTTAGTGGTGCAAATAATAAAATAGAAAGAAATAACAAAAATAAATATGCATTGAATGTATATGACTTATTTGTTTTGTATTTGTATATCCATTTATTTTGTTAACTTTGTCCACTTTCATTCATTTGGTTGCCCAAGTAACCTATACTGGACGACTGGACTGGATAATGGGTAAACTGGCACTGGGTATTAAGTACCTCGGGCCGTCACACCATCGGTCACATATGCATCTCCCGGTGTGCGACAGAACAGCTAATAAGCTGTAATGACAATAGGCACAAGGCCAAATATCAACACAATATCAAAATGGCTAAAAGCCATAAAATCACAGAATGGCATAATGCCATGTGCAGTACTGCTAACTGAACCCTATTGGCATGCCAAACTATCCAAACCAATCTTGTTAGGTGTACTAGGTCATTTGATACTTTAAAATTTTTCAATTTGTGAATTTCAAGTTTTTGTGTCACTATTCACTTCATTAGTCAACAAAAATGTTGACTTTTGGATAGAAAATAGGTGTATTGGTTTTAGCACCCCCAATGTACCACATTTTGCATTTAAAACTTGTTGGAATAAGTCACCAAATCCATTTCCAAGCTTAGCACTAAGGGGTAGAAATTTCAGATTTTATACCATAATTTACTATTCCATTAGGGACTGTTACAGTGAAAATTTGAGGAAATGGTAAACATGAAAGTTGTTCCTTATTTTGTCTAGTTGAATTTCCTTTTTTGAATCACTCCATTTGGAGTTTTGTAGCTCTAGATATGGTCCAAAAACCACAGCTGGCCAGATTGCAAATCTGCAGAATTTACCAAATCTACAGTACCATGAACAGTGACTGCCACTGCCTTGTTGGATAGGTTCTGGTCATAATTTGGGGTAGGTTTCTTCATGAAAGTTGTTTTTTCTATATCTTATCTTGTTGCTGTAAAAATTTCAGGTCAATTTGACCATTCTACAGTGAGTTATGGCCAAATGAACAGTTACTGTTCATTTGGTCATTCTGCAGAATCTGCTTGCAGGGTATCCGGATTGGGGCCAACTTTTGGTCCACTTGTTTTGGTCTTTTGGGCATGGTTTCTTCAGCAAAATTGTGCCATTATATATCTAGTTTCATATCCAATTGGCCAAACACCAATTGAACCTATGGCAGTCCAAACAGGCTGGACTCACAACTGCACTCATTAGGCAGCCCACCAATTCAGTTTGTATTACTCTAAATCTCTTCAAATTATGGTCAACTTACCTCAAATGGTCACTAATTGACCATTATAATGTTCTTTAACAATTTCATAAGCAAAGTCCAATTTTCACTCCCAAACCCTAGCTCAAATTCAAAGTTTGTACAAATTACCTTAGTTAACTAACTAATTCATTATCCTTATGTTTATATACTTTAAACATGATTTCTAGTTTACTCCAAGTCCATCAAAAACACTCAATCCTATTCCTTCCTTAGGGCAGCCGAAATCCATGGGGTACATACACTTAACTTTTATTCATTTAATTGACAAATTCTCACTTATTTCAAGTCTCTAACATGGACTAAAAGAGGTATATGTATAAATATGCACTAACCTCTTGTAGGGCAGAATTTTCCAAGCTCAAACTTCACTTTCTTTCCTTTTCTAGGCTGCCAAACACTTTCCCAAGATGAGTGGACAAGTTTTAATGAAGGGACCTAAGGGTTTTGGGGTGAGAAATCAAGGATTTAAGGTATGAAAGAACAAGAATTATGGAGGAAGAAGGAGAAGCTCACGGCTGGCTGAAGAAGAAGGAGGAAACAGCAGAATTTTTGGGTCCATTTGTCTCTTTTAATTGTTTTAAGAAGGCTTGTTGAATGGTGATTGGTGGAGGGTATGTGAATGACATCATGTGATGTCATTATCCCTAATTTCCTTCATTTTTCTTTTCTTTTCTTTTCTACCCAATTTCAATTTAATTTTTAGCAATATTTATTCATATTTTGTGTTATAATAATTATTTACTTAACTGGATAAGTCGGCCAAAAATCACCTCTGAAGGCGAAATGACCAAAATGCCCTCCGTTTGGCTTAACGGGTCAAAATTGTCTGTACCGATTGAAAAATTTTTCTAAATATTTTCTTGGCATTATAATGCCATAGGAACCTCAATGACCCTTCTCTGGAGTCCCGAAAATTATTTTATGAATTTTCTCTCGTGTCTAGGGCTCCTAGTTGCGAGAACCGCAACTTCTCACTGGGTTACCCATCGCTTGGGCACCGGCTCATTTGACTTAATTGTATTTTATTTCTAAAATTTTTTACTAAATTTTTCTTATTAATATTTGAGTTAATTATGGTTCTTGACTTTAGTTTAAATATTTTTTCGAACGTTCTAGCTGTCCGGACCGACACTGGTCACCAGAACAGTAGAATGTACGGAGTTGCTACCGGGAGGGTGTTACAATCTTCTATTTCATCTTGAAAGTTTTATGATGATTTAAGTTGCTGCCATGTTGTGGATTATATATTGTTGTGGATGCAAAATAAATTCAAAATATATTTGTATTTTATACTTCTTTGTGTTGTTTAGTCAGATCTATTATGGTGCTTCAATATCTTTTATGCTCTTGCTTCAAGGTAGTGTGGACATTGAAGATCAACTTCACATATTCTTATTCCCCCTCATGGCTCATAGCCATATGATACCAACTATGGACATGGTCAAGTTGTTTGCTTCAAGTGGCTTAAAGACAACCATAATCACTCCTTCTCTTAATGAGCCTTTCATCTCCAAGTCAATATACTGATCACAAAATTTGTGTCTTAAAATTTATGTCCAAATACTTAAGTTTCCTACCATTTAGGCTGGATTACCAAAAGGATGTGAAAAATCTAGACTTTAACATTTCACAAAATATGGGGTGGGACATCGTGAATAAATTTTTCAGGGCGATAGTAATGCTTCAAGAACCCATAGAGAAGCTCGTAAGAGACTGCCGTCATGATTTCCTTGTTGCTGATGTGTTCCTTCCTTATGCTATTGATCCTGCATCCAAATTTGGGATTCTAAGCCTTGTGTTTCATGGCACTAGTTTCTTTGCTTTATGTACTGCATTATGTATTGCACTGTATGAGCTACAAAAGTGTTATTTTTTGTGGCTTGAATTTTGGATATGTTTTAATGGACCCAAATTATGACCTGACTCGAAAGCTTTACGCTGTGACCTAATTGAGATAAAAAGTGATATCTGTAGTGGTAACAAAGGGCACAGGCCAATAGGAAATATTGTAATATTCTGCCCTTTATGGTAGAGTTGTGAAATATTAGGGAAACACACTGAGGTTAAGATTTGAAAGTTCTGAGTGATTGTATCCCGCTATTTTCATCATAGTGAAACTTTTTTTTTTCTTGCCCATAGATGTAGACTTTACAGTTGAACCATATTAAATCTTGTGTTATTCTTCTTCTCTTTTCTATACTGTGTGATTATGTGATTTGTGTGTGTGCCATAGATTTACATGCCTATTATAACAAATTGGTATCAGAGCTTTGTGCACAAAACCTAGGGTTTACATATGTTATCATCTTTAATGAAGTACGAGATAGAGAAGTTTGATGGTGGATCGAGTTTCAGTTAGTGGAAGATTAAAATCAAATCTTCCTTGATCCTACAAGATCTATGGAAGGCAATTAAGGATAACTTTCAATAAGGTATGAAGAGGCAGAGAAGGCTAATCTAAAGGAGAGAGCCTTAAGTGCGATTTTCATGAGCTAACTGATAATGTCGTCCTATGTGAGATTGCTAGTATAGCATGGAAGAAATTGGAGGAGTTGTACTCTGCCAAATCACTAACCAACCGCCTATATATGAAGAAAAGGCTTTACAATATGAGAATGAGTGAAGGTATGCCTATTAAAGAACATCTGGATGAATTTAATTCAATTATTATGGACCTGAAGAACATTGATATTGATATTGATAGTGAAGATCAGGTCCTTATTATGTTGTGTTCTTTGCCAACCTCTAATGAGGCTTTTGTTGTACTTTATTGTATGGGAAAGACAATATTTCACTAGATGATGTTAGTAATTCTCTAAAATTGAAAAAGATGAAAAAGAATTTTTCAGATAATAGAGAAAGATTTGAGGGAGAAGGTTTGGTGAGCAAGGGAAAAACACATTCAAGGGAGGGTTCTTTAAGCAAAAAGAAATCTAAAGCTAGATCTAAGTCAAGAATGAAAAAGGCTAACTGTTTTAAGTGTGGGGAGCAAGGTCACTAGAGAAGAGACTATCCCGAGTTGAAAAATAAAAAAGGAAAAGCAACTAGAAAGTTCTACAAATGTGGTTGACAGTTTTATCGATTCTAATGGTGATGACAGTGCTGGAGAAATTTTATTTGTGAGTTCAGATCATGGACAAAATTCCTAGATTTTTAATACTGGTACTACTTATAACATGATTCCACACAGAAACTGGTTTATCACTTACAAACAGATGAGTGATAAGGCATTTCTAGGCAATGATCGTGCATTATCTGTGGAAGGAATTGGTAACATCAGATTAAGGATGTTTGATAGCGTTGTCAGAACTATAGAGTGTTGGCATGTTCTAGGACTGAAGAGGAACCTAATTTCTCTTGGGACACTTGACTCTCATAGATTTAGATACCATGCAAAGAATGGAGCTCTCAAAGTGTGCAAGGGCTCTATGGTACTCATGAAGAGCAGTTTGGTTTCAAGATTATATTTTCTTTAGGGCAATACAGTTTCTGGTGAAGCTGCAGTAGCATCTGAAAGCAATAATCAGAATTAGATTCAATTGTGGCATATACATCTTAGTCATATGAGTAAAAGAGGGTTATCTATGTTGAGCAAGTGAGATTTATTGGATGGACAAAAAACAAAATCTGTGGACTTTTGCGAACACTGTATATTTGGCAAACAGACCAAGGTGAAGTTTAATAAAAAGGTAGTGCGTAAGACCAGAGGAATAGTAAATTATATCCACTCAGATCTATGGGGTTCTAACAGAATCCATTCTAAGAGCAGTGCTAGGTATTTCATGACTATGATTAAGGATTACTTTCATATGGTATGGGTGTATTTTTTGAAAACAAAAGATGAGGCATTTTCAACCTTTGTAAAGTGCAAGATGATGATTGACAAGCAGACAAAAAAGAAGGTCAAACATCTTAGAACAGATAACGAGTTCAAATTTTGCAATCATGAGTTCGATGCATTCTATAGCAATGAAGGTATAGTTAAACACCACACTTGTGTAAGGACACCACAACAGAATGGTATTATAGAAAGCATGAACAGAACGCTTTGTGACAAAGCACGAAACATGCTTTTTAAGATTGGGAAAGGATTTCTAGGCTGAAGTAATTAATATAGCCTATTTCTTAATTAATAGATCTCCATCTACAGCTATTCAGTGCAAAACTTCTTTTGAGATTTGGTCCGGTTCACTTGCTGATTACTCTTAGCTGAGAGTGTTTGGTTGCCCTACTTATACTCATGTGAGAAATGGTAAGCTTAAACTGAGGGCTAGAAAATGCATATTTCTAGGGCATGTATCTGGAGTGAAAGGCTACAGGTTATGGTGCAATAATCCAAAGTCTCTAGGATTAATTATCAGTGTAACATCCCTATTTGCATAGCCTGGTATATGTTACTGTTCCGGTGACCGATATCGGTCCGGACAATTAAGGGGATTAAAATCACATCTAAGATAACTAGATAAGCCCTGAATGCAAATAATTAGTAATTGTCAAATAGTTAAGTATAAAGAAGAAAAACAAAGGATAAAAAGTTAAATGAGCTGGGAGTCACAGCGATGGGTGACCTTCCTAGGAAATGACTATGAGGTCAATCGTAACTCGAATTTTGAACCAAAAAATGTGACGCTGCGGTCCTTAGGACTATTGCGAATACAGTGGAAAAGAGAAAATCACGAAAAAGAGTCATTAAGCAGGTCAAATAATTAGGTCAGAAATCCGAAAGAAATATCGAATAACTTGCAAACCGGATTGAATCAGCGAGGGGCAATTTAGTCAATTTACCCCTAGAGCTGACTCCTGACCTAATTATCCAATAAAATTTGAGAAATAAAAATTTTGAAATGTAGATTTAAATTGAAGAGGTAAATGAAAAAGAAGTGAAAAATCAAAAAGTTTATGACATCATCCATGACAAAATAAATATTAATTTTTAAATTTTGAAAATTGGGAGATAATGCAACATAAAAAAGAGCCAATAAGAATTAAAAGAAAAAAAAATTCATTTTTTTCCCTTTCTTCTTCTTCTACCCGTCCCTCTCTCACACTCTCATCTCCATTTGTGTCTACCATTAAAGAGTTATTCAAACTTGAATAACTTAATTTTCTCTCACAAAATCTAACCCTAAACCCTAGTAAGCTTCTAAATTAACCTAGACGAGAAGAGTGAAGAAGGAAAGAAAGGGAGAAATTGAAGGAAGAGAAGAATTGAAAATTCTAGTGGAGGTAAGCACCTGTACTTGGAAATTTAAGTTTATTTGTTGTGTTTATGACTCAATTAACTTAGATTTTAACTTAAAATCAAAAGAAAACAATTGTTGGAGGACCAAAAGAGAATTTCGGCTAGCCTTAGTTAGGGTTTGAAATGAATGAATTTGATGTGTTTGATTGGTTCTTTAAGTTGAATGAAGTATGTAGACATTGAATGTGCACTTTGAATGCATTAGATTTGAATTCTATATAATTTGGGTTTTGAGTCTGTGAAAAATTGGAGAAAAAGTTGAGAATTGACCCTATTTGAGTTGAGAAATGGTCAATTGTGACTATTTGTGGTGTGTGTGAATT
Source organism: Hevea brasiliensis (assembly GCF_030052815.1). Taxonomy (NCBI): domain Eukaryota; kingdom Viridiplantae; phylum Streptophyta; class Magnoliopsida; order Malpighiales; family Euphorbiaceae; genus Hevea; species Hevea brasiliensis. Next base: position 28,469,954 of record NC_079506.1, read on the forward strand.
GTTAGAACTAAGTTTCAATTCAGATTGGTTAAGGTCAATATGCAAACAGCTTGACCTAGGTCCCTTTTAGGGACCAAAAATGAAAATTTACCAACCCAATTGGTGTGAGGCCAATTGGGAATGAAACAAGACACAAAATGGACCATTTTTCATTTGGCATCATGCCTAGAAAATGACCATAACTTAGTAAACAATTAGGCCAAATTTGGATTAGGGTACACTGCCCTGTACAAAAATGATCAAATAAACAGTAGTCACTTAAATGACCATAACTTGGTCTAAGAAGGTCCAAATGACCTGAATCTTATACCGATGGAAAGCTGAGACATAGCCCTACAATTTTCATGGGGAAAACAAACCCAAATTTTGACCATAACCTATCCAAAAAGTCACTTACAATCAGCATACCAAAACTGCCAGTATCCAGAAAATGCCTAGAATTCTTGGTAGCACCAAATCCGACCAGCCCAATTCAAATAGTCATATCTTGGGGTACACAACTCCAAATGGAGTGATTCAAAAAGAAAATTAAAGTTAAGACAATAAGGAACAACTTCTATGAATAGTAATCCTGAAATGCAAAGTTTAGAAAAACTTTGCCAAATTCCAACAGCAACTAGACCAATGGAACAATGCAAAACAAGGTACCAAAACTGAAAATTTGAGTTTTAACTTAGGAGACCTAGAAATTGAAATGGCAACCTAAACTAATAAATTAAGCACACAAAATATGGTATGTGGATGTAATTGGAATTCACATACCTATTAAGCATAAGAAAGTCAACAATTTGATCGAAATAGTACTATGAATAGTAATCCCGAAATGCAAAGTTTAGAAAATGTCAATTTAGGCCTATGTAGAGATACAATTAAATAAGTATGAAATAAATTATTAGATTTATTATGAGATAAGATATTGAAACACTATAAATTACGTGTTTCAGCTGAAAAATACTTGGAAAAGGATAGGGCAAACTGAGTCAACGCCTAGAGACGACTCACATCAGGTTTGTACACAAAAATTTTTAAATTATAGTTTTCACAATGAAAATTGATTTGTCATACATTGTGAATATGTTTTGTTCATTATGAATTTCAAGAATGTTGTGTTGCCTATTTTACAATGGAAATTTGGAATAAAAATTATTTATTGATTTGTATGAAATATTTGAACAATATGATTTTGAATTTGATTATGGCCTTGGAAATTTTATTTGAGAATTCGTGTGTTGCCTACTTTAGAAATGAAGATTTGAAATGAAGTTTGTTTGATTGTTGTATCAATTATACTTGAACATCATAGTTTTAAATTGTTTTTGATTCACACTTGGCATGACAGTCCCTTACTATGTTCCTCCTCCACTTGTGGGGTTGAGTTTGATATTTGATCACTTTCCTCCCTCTCTGGCTTGCTAGTCTGAGGTGAGTTTGGATGAGTATTCATTAACTAGCTAGCCACCTCCCTCATTGATTTCAATTAATGGGGTGAGTTTGCCTTGTCGTGGTATACAACACGGTATGTTTGGAAATTTTGTGTCATAGCCTAAGTTGTGTTATTGATTGGCAACACTTTGTTTATTAAATTGTTTGATCAAATTTGTGTTATATTAAGCTTTGAAAATTGTGATTTGTGATAAATGTGATTTGAAAATTGAAATGTGATTGTGAAATATTTGAACTGTAAACTAATAACAAATGTTTTATATTTTGCATTTTATATTTTATTGTGCACCGCTGAGTATTGAGTATTTTTATACTCAGCGATAGCTTTTTTTGCTGTCGCAGATAGGAGTAAGGAGAAAGCAGCAGAGTGAGCTGCTGTTGATAAGACTACACTGACTTTTTGTATCGGTATTTATTTATATCCTTGTAAATTTGACTTGATATAAATAATCTTTTGTTCATATGTATCTAAGTATTTAGATGAGCAGTTGTACATTAAAGTTTATAATAATATTATTTTTTATTTTTCTTTTGTAAATTAAGACTTATGTATGTAAATTTAATTTAATGCAATGTTTATGAGTTTATCGAATTATCTATAAAAATTTTTGAGTTGTGAATTTTAAATTGAAATTTGGTTGAATTGTACTGATTTGATAATATATTGATGGTTGGGGTTGAGAAATGAAATTATAGGGAGTGTTTTCACAGGTTTTGAAGAACTGATTTTTCCCAATTATAGACGGCACTCTGCTGAAATTTTTATAAAGTTTGCGGAAACTTTAAGTTGATTGAAAATTTGATATGTGGTTTATCTTTGAATAAAAGTTTTTAATTCCTACCAAAAGTGCTCACCACCTTCGAAAAGTAAGAAAATTATTTTAAAATCCCTTGTAGTATATTTAATAGGTTACCGGTAGGCAAAGTACGGTGATTCATTAGATGTACTATGGGATCATGTTATATCTTACTGAGGGGTAGGGTGTGACAAGTAGGGATGTGACATTTAATAAGTTTACTTCATTGGATAGTCAGAGGGAGAAGTCAATAGTAAAATCAAATCATGGTGTCAGATAATAGGTGAAGTTTGGCATTGATACTTTAACAGTCTAGTCCAGTGATTCAAAGGATGAGGTGCACTATCCTGATCAACAAGAGGATGCACTTAAGTAACAGGAACCATATAGCATTACAACTAGTAGAGAGAGAAGACAGAATAGACCCCCGCAGAGATATACATATGCAGATCTAGTTGCATTTGCTTTATCAGCTATTAAGATAGCTGATGTGTATAAACCTAGCAATTATAGAGAAGCTATTTCTTGTTCAGATGCAGATCGGTGGGTCGCTGCTATGGGTGAAAAAATTAAATCTTTTCACAAAAATCAAACTTAGGAGCTTGTAACATTGCCTAAGTGATAGAAAGTGGTAGGCTACAAATGGGTACTCAAGAAAAATGAAGGCACTCCAGGGGTTGAAACACCTCAATATAAGGCAAGGTTGATAGCAAAAAGCTTTACTCAGAGGGAGGGAATTAACTTTAATAAAGTGTTTTCTCTAGTTATGAAGCACAATTCTATCAGGGTCTTACTTGCTATGGTTGCTCTTCATGATTTAGAGCTTGAGCAACTAGATGTGAAGACAACATTTTTGCATGGTGAGCTGGAGGAGAAAATTTATATGAGTTAGCTTGAGGGATTTGTCACTCCATGTATGGAAAACCATGTTTGCTTGCTCAAAAAGTCTATATGGTCTAAAACAGTCCCCTAGACATTGGTACAAAAGATTTGATACATTCATGATTCATAATAGCTTTATTTGTAGTTCATATGATAGTTGTGTGTATCATAGGAAGCTTTCAGATGATTCCTTTATCTATTTGCTATTATATGTGAATGACATGCTTATTGCTGCTAAAAATATGACACAAATTAACATTCTGAAAAAGCAGTTGAGCGATGAGTTTGAGATGAAGGATCTGAGTGCTACAAAGAAGATATTGGGAATGGAAATTACCAAGAATAGAAGTGTTGGAAAGCTTTTCTTGTCTCAGAAGGTATATATTGAGAAAGTGCTTAAGCATTTCAACATGAATAATGCTAAGCCTGTGACTATTCCATTTGCTGCCCATTTCAAGTTATCTGCAGATATGTCACCAAAAATAGATGAGAAGATGGGGCATATGTCCAATGTTCCTTATTCAAGTGCTGTTGGTAGCATCATGTATGCTATAGTTTGCACCTGACCTCACATTTCACATATAGATAGTATTGTGAGTAGATAAATGGTGTGTCTTGGAAAAGAGCATTGGTAGGTAGTAAAATGGATTTTGAGGTATTTGAAAGGTACTATAGATGTTGGTCTGACATTTGACAGGGCCAAGATGAGTGATTCAGTTGTTGGCTATGTGGATTCAGATTTTACAAGGGACTTAGACAAGAGGAGATCTTTGATAGGTTATTTGTTTAGTCTCTCTGGAAGTGCTATCAGTTAGAAGGCAACATTGCAAGCCACAATTACTTTGTCTACCACAGAGGCTGAATATATAGCTTTAGCAAAGCCAGTAAAGGAAACTTTATAGTTGCAAGGTTTGGTGGGTGATCTTGGGTTGATACAGAATAAGCCAACAGTATTTTATAACAGCCAGAGTGCAATACATCTCACAAAGAATCAGATGTGCCATGAGCAAACTAAGCACATTGATGTGAGATATCACTTCATTTGAGACATTATATCTTAGAGGGCTATAGTTGTGCAAAAAGTCTCTACACATGATAATCTAGTAGATATGATGACCAAGAGAGTCTTAGTCAGCAAGTTTAGGCATTGCCTAGACTTGGTTAGTGTTTGTAGTGCTTAGTAGTACCCTTGCGAGGGCATATGGCAAGACAAAGTGTTTGTGATTGTTTTATTGATGATGGAGGGAATTCAAGCCAAAGGGAAGAATTGTTATTTTTTATGGCTTGAATTTTGGATATGTTTACATGGATTCGATTGTTACTTGACCTGAAAGTTTCGCGCTACAGCCCAATTGGGATAAAAAGTGATATCTGTGATGGTAGCGGAGGGCATGGGCATATAGGAAATATTGTAATATTCTGCCCTTTGCGGTGGAGTTGTGAGATATTTGGAAAACACACTGGGATTAGAGTTTGAGAGTTTTGAGTGATTGTATCCCGCTCTTGTCATTATAGTAAAACTTTTTCTCTTGTCTTACCCGTGGACATAGATCTTATAGTTGAACCATGTTAAATCCTATGTTATTCTTCTTCTCTTTTCTATACTATGTGATTGTGTGATTTGGGTGTGTACTATAGATTTATGTGCCTGTTATAACAAAAGGAAAGTTGCATTACATCAGATTCAGAACCTTTTCTTGTGCCTAATCTTCTTGGAAACATAAAGCTTTCATGAAAGTAGTTGCCAATTGACTTTGCGAAGACGCTAAAAGCATCTAGAGAATCAGGGTCAAAGAGCTTTAGGGTAGTTTTTAATAGTTTTTATGAGCTTGAGCCAGCTTATGTCGATTATTATAGAAAATTTAGAAGGACATGGCACATAGGTTCAGTTTCACTATGCAATGTTTGCCTGGTTTTACAACTACCACAAGTGTACGGATCGTTAACAAGTAATAAAGTGATGAGTAGAGTATCGTTCCCACGATGAGTTATAGGGTAAGTACTAAACTACACAATAATCTTAATTGTTTAAACTACTGAAAGTTATAAGAGGGTAAATTCTAAACTAAGACGAATAACTGTTGAGAATTAAAGAAAGTGAATCTGGAAACTTAAAGAGAATTCTAATCATGTGAATAATTCTAGAATTTTAGATTTCACACCTTAACCTTATTATAGTTTTAATCTTGCCTTATTAATGGATTGAGAGTTTGTTTCTTTGATGGAAATTAATCATAAGGTATCCTAGATCTTCTCTCAAGATATTTAAGGTGTATTTCAATTAGAGCCAAACCCTACTTCCGTTAGTGATTAATTAGTCCTAATAAAAAATCTTTGAGATCTATGATTAATTTTGGAACTCCACAAAGGTTATCAGCCTATCTCTAGGTCAAATTTCTTAGGTTTAAAATCTTATTTTTCCAATATTAATCTTCACCTCTTAATTCATCAATTAATATCTTAGATCATGATTAGGTGGGTACCAACACATAGCATACAATAAGAACACAAGAGATTGAATCAAAGAACAAAACTCAATTCTATTAAATAAAACTCAATATATATCCATAACAAAAGTCAAGAATGCTACTTTTTAAATTCTAGAATTTAAGGAGTTACTCACTCATGGTGAGTTTAACAAACATAATATAATAAAAGTAAGAGCACATAAAACCAATCTGAAGACTAAAAACAAAAGAACCGAGGGAAGATTCTGTAGCTACGAACTTATGGAACTTTGGCTGAGAAGTATGTCCTTGGCACTGATGTGATCCTTCTTCAAGATGGCTAGGGTTTCTTAAGAAGGCTTCTCTTAAAACTCTTCCCTTTGTGTATGTATGTAGCTATATCTTATTTTTTTCTTCTTTTTTTTTTTCTCTTCTCTTTTCTCCTTCTTCTGTTTTCTGCTGGCATTTATTTATATTAGGTGCCCTAGGGTTAAGTTTTAGAGTCCCAAGGGCATTAGAAGTCTAATTGGTGTGTCAAAATAGGAGTGGAAGTCAGATTTAGAAAGTTGCTGAAACGTAGTACACGGCCCAAGTGTCACTACACGGCCTAAGGCGTGTAAGTTGCTAGAGCTGATGGCCTCTTTTTGGATGGAGGGTAGTAAGTTACACCGGCCTTGAAAGCTTATACAGGTCAACTTACACGGCCTGTGTACTGTGGCTTTTCTGCAACTTCTTCAAGTCTCACCAGGCAGGAGGTTACACGGTTCTGGGGCTGTGTTTACATGACCCGTGTAAAGTGTGTTAGTAACTTGCCTTGCTTCTTAAGTTCTTCCAAGCTTCCTTCTTTGCTCTTATGCCTTGAATTTCTGTCAGAACACCTAAAAATATGCAGAAAACATAGATTTTAGTGTGGATCAGTGAAATTTACAAAAATTAATGAAATTATCAAACATGCATGCAATTACCTATCTAAATACCATGAAATGTTATACAATTGTGTTTAAAAATATCTATATAATACAAGTATATCAAATACCCCCAAACTCAAACTTTTACTTGTCTTCAAGCAAATCAAAACCCTTTTTGAAACACTTTTTAGGGGAAACTTATAAACATAACCAAAATTTCAATATACATACAATTGAACTCCTTCTATCTTTCATACTAATTTTACTCTTTCAAGGCATAGAGACCTCAACAGTTGCCTGTTTAGAGCTTCACCCCCTTCATGGTGCTTCAACTAATTATTTTTCTATACAAGGCCATTAATAAGTTACAAATAACCTGTTTCATCAGGATAGACTGAAGAAACACTTACTCTCCTAAGTTGCCTCTATTGAGGATGATTGTGGTGAATTTGATTTAATTCCAACTCCATAGGCATATCTCAATTTCCTATCTCCACTAATGTAGCATATACTTTTAGAAGATCAAAAGCTCTTTAAAATGGTTATAATGGGGCTAAAGGATAATGATTTGGTTACCAATGAAGGGTTTTAAGGAGTGTAAATATGAGAATAGCATATATGCACAAAGTACTAAATACACCAAGTTTATACTATTGGTTTTGTATGAAGAGGAGGAATTCTTAGTTTTTATAGTGCCAATCATGCTTATCTTGGAACCTTCTCTCTCTCTCTCTCTTGAATCAAACTCATTATTTTTGCTGGGTTGGAAAGACAAGTTATTCTTTGATTTTAATTGCACACTTGCACTCTTCTTGAGTTCTACACCCTCTCTTCATATTTTCTTTTGTACTTGATATCCTATCCTTTATGCATTAGGCTTTCTTAAAAAGGTGAGGTAAGTGTTTAGTCTAGGGGCTAGGTCAATAATTATGAGTAAACAAGGAAAATCATATAGGTAAAAATATAGGCTCAAGTTGGGTGCAAGTGATGTATTGTGACTAAGGGTGGCTAAGGCTTAATTAGGCTATATCAAAGAATGCCTTAATCATCTCTTCATCAAGCATATGCTAGGATTTTGCCTTGATAGGTCTAAAAGATATGTTCTAGAGCTGGTGAGACATTTTTAGGTTTGCTTATATTTCAAAAATTTTCTTCTAATTTTGCAAGTTCAATGTGATAGATTAATGGCTATGAAGGGGTTTAACTAGTTTAACTCCATTTAGGTGATTTAGCTTTTCACAAACAACATATTAAAGGCTTTTTGTCTATCCAGATGTATTCATTCCTCAATTCCAGGAAGTCTAATTATTAGCTCATCAAAGTTTTAGTTATAATTCTAAGTTAAAAGCCATTTGAAAAAAAAAAAAAAAGTCCAGAGTTCTCAAAATTGCAAAAATTTTTTGGATTTTTGATACACAAGTATAATATGGATATAATTAAGTAGTATAATGAAATGCAATGTGTGAATGCATAAATGCATACATGCACCCTCGAACTCAGAACTGGCATTGTCCTCAATGGTAAACAGAATAAGCAAAATATTCAGAAAAGAGAATGTTATTTATTACGATAGAGAGCAAAGACATGCAGAGCAAAAAGATTAACAATCATGGACCTAGTGCCAGAATTAAGGCCTAAGCCAATACAGTATACCAAAAATGGCCTAATCTATGGTCCTATGACTAAAAACTCTCAGAGAGTGAGGAAGGGGTGCCTGCAATATGGCGTTCTAAGATCATATCCAACTTGTCATGGGCCTCTTAGAGACTATCTTCCATTGTGAAAAATTGATCCTCAATAGAGGTCTCTAATGCCCACATCCGAGCTCAAATGTGGTCTCCATCCTCTGTAGGAAAGCAAGCATAGGGTCTGTAGGGGGTGGTGTATAGGGAGGAACTCTGGCTAGGGATTCTTGCAAGATAGGGTCTAGTTCCTTCTGTTGCAGTTGCTACTATGCTGCACTAGAGGATTCACCTCTTTCTTTCCCTCTTGGTACTGCTTGGGGGATGACATTCCCTGCAACATCAATTAAAAGGTAGTGATGTCCCACTTGCCTGCATATCCCCATGGAGATACAGATGGTCTAGACGATATGAGAGGCACTAGTGATGGGGCGTAAGCAGACATGGGCAGGTACAAACCCAAAATGAAAAGCAATTACTGTGATTAAGCCACCCACTGCGATGTTCCCCATGGCTTGGTGGGATATCCTTCGAAAGTAGTTGCAGAGGAAATAGCTTGTATTGCAATGCTGACCAGTTACCATGTACCATGGGAAAAATAGTTCATTGGTGTTTACAATGGCCAAACTGTCGCCATGTCCCATGATGGTGTGGGCATCGAATTAGTGCATGTAGCGTAGAGCGAAGCTCACCAACCCACTAGATTTGGATTTGTTGGAATTGTAAATTTTTTAGTTTAGCATGATGGATCGCCAAAACTCAATACTAATATAGACCAACCTGTTCTGTGGAATCTCTTAGTGTCCAGTATTATCAAAGCCAAAAATAACATTAAACTCGTCCATGTTTAGGACACGATCAACTCCTAAGAGGTGGAATGTGATCCTCCCCCTATCACCTGTATTAGTGGCCCAAAGGATGGCCTGAAAACTCCCTAGGAACTCCAAAGTTGTGTCCCTATAGGTGAGGTAGCATAGTTGGGCAAAACGGGTCCACCCAATACTGTCAAGAAGAATCTCTACCTCCACTTTCAACCTTAATTTCACCAGTAGGGTAGTGTCTATGTATTTGGCGAATGAAATCTTACGATGACCAAGCTTGGCATATAAGTCTCGGTGCTTAGTATTGTAGAAGGGCCAGGCAATGGGGAATTCAAGTTCTTATGGCTGTTGGGGTTGTTGGTGTTGTGGAGGTTGTGGTTGTGGTTCTTGTGGTGGGGGCATGACGAGTTCTTGTGTGTTAGGGTAGATGTTAAAAGGGTAGGGATGGTGAATAATGGCCTCCTCAAGATGATGAGCCAACTCTACCTGCAGCTTTCTTTGTTGGTGCTATGGAAGAGGAAAGAATGAAGAAGTTTTTAGGGTTTGGAGAGGGGAATCAAGATGGAAAGGAAAACTTGTGAGGAAATCTTTGGAAAGAGGGGGATTTATAGGAGTTTAAAGGGTGGGTAATGGTTAGAGGGAATTTAAAGGGGCAAATATGGCATTTGGAATTATTTTCTCGCCTCTTTAGTGCACTCTTTGTTATGTTTTACACGGGCCCGCATATCACTACATGACCCAACCTGTGTAACTTTCTATTTCTCTTTGTTTTGTTCTCGGGCAGGTACACGGGTCGCTTACTATTACACGGGTTACCTCGTGTAACTTTCTACCTATGTATTCCTGTGTTTCCCACCTTACACGGGGCCGTGTAATAAGGAAAAGAGGCCCGTGTAAGTTTCTGGCCCAAGTTTTCCCAACCCTTTTTTCGAGTTTTCTGGTTACACGGGCCGTGTGTCTTCACATGGGGTGACCCATGTAACTTTTTGGAGTGCCTATATCTATGAGCTTTCTACATCTAGAATGTTACACAGGGAGTGTACCATTACACGGCCTGACCCGTGTAACTTTATGGGCAAAATTTTCTATGCTCTCAAAAGGTATTTTCTTATTCTAACTCTCCAGAAGTTTATGCTAACTTGTTTTTATGTGAAAGAACTAAATGCAAGTAAGAGTTAGCAATAAAAATACTCCCCTGTTTTGTGGTTTCCTCTCTTCCGTGGATTAGACTTGGTGATCTTCTCTCCCCTTTTGCGTTCCCCTTATCTTACGTGCAATGTGAAGAGTGGGGGTGCCCACAAAACGAGAAATAACATAAAAAAAGAAATTAAATTGTAAAGAAAATGTAAAAATCTTGGGTTGCCTCCTAAGTAACGCTTATTTATAGTCATTAGCTTGACTGTCTTTTAGCTTTATGACCAGATTAAAGGATTGCTGTAGGATTATATGAATCCTTTCTCAATTGTGTTTCCCGATAAGTATGGCTTTAATCTCTACCCATTAACCTTGAAGGCACCGGAGGTTTCGCTCAATACTTCTACTGCTTCATGCGGAAAGATTTAAGTGACCTTGAAAGGTCCAGACCATCTTGACCGCAGCTTTCTTGGAAAGAGCTTTAGCCTTGAGTTGAATAGCAGGATGAGGTCTCCTTCCTTGATTTCTTTTCTAGTTATGTGCCTGTTGTGCCATCTTTTGGTCCTGTCTTTAAAGATCTTGGCATTCTTATAGGCATTTTACCTAATTTCATCTAGTTCATTAAGCTGTAGAAGCCTTTTTTCTCCAACAGCTTTCAAGTCAAAGTTCATGGTTTGAATCGATCAATAGGCCTTGTGTTCAAGCTCGACTGGGAGGTGGCATGATTTCTCATAAACCAAACGAAAGGGAGTTGTTCTAATGGGAGCTTTGTATGCAGTGCGATAGGCCCATAATGCATCATCTAATTTTAAAGACCAATCCTTCCTTGAACGATTGACCGTTTTCTCAAGGATTTGCTTCAGTTCCCTTTTTGAAACTTCCACTTAACCACTAGTTTAAGAGTGGTAAGGTGTTGCCACTTTGTGAGTCACTGCATATTTCTTTAATAATGTCTCAAATTGCTGATTGCAGAAGTGACTTCCTCCATCACTGATGATTGCCCTTGGGGTGCCACATCTTGTGAAGATGTGCTTCTTGAGGAATTTGGTTACCACTCTGGCATCGTTTGTTGGTGTGGCTATTGCTTCCACCTATTTTGATATATTTTCGACACCAACTAAAATATACTTGTTTCCAAATGAAGATGGGAATGGACCCATGAAGTCTATTCCTCACACATCAAATAACTCTATTTCAAGTATACCGTGCAGTGGCATTTCATTCCTCCTTGAGATATTTCCTATTCTTTGGCATTGATCACATATCAGCACAAAGGATCACACATCTTTGAACAGATTTGGCCAGTAGAACCCTGCTTGTAAAATTTTAGTTACTATTTTTATTGTGCTAAAATGTCCTCCATAAGGTGATGAGTGGCAGTGTTGCAGAATACTCTTTACCTCCTCCTCTAGTATGCATCTTCTTATCAAGCCATCATAACATCTATTGTACAACAGAGATTCCTCCCATGTGTAGTATCTCACATCATGTAGGAATTTCTTCCTTTGCTGGTAGGACATGTTGGGTGCTAAAACCCTACACACAAGGTAATTAACAATGTCAGCATACCAAGGGGCTTGGGAGATTACAAATAAGTTCTCATCTAGAAAGGAATCATCAATTGGCAGATCATCAAAGCTATCCTCATGTTCTTTTCACCTGAGCCTGGACAGATGGTCGACTACCACATTTTCGGTCCCCTTTCTATCTTTGATTTCAAGGTCGAATTCCTATAGAAATAGAATCCACCGGATCAATCTTAGTTTTACTTCTTTTTAGTTCAGGAGGTTCCTAATGACAGCATTTTCTGTGTAGATGACAACTTTGGAGCCTACCAAGTAAGATCTAAACTTGTCAACTGCAAACACAAGAGCTAAAAATTCTTTTTTTGTGGTTGCATAGTTGACTTGTGCATCATCACGTGTTTTACTGGCATAATAGATGGCATGAACTTTCTTGTCTTTTCTTTTTCCAAGCACTACCCCTATTGTATAATCACTTGCATTGCACATTATCTTGAATGGTAGTTCCCAATCTGGTGGTTGCATTATTGGTGCTCAGATAAGGGCTTCTTTTATCCTACAAAAGGCAACAGGATAACTTTCATCAAAGTCAAAGAGAAAATTTTGATTTAGCAAATTAGTTAATGGCTTAGCTATTTTGGAGAAGTCCTTGATGAATCTTCTGTAGAAGCCTGCATGCCCTAAAAAGCTTCGCACTTCCTTGACTGATAAAGGTAATGGCATTTTTTCAATGATCTCTATTTTCGCCTTGTCCACTTCTATCCCTCTTTCTGAAACTAGATGCCCAAGGACTATACCCTCTTTTACCATGAAATGGCATTTTTCCCAATTAAGAACCAGATTTGATTCTTCATATCTTTGAAGCCCCTTAGATAGATTAGTTAAGCATTCATCAAAGCTGGTTCCATAAACAGAAAAGTCATCCATAAAAACTTCCATTATATTTTCAATATAATCAGAAAAAATGGCCATCATGCATCTTTGAAAAGCTGCGGGGGCATTACAAAGACCAAAAGGCATTTTTTTTATATGCAAATGTTCCATAAGACCAAGTGAATGTGGTCTTTTCTTTATCCCCAGGGTGAATGAGAATTTGGAAGAATCCAAAATACCCATCTAGATAACAGAAATAGGAATGCTTGGCCAGCCTCTCTAACATTTGATCTATAAATGAAAGAGAAAAATGGTCTTTCCTGGTGTTACTATTCAATTTTCTATAATCAATGCACATTTGCCAACCAGTGACTACTCTAGTAAGGATCAATTCATTATTGTCATTTTTTTACCATAGTTGTCTCACCTTTCTTAGGCACTACATGTACTGGATTGACCCATTTGCTATTAGATATCGGTATATAATACCTACTTCTAATAGTTTCAAAATTTCTTTTTTCACTATCTCTTTCATGTTAGGGTTTAGTCTCCTTTAGTGTTCAATGGTGGGTTTATTGTTCTCTTCCATAAGTATTCTTTGCATACAAATGGAAGGGTTGATTCCCTTAAGGTCTTCTATGGCGTATCCTATAGACTTGCTATGGGTCCTAAGTTTCCCTAAGAGTTTTTCCTCTTCTGCAGAATTCAGACTAGCATTTAAAATGATAGGATGTTTAGAATTAGAGTCCAAGAATGCATACCTCAATGTAGAAGGAAGAGATTTTAATTCTATCTATTTTGTTTCTTCTTGAAGGCTGTTCTTGGGTTGCTCTTTTTGCAGATTTTCTACCAGAAGTGCTTGGGCCAAAGGTAGAGATGGATTTACCTCAACAGATTCTGCATATGCTGTAATTTCATTGCTTTCATTCTCTATTATGTGGCCATGCACTATGCAAGCTTCAAGAGGGTTTTCAGAATATCTCTTTTGAAATTCTTCCTCCACTAGCTTATCTATGCTATCAACCCTTAAACATTCATCAAGTTCAGACTTTTCCTTCATTGCTTGGAATGGGTTGAATTCTACCTCTTCATCCCTCACTTTGAGAGTTAGACGCCCATTTTTGATGTCTATGATTGCTCCAGCAGTTTCCAAGAAAGGTCTTCCCAATATTATGGGAATTTAGACATCTTCCTCCATCTCTAGGACAATAAAATCTACTGGAATGACAAATTTTTCCACATTGATGGGGATGTTTTCTAAGATGCCAATTGGGTACATGACAGATATGTCTGCTAATTATAAGGAGATGGTAGTTGGTATCAGCTCTCTTACATTCAGATTTTGACATATGGACAAGGGCATTAGGCTCACATTGGCTCCAAGGTCACAAAGAGCTTTGTTAATATTCATATTGCTGATAAAGCATGGTATGGAGAAGCTTCTAGGATCTTTCAATTTTGGAGGCAGCTTATTCTGTAGGATGGCACTATATGCTTCTGTTAGAGCAACTATCTCATAGTCCTTCAGTCTCCTTTTCTTGGAAAGGATTTCCTTTAGAAATTTTATATAGGAGGGCATATGAGAAAATGCTTCTATAAAAGGATTATTAACGTAGTGCTTCTACAAAACCTCGAAAAATTTCCTAAACTGCTTGTCCAATATAGTTTTCTGGAATCTCTGAAGAAAAGGTAAGGGGGACTGGTAAGGTTCTGGCCGTTTCTTTTTCTTCTTTTCTCCCTCTTCTTTGCTTTCCTCAGCTTGCTTCTCTTTTGCCTCTTCTTGAATGTCAAGATTTCCAGGAGTTTCTTCCTTCTATTTTTGCTTTTCTTTTTGTTCTTTTAATGTTCTCCCACTCCTCAATGTGATAACTTTTTAATGTTTTTTAGGATCCATCTCAGGTTGACTAGGTAATTTTCCACCTTGTTTACTTGAAGAACTGGCCTGCTGAGCGATTTGATTTTCAAACATTTTATTATGGGTGGCCAGTTGATCCATTCTGGAAGCTAGTTGCTTGATCATCTCATTTTGCTGTTGATGTGTTGCTAAAAAGCTCTCCATCATAGATTCCATAGTCAACTTTGATTCTGCTTGTTGAGGTTGAGGGAGTGGTGGTTGTTGCTGCATCAAATTTTATCCTCTGTTCTGGAAACCTAGTGGTGGTGGCCTATATCCTTGCTGTTTAATTATGGGTTGGTTCTGAGAATTCTGTGAATTGGACTATGAGAAGTTTGGCTGGTTCCTCCATCTAGGGTTATGTGTGTTGGAGTATGGGTTATAGACCTGCCTCTGGTTAAAGTTCCTCCATTGTTCACATAGTTCAGCTGCTCTGTGGAAGGATCGCTGTAAAGACTGTATTCTGAAGTTGTATGATCTCCTGCACAGCTATCGCAGAATTGGTTACTTGCTCCTATACATTGGCCTGCATTCTGTCAAGTCTTTTGGCGAGTTGATCAAACTGAGCGTTAATCATGCTGAGGGTATCCAATTCTAGGATCCCTGCTATTCTTCTTGTATCTCCCCTTTCATTTAACCACTCAAAGTTATGGTACGCAATCCTTTCAGTAATTCTAAAGTTTCAGCTACTGTTTTCTCCATAAGGTCTCACTATAAGAATTTAATGGAACAAAAATCAAATTTAGAAACGGATCAATGTCGGTTTGTAATTTGAAATGACTTTTAAAACAGAAATTGATCAAAACGGGTCAAATATATTAGAAACTAATTAGCAACATATTTGAAATCGAAATTAGAAACGAAAACTCATCCGTTTCTAAAATACGTACCAAAATTTGTTAGCAAATTTAACATCAGTTTAGAAACCGATTAGAAACCGAACTTTGAAATGGAATTTTGATCCATTTCTAATTTAAAATCTCAAAAACTAGTTTCAGTTTATTTAGAAAACGATTAATTTCGATTTCAAAAATTAAGGCATTTATTCATTGAATTTGAAGGCCACATTAGAAACTGATTTTAGTTGGTTTCTAATTTCATACATTTAGAAACTGATTATTTTCGGTTTCAAAAACTAAGGGATTTTTCTTACATTTAGAAATTGATTGTTTTCGGTTTCAAAAATTAATGTATTTTTCCTTATTGAATTTAAAGGCCAAATTAGAAACCGATTTCGGTCGGTTTCTAATTTCTTATATTTAGAAACCGACAGCTATTGGTTCAAAATTAATGTATTTTACATATTGAATTTGAAGCCTAATTTAGAAACTGATTTCAGTCATTTTCTAATTCTTTATATTTAGAAACCGATTGCTTTTGGTTTCAAAAGTTAATATATTATTTGATGGCCAAATTAGAAATCAATTCAATTAGGTTTTAATTCCTTGTATTTAGAAACCGATGGCTTTCGGTTTCAAAATTAATCTACTTTACTTATTGCAGGCCAAATTAGAAACCGATTCGGTCGGTTTTTAATTTCTTATATTTAGAAACCGATTACTTTCAGTTTCAAAATTTTATTTTTCTTATTGTTTGAAAGCCAAATTAGAAACTAATTTTAGTTCATTTCTAATATCTTATATTTAGAAACCGATGACTTTCAATTTTAAAAGTTAAGGCATTTTTCTTATTATTTGATTAGGCAAATTTAAAACCGATTTCCGTAAGTTTCTAATTCTTTGTATTCAGAAACCAGTTGTTTTCGGTTTCAAAAATTAAAATATGTTTAGGCCTTCTCAAAACCCTTGACCTCAATACATAAAATTTACACCGTTTCTTTCCCGCGGATAGCCTCATCTCCACACCACACGCGAAGGCATCAACTTGGCAGAGGATCGTGTTAAAGCGGTGGTGGGAGACATACCCAACTCAATTTAGCTAAGGATCGCATAAGCTAATCGGGTCTCACCTCTCAGGTTTCTCCTCTCTTCTTAATTTATGGACATCCACACTTGAAAGAACAATTAAAAAGTTTGTTTATTTATTATTATTATTTTTTTGCCTTAGGTGGGTCTGGTGATAGGCAAGCTCAGCTCTACATTAGATTGAGGCTCCTCTTCGATTTGGTTCATACCGCACCCAAAGATGCCAGAGAGCCAACTTGTTCACTTATCGAGACTAGCACCTCCACATTCAAAGGCGACAGGAAAAGGGGATCCAAAACCAAATCGCGGACAACTGATTCTTCCACGTTGGCCATCGATGAAGATTGGGTCACTAAGTACGCCCGCCAGGTCTGTTCTTCTATTCCCATTTACTTCTTAATTACTCTTTTTCTTTTGATTTTATATCTTTATTCAATTATTTGTTGGACAAAGGCTTAGTTGAGTAGAGTCGAGTCGAGTCCTATATCTTTATTCAATTATTAGGTTTTCATTTCAATTTGGGGATTTCACTATGGCTTCTAGGTTTTGAGAATGTTACTGGTTATGAAGGTGGTTGGCATTTATGTATGGATTATCGATACTTGTTTCAAGAATTCAACCATTACTCTTTGCCAGGTGGTTTCTTCTATTTCTAATTTCACTTTAATTTCCTTAGATTCTCTATCTTTTGAGACAATAATCTGTATTGTAGACTCTTTGCCTGATGCTGACCTCTTTATGAGTGTGAATTTCTTGTATTCATTGATATAATTAGCAACTTATTTTTTTCTTATTTGATATGAGCTGGAGATATAATGCTGGTTTGTTCTTGATAGCTGCTGTTGTTATTATATGGGTCACCTATGCGGAAGTCACTCAGGTAGGTTTCAAATTTGTTCTTTGTACTTTGTCAATTTGAATTGCATATCTGGTTATATTTTCCGTGAATTGGATATTTATACATGCATATCTGTTCATGTTATAATTGGATAGACAATGGATTATTGATTTTAGTTATTGCCTACTTGCTACAGTTGGTATGTTGATATAAGCAGTTTATGATGTTGCCTTGTAGTTGATATCCTCTGTTGTTTCATGTGTTGTTTTTTTCCTCGGAAATCTTGAGGAAATAAATAGAATTTTTTCTTTAACTATGCAATTGTCATTTTGGCCTGTTGAGTTACGTAATGAGGTATTTTTACATCTTTACAGTCTGACTTATCTAAATTTTTTATAGGGTATCTTTACAGATTACAAGCAGCCATTTGCAATGACATATCTTGGAGCTTCTTTGATGGTAGTTTACCTCCCGATAGCATTTCTTAAAGACTGGATATGTAAGCTACTAAAGCATCGCTCTTCTAAAATTGGTAAAGATGCAGGAAAATGAGTCTTCTGATGGATTTAACTCTGCTTTAAGCCAGAAAATTTTTGAAATTGAACTTCAGGGAATTTTAACTAGAAAAGACAGCAAAATAGACCTTTCACCGCAAGCAGACGGAAGGCCTTTGATTCTCAGACGCAAAGATGATTTTAATGTGTTGAAACATGACAAAGAGCTTAGAATTAGAGAAATTGCGACCTATGGTTTTTATATTGCCCCAATCTGGTTTGTAACAGAGGTATGTTTATTCAGGACTAGTTTTCCCATTTTCATTTCTGTTACATGTAAAGATCAATTTTGTGCATCAATCCATTCATTAGTTTAGGAAATTCTCCTTTATAGAGATGTATGTAAATAAATAATTTCCCCTCCACATTCTGCATACATATTGTAGTGTTGCTTTTAGAAATATAGATGTCCTTCAACCAGTCAGCCCTCGGAACATATTAGTTATTTACACATTGCAAGTACTCTAGTGAGATAGCCTGGCACCATGTCATAGATCCATGATGCATTTGACGTTTGTGGTGTTTCTATGCATAAATTGGCATGATCTAGCATCACATAGGTTTCTACGTTAATTAGACCTAGGATTTTGTAAGTTGTTTCATCACCTAAGGCTGTCTCATGAGATTCCCTAGTGAGCCTTGTGGGGTTTAGTTAGTTGATTGTTGGCTGACTCACTGGATCCCTTTTGTAATTACTAATTAGTACACTGTGCAGCCATCATTACTTCATTTGGTGTTCATAGAGACCAAATCAGCCTCTTGTAGTATTAAATAAAAAAAAAAAAAATTCATAAGAGTGTTTCCCTTGCTTGTGCACTTGTAATTTGTCCTCGACTTAATATAATTTTACATGCTTACAATGATTAAGGCATACCATTGTTGTATTGTTGCATGACTTTTCAGTTACTAAAAAGAAAAAAAAAATTGTCTCTAGATAACTGACAACTTATAATATTTTTATATTTTTTTAAGCTGACTTATTTAACTCTAACAATACTATTTAAAAAATTGTTATAAATATATATGGAGTATAAAGCTTGATTTCACATACAAATTAGTTATATTGCATTTTCTTTATTGGGATATTTTAAAAAAGTTATAATTTTTTTTTGCATGTTAATATAGAAACAAAAATATAAAAATAGAAACAAACCTGTCTATATAGAAATAGTCATTCCTTTAAAAAAAAAAGAAAAAAAATGGTCATAATAATCTCTCTCTCTCTCTCTCTCTCTCTCTCTCTCTCTCTCTCTCTCTCTCTGTGGCTCAAAAAAGTTATTTGGCGAAAAGGACTCAAGTTCATGTTTAAAAAGGCAAGGCTGAAGAAATAAATAAAAGCAAATTAACGGAAAATATACTAATTATTCAATTAATTATTGAGTCTTGACATTTTTGAAATATATTCAATTATTCAATTCAAGAAGGAAGCTTGTGTAGTTGCATATTTGATCTCTTTTCTGATTCATCCATTCTTTTCCAAATTGAATCTAAGATCAAGTTTTTTCTCACCCAAAAATAAATGGCCATATAGTGTATTTTCTGATATTAATAACACAAGTCTATGTTTGGCAGGTGATAGCATTGTTGTTAACAGTCAAGCATATGGAATCCAAAGCATCTGGGTAGATGGAAATGATGCTCTTGCTGTTTTTAGAATGATTCATGCATCTTTTGAAATTGCTATAAGTGAACAAAGGCAAGGCATAGTTGAGGTGAGATTGAACTTCCTGAAGCTCCTGGCATTATATATATATATATATATATATATATATATATATATATATATATATATATATATATATATATATATATATATATATATATAATTATGTGATGCTTTTGCTATTTATATGTAATAAAAAAAGAATTTATTTCAAAACTACATAAAGTTTGTAAAATCTTGGGATAATAACTAATTAGATTATTTTAATGAGAGATGAAAATGAGGTAGAGAGGGTTACCCAATCTCTTGTGCTAAACAAATAATAATGGAAAGATAAACATGCTACTCCCATAGATTCCACAAATTTCGCACAAGCCATGAACTCAACCGACAATATTGTCTTATTATAAGGCTAAACCATTATAGTCCATAATTACATCAAACATATTGATAGCTAAATCTTTGTTGTGCTTTTGATTTTGAGGTGGGGAGACTCTGTTAGATTTAAAGTAGATTTGGTAGGGTTTTTATTTGATTTAATGAATCTTAACCTTCAATCTAATAGAAAAAAAAATTGTCTTTTTGGTTGTGAATATAATAATGTGCAATTATGAACAGTGTGTAATGGAGGAAGAGATTCAACAATCGCACCAGACTGTTGCGACTCTAAAGGATAGTCTAGCTGTAATGGAGGAGAGAGGAGGAGCACATGCAATAAATGATGTAGAACATAATAGCGCATATGATGCAGGATGCAGGGTACATAATTTACAGCCTGAGCTCTGAATGCTACTCATCAGGACGATGCTAGAGATACCAATGGTGGTGATGACATTGGTAATGACGATTAGCTTATGATATTTTATTATTTCATACAATATATTATTGTACATTATTTATTGATATTTGATATTAAATAGCCTTTTATCGTAAATATTGTGATATTGAGCATGAAAATTTAGTAATATATTATATGCTTCAATACAAGAAATAATGTATTAAATAAAAAAATAAAAATTTTTGCAGTAATTTAAAACGAAATAGAAACAGACAGTCATTCGGTTTCAAAATATAAGAAAATTTAATTTAATTTTATTATGTTTAGAAATGGATTTGAAATTGAAATTTCATTTCTATTTAGAAATTGAATGCATTTCGGTTTCAAAAAATATTTTATTTTGTCTTGTTTATTTTACAAGTTAAAAACCGATTAGAAATGAAAATCCGTTTCAAATAAATAGAAACTGAAAAAATCGGTTTCTAACTTGAAACTGTTTAAAAACGAAATTCATTCAGTTTCTGATGCTAAAACGAAAATTTTCGTTTCAAATCGGTTTCAGAATTTGAAACGGACATCATATTTCGTTTTTAATTTATTTTAAAACTAGCTTATTGCAAAATTAATATTTCGGTTTCAAATCGGTTTCTAATTGTAATCAGAAACCGATTTTTAGTGATTAGAAACTGATTTTTCGGTTTCAAATCTCCTTTTTTCTTGTAGTGTCTCCTCCTGCTGCTGAATCAACTGAACTCCTTGTGGATGGTAGCAAAATATTGTAGAAATTTTGGACAATGAGCCAATCTTCTATGCCATGGTGGGGACATTCCCTTTGAAGGCCTTTGTATCTCTCCCATGCGTCATAGAGTGACTCTTCTTCCTTTTACCTGAAGGTGTTAAGTTCTAACCTCAAATTTGCAATTTTTGTAGGTGCGAAGTACCTTGCTAGGAAGGCTTATGAAAGACCTTCCTAAGTAGTGAAAGTACCAGCTGGTTAAGAGAGCAACCACTTCCTTGCTTTATCTCTTAATGAGAATGGGAATGCTTAGAGTCAAATGGCTTAATCAGAGATTCCATTCATCTTGAAAGTATCGCATAGAGCGAGAAAACACTATAAGTAATAGTGTGGATCCTCCATAGGTGAGCCTCCAAATTGAGTTTCCTAGATCATCTGAAGTCATGCTGGTTTAAGTTTAAAATTATTAGCCTTGATTGTAGGCCTGGTGATGCTGGACTGGAATCCTTGAATATTAGGGGCTCCATAATCCCTCAGGGATCTTTGCTTGTTATTGTTGTTATTAGCCATAACTGAATCTTCAATGGCTTCAGGTTCGGGTTCTGGCTTTTGATTTCTTCTTTCACTCCTGATAATTTTTAAAATCTTATCTATTTTAGCGATTCTTCTTCAGGTTTGGTTGTTCTGGTCATATACTAATTTCTGTACCTGAAGGAAGAAAAAAAAAAGTAATCTAAAATAACAAAAGAAATAAATGTTTAAATCAGCTAAATTGCCTATTGTCTACTATTACTAAACTCTCTGGCAATGACGCTAAAAACTTGTTTGCCTGGTTTTATAACCACCGCAAGTGCATGAATTGCTAACAAATAATAAAGTAATGAGTAGAGTATCGTTCCCACGAGGAGTTATATGTATAAGTACTAAACTACACAACAATTTTAATTGTTTAAACTACTGAAAGTTATAAAAGGGTAAATTATAAAGTAAGACGAATAACTGTTGACAATTAAAGAAAGTGAATCTAGAAACTTAAAGAGAATTCTAATTATGTGAATAATTCTGGAATTTTAGATTTTCCACCTTAATCTTATTATAGTTTTATTCTTGCTTTATTGAGTGTTTGTTTCTTTGGTGGAAATTAATCTTAAGGCATCCTAGATCCTCTTTCAAGGTATCTAAGGTGTATTTCAATTAGAGCCATAAAAAACCTTTGAGATCTATGATTAATTTTAGAATTTCACAAAGGTTATCAGCCTATCTCTAGGTCAGATTTCCTAGGTTCAAAATCTTGTTTTTTCAATACTAATCTTCACTTCTCAGTTCATCAATTAGTATCTTAGATAATGATTATGTGGGTACCAACACATAGCACACAATAAGAATACAAGAGATTGAATCAAAGAACAAAATTCAATTCCATTAAGTAAAACTCAATATATATCCATAACAAAAGTCAAGAATGCTACTTTCTAAATTTCAAAATTTAAGGAGTTACTCACTCATGGTGAGTTTAATAAACATAATGTAGTAAAAATAAAAGCACATAAAACCAATTTGAAGACTAAAAACAAAAGAACCGAGGGAGAATTCTGCAGCTGTGAACTTGTGAAACTTTGGCTGAGAAGTCTGTCCTTGGCACTGATGTGATCCTTCTTCAAGACGGCTAGGGTTCCTCAGGAAGACTTCTCTCAAAACTCTTCCCTTTGTGTGTATGTAGCTGTATCTTTTTTTTTTTTCTTTTTTTTCTCTTTTCTTCTCCCCTTCTTCTGTTTTCTGCTAGCATTTATTTATATTAGGTGTCCTAGGGTTAAGTTTTAGAGTTCCAAGGGCATTAGAAGTCCAATTGGTGTGTCAAAATAGGAGTTAGAGTCGGATTTAAAAAGTTGCTGAAACGTAGTACACGACCCATGTGTCACTACACGGCTTGGGGTGTGTAAGTTGTTGGAGCTGATGGCCTCTTTTCGGATGGAGGACAGTAAGTTACACGGGCCTTGGATGCTTACACGAGTCAATTTACATGGCTCGTGTACTGTGGTTTTTCTGCAACTTCTTCAAGTCTCACCAGGCTAGAGGATACACGGGTCTGGGGCTATGTTTACACGACCCGTGTAAAGTGTTTCAGCAACTTGCTTTGCTTCTTAAGTTCTTCCAAGCTTCTTTCTTTGCTCTTATGCCTTGAATTTCCTTCAGAACACCTAAAAATATGCAGAAACAGAGATTTTAGTGTGGATCAGTGAAATTTACAAAAACTAATGAAGTTGTCAAATATGGATGCAATTACCTATCTAAATGCCATGAAATGTTGTATAATTGTGCTTAAAAATATATCTATATAATACAAGTGTATCATGCAACAGAGAAACTGAAGACAAAGTATGTCATGGAAAAGAATCGTCTATTGATGAACATGAGTGTCTTGAATGGTTAAGCTCCAAGAAATCCAATTTGGTTGTTTATATATGCTTTGGAACATTAACCAACTTTGATTCATCTCAGTTGAAGGAGATTGCTATTGGTCTCGAGTCTTCCAGACAGGAATTTGTTTGTTAGGAGAAACAAAAGTAGTGAAGATGATGAGGAAGATTGGCTACCTGAAGGATTTGAGGAGAGAACAAAAGGTAAGGGACTAATCATATGAGGTTGGGCACCACAAGTGTTGATTCTTGAACATGAAACAGTAGGATGATTTATGACTCATTGTGGATGGAATTCGACTCTTGAAGCAGTAACAGCTGGGGTGCCAATAGTCACATGGTCAGTGGGGGCAGAGCAATTCTATAATGAAAAGTTAGTGATGCAGGTGCTGAAGATTGGTATCAGTGTTGGTGTTCAACAATGGACAATGTATGGGGATAGCATTAAGAGTGAATTTATAAAGAAGGCAGTAAATAGAATTACGGAGGGTTGAGAAGCAGAAGAAATGAGGAGCAAAGCAATGGCATTTGGAAAGATGGCGAGGAAGGCTGCTGAAGAAGGTGGAGCCTCCCGCTCTAATCTTAATGCTTTGATTGAGGAATTGAAATTGAATCACAACTAATGGACCAAAAAAAAAAAATCCTATAGCAACTATTTGTTTTTCTTTCTTTTGTTTGTGGCAACTTTCACTTGAGAAATAAATTTGTTGAGGAGTTCGATCAAATTTATAGCTTAGTTCAATTTTTTGAATTTAATTTAGGCTTCATTTATTTTATGAAAAATAACTTGTATATGAAATATATTTTCTATAAAAAATATTTTCTAAAAACTATTTTCTGAGAAAATATTTTTTATTATTTGATTATAATATTAAATTAATAGTATGTGTTTATTTCATATATGTATAAGTGTTTTCACATTTTAATAAAATTATAAAAATTTAAAAAATGTAAAATGAATTTTCTTTTAAATAAAAGGAAGTCATTTTTCTTAAAAATGACTTAATTGAGTGCCCCAAATATAGTGTCGTGTGTGTATATATATATATATATATATATATTCACATTTTAATAAAATTATCAAAATTTAAAAAATAGAAAATAATTTTCTTTTTTGAAAAGAATAAATTTTTTTTTTAAAAATAACTTAATTTTTTTTTTATTAAAAAAAATTTTTTGTTGAATAATTTTCTTGAGCGCTCCAAATATTAAAAAATAGAAAAAATATTTTTCACAAAAATATTTTTCATAAAACAAACGAAACCTTAATGATTAAACGCACAATTGTCACCTATACTTCTACTAAAATATCTTTTGATATTTTAAACTTTGATTTTGATTTATTAAATATTTACAAATCGAGTCGTATGAATTATTAGTCAATTTTCAATTCAATTCTCAATTTTAGGAATTATTCGAATTAAGCTCATTTAATCAGATTTAGTCCAGATTTAAGGGAATTATATATCGACTCAAATTAGGTTGGTTCGCAAATCGGATTAGAAAGTTGTCGGCAAATTCCAAATCTTTTGCTTTAGTGTCTATCATCAAAGCTTTTTTATTGTTTAAATTAAATTTACTCTAGTCCACATATTCTTTTTATTTATAATAATTATGATTATTTAATTAACTTGATAATTATTTTTTTCTATTAAATAAAATTGCATAATCTGCATGGATGAAACACTAAATTCAAAACAATAAAGACTTTACTAGTGGTAGTGACAATAGTTGAAATAAATCAAAACAAGTAATCATGATTTGTTTACACCACAATTGAATTTTAATTTATTGGACTTGAATTAATTACGGGTTCAAGATTAAAATTAAACTGTCTGCTTAAAATGGCCTGACTCATGTTTTAAGTCCAAGGAAAATCAAGAGTCAAAGTGTAGTAATTACCATGAAGTGTGGAGCAAGTTAGTTGGTTCAATAGACACATGATTTTCATTGGAGCTGAATTCTTGGATGATGCAATTTGCTTGATCACTAAGTTTTCCAAGATGCAATTCTTGGCCTCAAGCAAACCACATCTATAAATAGAGGAGCAAGTATCATTCATACACACATGCTCAATCCAATCAACAAGATACACACAATGTCTTAGATCAACTTTTTTCTAGTTCAACAACCTTTTATTTTTAATAGTCAATTTTAGTTTAGTTCATGCACATAGTTTAATTTCAAACTTGCCTTTTTACATTTTTAAGCAATGTCTTTAATTTTTAATGCATAGTTTTTGTAAATATTTCAATTCTAACAAATAAGTTCTTTAATTTTCAGTGTCATTTTACAATTTCCTGCAAATGTTTCAATTCCAGCAAATTGGTTCTTTAATTTTCAAGGCTCTCATTTACTTTATCTTGCACATAATTTTACAATTTTACTAAAAGTAATTTACTTTTCAAACTAGCACATAATTTATATTTTCCTGCATAGATTTTACTTTTCAATGTAATCTTTATATTTCCAGCAATGGAGAACGTTTATTTTTGTGGCGATGGGCTCCTTGATTTGGTTTGGCTCCTTGATTTGGTTTAGCTCCATATTCCCATAACACTATTATGATGTTTGGATATTATTGCCACAAGATGCGGGTGATTGACTAGAGTCACTACTCAGATAATAACTAAGACAAAATCAATAGAAGAGATGTGAGCGATGACTTTATCCCTTGCAAAGGTCTACTACGCTTATTTACCATGAGCCTAATAGCCTAGGTTTGAGGTATGGAAGAGGAAAGGTGCTAGGCACATTCTCTACTTGGACTTACTTTAGAATAAGGATCAACCTTCACTTGTGTTTTTTATAGCTTGTTGTGACATCCCTCACCCGTCTACAGTGTAGCCGAGCAAGATATGTCACACAGTGTGCCAGAACACCGTATTTTATCTCATTTATTATTATCCATTCTTGATTTATTTATTTATAATTGTCAAGTGAAATTTATGAAATTGATCTCATTTAAATCATTTATTGAAATTATAAATTAATTTGAGGTTCCAAAAATTTTATAGAAAATCCGGCAGAGTACTGACTAAAAATGGAGAAAACAGTTCTTCGGAACTTGTGAAAAACACTTCCAATAGTCATTCAATTCCACAACTCCCAATTTTCTCATCAATTCTAAAAAATTCTTTCATTTGTCATTCATTCATTTAACATCATAATTATGTACATTTCATTTATAAACACAAATTTACAAATACTGGCATTCATACCAAATTATATTACATAAGTTTCAATTTCTACATGAGAAAATAAAAGTTTAATTACATATATTATAAAATACCAAAATGGGACCTAGTGTCCTACCAATGCACTGTAGCCTGTGAGGTGACACGGACATTATGCAGATATGTGAACAGGCCTCACCCAGTCTGTGGTCTGCTGGGCTCTCTGTCAGTCTCTCTAGAACCTACGAGTGGCAAAAGTAACGCGCTAAGCATAAAACTTAGTGGTGCCAATAATACAAGAAAATATAATATGCAAATAAAAGTAAAAATTTTCTAGTTATTGTGCTTATAAGAAATAAATAATTACTAACTTATTGTTTAGTCGAAGAACATCTTATGATATTAAATCTTTCTAGCATTTTATTAATCATTTTCTTGATGATTTTGAACCTTTTTTTATTGTAATCATTCTTGTTCTTTATCTTGATATTTAATTTCCTTACTTCCTTTAATAATCAATTCCATTACATTTATACTTTTCCATGCCCAAATAACCTATACAAAATGACCGGACTGAATAAATGGGTAAATTAGCGCTGGGTATCAGGTACCTAGGGCCGTCATACTATCGGTCACAATGTGTCTCTCGGTGTGTAGACAGAATGGCTAATAAACCATAAAAGTAATAAGACATAAAGCCAAGTATAACATCATAATCAGTATAGCCATAGGCTATCATATCACAGAATGACATGAAGCCATACGCAGTACTGCTATCAGAACCCTATTGGCATGCCAACCTATCCAAACCAATCACACTAGGCTTACTAAAGCAATTATACTTTTTAATTATGTAATTCTTTGAAATTGAAATTTTATGGCTATTATTCATTTCATTAGTCAACTAAAAAGTTGACTTTTTCATAGACAATAGGTATATTGGTTCTAATATCACCAATATATCATATTTTACATTCTAAAATTGTTGGCATTGGTTGCCAATTCCATTTCAAAACTTAGGGTTTGTTATTTAAAATTTTCAAATTTTAAGTACTTGGTTTACTGTTTCGTTGGTCAATTGTACAGTAAGAATTTGACAATATTGTCTTCATGATAGTTGTTCCTTTATGTTTCTTCTTTAATTCCCTTTTTGAATCACTCCATTTGGAGTTTTTTAGCTCAAGATATGCCCCTATAAGCAAGGCTGGCCGGATTGGTATCTATCCAGAAATTATGGGCAGAATACCATTCTGCCAGATTTGGTAGTTTAATTTTGGCCAATAATTTCATTTGGTTAAGTCTAGAATTAGAGTTTGTATTCAACATAAAAGTTGTTCTAGATTGTCTAAGCTTTTCATTGATATAAATTTCAGGTCAATTAGACCTTTCTACATTGAGTTATGACCAAATGAATGAATACTGTTCATTTGGTCATTTTGCCCAGGTAGACAGTGTGTTACCCAGATTTGGTCAATTTTTAGGGCATCCTAAGTTTGTTTTCTGAATGGGGTTCCTTCATCAAAATTGTGCAATTATGTGTCTAACTTCATGTTCAATTAGCCTTACACCAATTGAACCTGCACAACTCAAGTTAAAACTGTCCAACCTTGCTGGACTCACACTCAGCCCTGCAGGTCACTCAAGGCAGCACCTCTAACCTCAATTCCCATGGCACAATTCACTTCATTTCCTACTCAAACACAACCAAATGGTCACTAATTGACCATTACAACTTCCTTTCACCAATACATGAGCAAAATCATAAATTTGTTGCCCAAACCCTAGCCCTAAATTTTGCTAAGTTCTAATTTCTTGCACCAAACTCATAAATTAATAATTGAAGTGATACATTCACATCAAGGGCAGCCTATACACTCCTTTAAATAAAAAAAAAATTCATCACTACACTAAGATTACCATGGCTGCCGAAAATGTAAAGTGGCCATGCCAATGAATTTCATTTCAATTCCTCATAAATCCCAACTCAATTCAACTTCCTAAACATGAATTAAAAAAAAAAATGAGGAGATTGGACACTAACCTTGTTAGAGCTCCCACTTGAGCTTGTTAATCTTCAAGATTTTTCCCTCAAATTGCTGCCTCAAGACTATTCTAGTTGCAAGGATCAAGTTTAGTGAAGGGGGGTAAGTGGTTTTATGGTGGAAGTGAAGGAGAGAGAAAGCTCTTGTTGAACAAAAATGGTGGAGGGAGTGAGAGAGAGTTTCGGCTGGGTTCAAGGAGGAAGAAGAAGCAGATTTTTCTCTTAAATTTCAGCCCATTTAACTCTAATTTAAGTTTGTTTATAAAGGCTTGTCTTCATTTGATTGGTGGGGCACATTTTAATTACATAAGCATGATGTAATAATTAACATTTCTTTCTTTTTCATTTTCTTGCTTTTCTACTCATTTTAAAATAAATTTTTAGTAATATTTGTTCATATTTTATGTCATAATAATTATTTACTTAACTGGAAGAAATGACCAAAATGCCCTCCGTTTGGCTTATTGAGCCAAAATCGTCTGTACCAATCGAAAAATTTTTCTAAGCCTTTTCTTGGCATTCTAATGCCATAGAAACCTCAATGACTCTTCTCTGGAGTCCTAAAAATTATTTCGTTAATTTTCTCCTGGGTTTAGGGCTTCTAGCTGCGAAGACCGCAACTTCCCACTGGGTTACCCATCGCTAGGGCACCAGCTCATTTAACTTGGTTGTATTTTATTTCTAAAATTTTTCCTAAATTTTTCTTACCATTATTTCAATTATTTATGACTCCTCACTCTAGTTTACATATAGTTCCAGTTATTCTAGCTGTCCAGATAGACATGGGTCATCGAAATAGTCGAATGTATAGACTTGCTAAAGTGAGAGTGTTACACTTGTCTTGTTGTTCCTTATTAAAGTTCTTCATCATATAAGATTTAGATCTAAGTTAAACACTCACACTTTGTTTAATTAAACACACTACATCCAATACATGCACACTTTATTTCT
Organism: Hevea brasiliensis; assembly: GCF_030052815.1. Taxonomy (NCBI): domain Eukaryota; kingdom Viridiplantae; phylum Streptophyta; class Magnoliopsida; order Malpighiales; family Euphorbiaceae; genus Hevea; species Hevea brasiliensis. The sequence continues at coordinate 28,499,437 of NC_079506.1, forward strand.
ATGTCAGAAATTCTAAACATATTTATCATGTTACCTAATTAGCTTGTTCCTGAGCTCTTTTCATGCTTGTGGGTTGATTTACACAATGAAGGAAATTAAAGAATAAACAATGCCTAAACATGCATCCCATGTTTCTAATATGCAAAGCCTTTTTAGATTTACCTTCTTTCCCTAAGTTAATTTATGAAATTAATTGCATTCAATTTAGTTAAAAACTAGAAAATAAAACATATAAAAAAAAAAAGAAAGAGGAGAAATGAATTACAAAACATTTTAAAAGCCTACAACTAAAGAAAGGGGAGGAGAAAAGATTATAAGACCATAAATTTTAAAATAAAGTCCTAAATTCTATTACATAGCCCATTGGACCCATAACCTCATATAAGAGGCTTTGAAGTCATCCTTGTACATTGGCCCACCTTTAGTCCTCCTAGGGTTGCCTTTGTTAGTTTTAGGTCTGTCACGACTCGATCCCATGGGCCGAACCGACACTAGGACCTGGGCCGGCATAAAGCCCCCGAGGCCCGTAGTAAGCCTTACTGTTCCCAAATCCATAACCAAGGCCCAACATGTAAATAAATAAAAATAAAATATTTCATTTTAATTTGAGTCAACCCAACCCAATGAATATCAGTTACTAAAGCCAGGAGAGCCCAGCTTAACCCTATTACCACTATTTATAAATTATTTATATATCATAAAAATTTTCATTCAGTAAAAACTAATAACTCAATTTGACACTGTCTCTAACAAGATCCATAATACTGCTAACACATGCAGAGTTCTAGATTTCAAATTTAGAAAATAATAAAAAAAAAAACTAATACTAAACCTGCAAGGAAGAAAGCATGTTACTCTAAAAAAGAACTTCTCCTGTAGCCTGGAAAAATATGGTGAACATAAGTGAGCGTTTGACTCAAAGAGTAAATATTTATTTTACATACAATTTCTATAACTATCTAATTCTAATGCATCCTTAGAAATGAAATGCATCATCTTTATGCAAGTCATACAAATCATATCAAGTCACATCAAAGATAATCTGGAGCACTCACGCACCCGTGTCAAATCCATACTCACACATACATATATGGAGAGCTAATCCCCCTATCCAACCCTCTTAAACCAAGGTCTGCAAGCGAGATCAACTCGAGCCAGACTTTCGCTTAATAATCCATATGCGGGAGCCAACGAGATCAACTCAAAGCCGTGCCTACCCCGACTTATCTATAATAAGGATCGAGTCCCAGCAAATCAAGCTCCATCCGCATCTACCCATTCTACCCATATCCATATACTCCACATACACACCAACTCACACAAATAGAGCTCCAGATTATCAAAACACAACAATTAAAGTAATATCAACAAGTATAAATGTAAAATAGGGCATGCATAATATTTAACTACATAAATATAAGTATAAGTGGTGTATAAGCATGCCAGAAATATAATAATATTGAAATTGTAAATAAAATAATTATCTACTCATGGATTAGTCGACTGGATTGCAGCTGATCCAGCTGAAAGGAGAAGACGGCCGGTATCGATCACCTAAACATACACACTGATTTCTATCAAAAGACTAACAAAACTAAATAATTGATTTAAACCATAAAATCAAAATAGTTTCTAAGATTTTGTTGAAATTTCGATAGAATTTTCCCTGCATCTAGACCTACCCAACCTGCACAATGGTTCAACTAACACTTCTAGAATCACACATCTCAACCCATATCTCATCAACATCATATGGCCCCTCCTGGGCCCTCCAAACCAGGCAATAGTCACAAACTTGAAAAAATACGTTTTAGCCCATAAAATGGATATTTTGCAAAAATACTCAAATAAACTCTAAAAATTCTAAAATTTTACCCTGCGATCCTCAACAATATTATAAAGCTATTGCAAAAGGAATTATAATTTTCTAATAAACCTTGAATATTTTTGGATCTTTATTCTAAATCTGGCATGAAATAACTGAAGAAACTTTTGGTTCGGGTTTACCTATGCCAATTCTGACGCTTGAAACTCGTCCGGGGCATCTGCAAATAGTGGAGTAGCCTATAACTTTGACCCGATTCTGAAATGATTCTAGCAGCTTATCTGCTCGGCCCGAAATTACAGATCCGGATAACGATCGAATTTCCATGAAATGAAAGTACCTATACAAAGCCTACAACACCAGAGGTTAGAATAAAATATTTATATTTACATATAAAATAATTATTTGAAAATTAGAGATGTTACAACGTCTACTTGCCTTTTTGGTGATGACTTGCCTTATATGAGGGGATCTCACCTTCCATGTTTGGGTACTTACCATATTTACACTTACCATATTTGAATAAGGAAATAAATTAATGCTACTTACTGTGTTCAAATAAGGAAAGAAATTAGCACCACTAGCCACATTTAAATTTACTATATTCGTGCTTACCATTTTTAAAGAAAACAAATAACAAAGCAATAAAGCAGGAAAAGTAAAGCAAGCTAAACCCTAAACCGCACACCATTTGGCTAGGGTTGTAAGTCAACCCTAGCCACTTCTTCCTTTGATCTAAACCATGGTTTCTAGTTCTTAAAAACACCAAAAGCCTAACAAATAAGTTAGTATTTGATTAAACAACAAGAAAATAAACTTGATAAATTTAAGTTAATGACTTTCACCTTTTTTTGTTTCAGATGCAGTAAAAAATGAAAATACATAAAAAATAAGACATGCTAAAAAATGGATGAAATTTTATAAAAATGCTCATGAGATATCATATATGATCTTAGGAAAAAGAATCAAGCATAAAGAATGATAGAAAAAATAAAATTGAATTTTAAATTTTCTATTTAATACATGCACCCAAATTATGTCCACCGATTTTTTAAAACTGTTGCATACCAAAATATGCAAACTTAAGAGAAACTCAAAACATAAAAGATTTAGAGGACATCTAGACTTCAATTTTAGGTGCAAGAATCACCTAAAAAGGTGAAAGTTTCATTGAGTTATGCCCTTGTAAATTTCAAGTATGTGTAGAATTGAATACAATCAAATGTGAAATTTTCAAAAATCATATCTTATAAACAATAAATCAAATCAAGATGAGCCATATATGAAAGTTGCACAATTTTTTATGTACTTTGGAAAAAAAGTTGTTGGGATTGAAAAACTTGCCTAACTATGACTTATAAGTTAGGCAATAGTAGTACATCCCAAAGAACATATATAGAGTTTGCAAATTACCCTTAATAACATTCACATTGAACCTACAATAAGACTTAAGGATGCTTATTAATACATAAAAGGGATGTTAATATGATGTTCTACATGATTAATTTAGGTCTTGTACCATGCCTTCCCTTTGTAAATTAAAAGAAAATAAAAGAGAAAGGTAGAAGAAAGAATATGCAAGAGTGGCGTGTGGGAGAAAGAGTTGTGAGAAGGATGGCGTGTGCAACTGCCCTAGGTGTCTTTGGTGGTTGATGAGTGATATTGGTGTCTTGTTTAGGATTTTAGAGATGTATTTATATGCTTCTTAGCTATTTAGGAAGATCTGACTTTTCCTCTCTACTTCCTGATTAGCTATTTTAACTTCCTAAAAAGCAAGATTATTTCCCTCTCTCTCATTCCTATTTTTAGCAAGCAAAAGATTGCTGCCTATATTTATATTTTTTAATCTATTTTTTAATTATTCACTCTTATTTTATTCCTATTTTGGCTTGATTTCTTCTTCTAAGAGCAAGAACAAGTCTAGTTTCATTTTCTAACCACCCATGTTAGCTGAATATGAGCTTTAGCAAAGTCTTAATGGGTTTTGCTTCAATTAGCACTCCTTAAAGCTTACTCCGGTCTAGTCTAGTGCAGCTTTAGGTTGGGAGCAACTAGAGCAATAGAGGTCTACGCTTTACTTACAAGCCTCTTGCACACTCTAACCTATTTTATTTTTATTATTTATTTTTCTTCTATAAACCTATTTAAGTATTATTTTAATCATGTAGAACATTATATTTCGTTTCTTTGGCATTTTCAACATCCCTAAAGCATTTTAGTATTTTCATTATTGGACTCCTCGTTGCTTTATATGTGTAGCTCTATGGGGACATAAGATTAGAGGTCTACAAATTTGCAGGCACAATTTTATGCACAACTGATATTTTAATTACTGCAATCAATTCTAGTTTTCTCAAATTTTCAAAGTTGAGACAACAGAGATCTTGACAAAATGTATCTAGTGGAGTCAAGAAGCCCATGGAAAAATTCGGTCCTTTATTTCCCACCAATTGTTCAAATTAGAAGTTAGATTGGCACATTTACATTACACAATTGGGATCTTAGCATTCTTGATACACCCGCAATTCTACACACACATGAGAAAAAGGCCATAGGACTTTTGACGCACCCAAATTGATTATCAATTTAACGTGGAAACATGAATACACTCATTTTTATATGTAATAATTATTATATTAGTTAAAGTATAATTAATTAAATTATATAATTATCATTTCATTGTATTAATTTTTTTTGTGTTACTAAAAGAGGTAATTAAGTATATAATGTAATCACGATTATATTGCATCTTTAATTATATTGTGTCAAACATAGCCTTAATTCAAAACTTTCTAAAATTATAAATCATAATAATGATATTCAATCATGTAAAACATTACTTAACTCACTCACATGTAAGCCCATTCAAAATATCAACATGTGTTGGGTGCAGCAATAAGGCCCATTGTGCTTTCAATGGACTAACTCAGATTCAAAACTTAGAAAAAATATTGTTGAGAAGGGTACCTACGAATCTGAAGAGATTAATCTTTTATGGACCATAAAATTGATGAGGAAAATCCTAATAAATCCAAAAAAAATTTGGTTTAAAATCATTCATATACACCCAATTGATGATAACTAGCTAAGAACAGTATTAATCTTATTTCATCGGTTTTGGCTGGATAATGCTCACCAATATAATTTGTTTAATGAAGATTGAATATCAGTTCCTCAGTCAAAGCATTAAGATGAGAGCAGGAGGATCCACCTTCTTCGACAGCCATCCTTGCCATCTTTGCAAGTGCCTTCGCTTTTCTCCTCATTTCTTCTGCTTCTGAACCTTTCATAATTTGAGTTACTGCCTTTTCTATAGATTCACTCATAATGCCATGTCCATACATATTCCATTGCTGAGCACCAACACCTATGCCAATTTTTAGTATCTGTGTCACTAACTTTTCATTATAGAATTGCTCAGCCGCTGCAGGCCATGTGACCATCGGAACCCCAGATGTTATTCCTTCAAGAATCGAATTCCATCCACAGTGAGTCACAAATCCTCCTACTGCTTCATGATCAAGAATCAGCAATTGTGGTGCCCAACCTCTTATGATTAGTCCCCTTTCTCCAATTCTCTCCCCAAATCCTTCAGGTAACCAATCTTCCTTGTCTTCTTCTTCACTACTTTTGTTTCTCCTAACAACCCAAATAAATTCCAGCCCTGAAGATTCAAGACCAGTAGCAATCTCCTTCAGCTGAGATGAATTGAAGTTGGATACATTTCCAAAGCATAGATAAACAACCGAATTGGGTTTTTTGGAATTTAGCCATTTCAAACATTCATGCTTACCAATGGAGGCTTCTTTTCCTCGACATGCTTTCTCTTCAGTTTCTCTGTTGCATAGTGAAACTGGACCTACATGCCATGCTCTCCTTCCCAGAACCTTTCTGTAATAATCAGCGTAAGTTGGCTCGAGCTCATAGAAACTGTTGACGACCACCCCGTAGCTTTTTACCTCTGATTCTCTGGATGCTTTCATTATCTTTGTGAAGTAATCTTCAGCATCTTCGTTTGCAAAAATTGGCAATTGCTTTTGCGAGAGCTTTATATCTCCAGGAAGATTAGGCACAAGAAACAGTTCTGAATCTCATGCAACTGTCTTATGTGGTTGATACAGTGCAATACACATTGTAGTACATAAAGCAAAGAAACTAGTGCCATGAAACACAAGCCTTGGAATCCCAAATTTGGCAGCAGCATCAGTAGCCCAAGGGAAGAACATGTCGGCAACAAGGCATTCAGGACGGCAATCGCTCAGGAGCTGCTCAAGGGGCTCTCGAAACAGTGCTGTCGCTGTGAAAAATTTAGTCAACATATCCCACCCCATATTTTGTGAAGTGATAAAGTCTAGATTTTCACATCCTTCTGGTAATCCATCTTCAATGGTCGGAAACTTGAGTATTTTGATGTCAATTTCAAGACCCAAATTTTGGAATCTTTGGATTGGTTTGGAGATGAGAGGCTCATTGAGAGGAGTGGTGACTATGGTTGCCTTTAAGCCTCGTGAAGCAAATAGTTTGGCCATGTCCACTGCTGGTATCATATGGCCATGAGCCATGAAGGGGAAGAAAAATATGTGAGGTTTACAAGATTCACTATCCATACTTTCTTGAAACAAAAATAAAGAAGTTATCCTTGTAAGAGAAACTATAACTTGTAGTTATGGTGAAGAAGAAAAGATAACAAGAGAGAAAGACTGGCCACATATTTTCTTTGTAACGTGCAGATAGAAAGATAGCATATTCTTGTTTGAAAACTACGAATCTGCAAGAAATTGTTTTTTTTATTAAATCATATATATATATTTGAAACTAGGGGTGTGCAAAGGGTTAGTTCGGTTTCGAGCAGAATCGAACCAATAAAACCAAAAATTGAAAATAAAAAATTTTAAAAATCGAACTAAACCGATTAATAAGAGAAAATTGAATCGAATCGATAAATATCGGTTCAGTTTGGTTTTAAACCGATCAAACCGAAATTTATAAAATTTCATATTTTTAACATTAAATCTAAATAATAAAACATAAAAACAAAAAAAAATAGAAATCAAAACTCAAAAATCTTAAGGTTCGGTTCGGTTTTTTTTTTATTTATTTCGGTTTGGTTCGATTCGATTTGATTTGATTTTTTATTTCGGTTCGATTAGATTTAGTTCGATTTTCTTTGATTTCCTATATATATTAATAATTTTGGTTCGATTTTTTTTATGAAAATAATCGAATCGAACCGATTAACTAAAATTATCAAAATTATAAACCGAACAAAACTGATTATATTTTAAAACTGAACCAATTGAACCGAATTGAATCGGTTCGAATCGATTTTTCAGTTTAAATCGAAAACTGCTCTCCCCTATTTGAAACAAGTAAAAGAATTTAACTTTTTTTTAATTAAAAAAAAATTCCTTTAAAAAAAAATAAAATTGAACAAAACAATTTTATGATTGTGGAAAATTTTAATTTCAATCGTCTGAGCTTACGAGAAAAAAAAAAAAAAAAAAAAAAAAAAAAAAAAAAAAAAAAGACAAGGTGTGGATGGAAAAAATTCCAGCTGAGTGATCGGGAAAGAACTTGTTCAATCTGATGTATCCAAAGCCTTCGAAACTATAAAATTGTCAATTTTCACCCCAAAATATGAAAGCTACTTTTCTGTTTCTAATTGTAAAATTTTAGGGTCATTCTTGTTGTTTATATCAGATTCATCGATTTCATTTAAAAAAAAAAAAATTCTTTTATTATTGCAATAATGTGGTATTACTTGGACTGTCAACTTAACGGCATTGCATCAAAAATAAATTATTTATGCTGGAATTGTCAAATTACAATAAAAAAAAAATCAATAAGTTTTAATCCAAACATTATTTTTATTCTACTTGAATTAATTATACTAAAATTAATCTTCTTTATAGTCTGACATAAATTCTTAACATAGCTGTTAAGGACCCTAACATTAGGGTCATCATCACCCACGTGCGGCTGATTTTAGGGCTATTTTTTATGTAAATCAAAGCTGATGATCGATAGATATTACCCAGATAATTATTAATCGGTAATTATCGAGCAATGATAATATTTTTATTTTAAAAATTTAATAAAATAATATTTAATAATTATTATGAATATATAAAATAAGTAATGAAATATATATCATATAATATATTTTATTATAAAATATATATAATTATTAATTTATTTTATCGTATTATTTATGTTATTGTTAAATAAATAAAAATTAAATAATTTAAAGTAATATAATATTTAATTAATACACTTAAAAAGTTAAAATAGGAGAAAAAAGGAAAAAGGAAAACGAATTTGGAGAGATGAACAAATGCTAAATTCCAAAATTCATGATAAATAAATACACCATTGAAGATGGAACTCATGCTTGCAACTGGTTACCTGCAAAAGAAAATACAAAATTAATTTAAGGAATTAACCTTGATCAGATCTCAAATGAAAATTTGGCATTTCACCTGAATCTAGAAAATAAATAAAAAATTGTCCACTGTCCCAGAAGATCAAGGAAAACTACATTGACAGACACACACGTCACATACAAATACAAAACGTTAGATAGGATTTCTTTTTTTATTTTTTCAAAATGTCAACTAAATACACTAATTATAGCCCTTATAAAATGCAGAGCTCATAGGTATTTTATCAATTATTAACTATTTTTTAAAAGATTTTATCAAATATTATGATTTAACTATTTGAATACCTATTAACTATTAAATAAATATAATAGCTAAATCAAATATCCTTTTAGAGTTATTAACTATTTAATTTTATTCTTTATTTAGATTTTATTACCTTTTTAAATTTATTAATTACAATATTTTTGTGACTTTAAACTAATTTTTATATCAATAAATTATTCAAAATTATAAGAAATAATATATAAATATAAAAATATTTTAACTAATAATTAAATTAGTTATAAAGTTGATTCTTATATGATAAAAAAAATTATGCATATACATTTTTTAAAATTCTATATTTGTTGTATAATAAATTAATAATATGTTTATTTCGATAATAAAAATAGCAATATAATATGTATCCTTATTAGTAATTTTACATATCAACAGAAATGACTAGAAACAGTTTTACTATATACTTAAAAAATATCACCTATAATCAATTAGCAGTTATCAGTAACAATTATTAATTATATTCACCAATTAAACCAAACAGACCCAAAAGAGTAAGGTAGTTGCTAGAAATTTTGCATCATGTTTATCCTACTCGCATGTTCTGCTGCGGATAACTGCAGTTTTTCTCAGTGTGTATATACTTTGTTAATAGCCAAAGTCTCTGAACTTCAAATGGGCCAATTAAGTCCTCTAGTTCTTCGAATTTCATCAAATAAACCCACTGATGGAGCCAAGGGATTGAGGAGTGCCATAATGAGGTGAAAAAAAGAAACGACCTATGCATTTTTATGAAAAAAAAAATATAATTATAAATACATATTAAATATAAGTCCTCTAGTTCTTCCTAAAAATAATTCCTGGCATTGAATGAGCCCATGTTCCTAATTTATTATCATGAGAAAAGTAGATGTTATTAACAAATGTTAATTCTTTTACCGTAAGACGCAACTCAGGTTTGAAAAAGAAATCCCAATTCATTAACTTCAAAGCCCAATCATAAAACTCCATATTGAAATGAAAGAACCCTAGAAAGAGATCAAACTAAGAGAAATCATCGGTGACAAGATGGCATTGTCACATATAATTCATTAACTTCATAGCCCAATTATAAAACACCATATTGAAATGAATGAACCCTAGAAAGAGATCAAACTAAGAGAAATCACTGGTGACAAGATATATGTATATATATATATATATATATATATATATATATATATATATATATATATATATATATATATATATCTATCTTAGGTGGTTAGAAGTTTAGGTAATAAAATGTAAATTTTAGAGACTAAATAAGATATTTTATATTTAATTTCATTTATAAAATTTTAGGGGCGTGATGACTCAAATATAGTGATATCTCTTCCTGTCACATCCCATTGTGTTCCTAACGCTCTTTAGGGGGGAGTGACTAGTTGACTACCGTGTAGCGACCGATATAGCTAGCCACTGATATGATGAGTTTCTGTCCCGCTACTCCTTATAGGTTGCCTCCTACCCATAAGTGATCTAAGGACAACCAATCTAATTGCATTGATTGTGATCAATGAATGAAAGAAGTAGTACATTCTTGATATATTTGTCTCATTTTTTATTATGCTTGAAATGCTTATTCATATGCGATGCTTGTGATATTTTTCCCGATTGGCTTGCCAAGCCATGCTAATATATTCATCTTATTGAACAAATTATCATGAGATCCTCTTAACTGACTTGGCTATATATATATATATATATATATATATATATATATATATATATATATATATATATATATATATATATATATATATTCTTTTATTATACTAAGGAATTAGGATGACGTGGGAGGAAATCTAGTTTTGTGGTTGTATCAGTATATGGTGAATTGTCTCCTAGTCTCTTGGTTTAGGATTTGTAATAACTAATGGGTCAAAGGCCCAAATAAGCCCTTATACTACATAGTAAATTGGAGTCCCTATAAAAAATTGTAGTCAATTATGTCACACTTTATCCCTCTGTAAGGCATAACATGATCCCGTAGAATACCTAATGAACTACCGAACTTCACCTACCGATAACTCATTAAGTACCCTACAAGAGATTTTAAAACAATTTTCCTTACTTTTATAAGTGGTGAGCATTGTCTAATAGGTATTAAAACATTTAATTAGATTTTGTAAACTAGTTAAAATTTTTGTCTCATTTTATTTTTTCGTAAATTTTATAAAAATTTCGGCAGAATGCCGTCTGTATTTTGAGAAAATAGTTCTTCAAATACCTGTAAAAAGCACTTCCAAAGATTTAACTCAATAACTTCATCATTTCAACATCCATCCCAACCAATTTTAACATCATTTCTCAATTTCCAAAATTCAACATCATCAAAATACTATAATTCAATTTCATTCAAATTAAAACAAAATATTTCCATTCATATTTCAATAAAGATAAAACAATTTATATACATCATTCCAAAAATTTACATTAGAAAAAAAATCCAAACCAAAATTAATTACAAGCTTTATACAACTGCTCATGACCATTTTCTACATTTACATACATTACATACATCAAAATAATTTTTACAATCAGGCTATAAAATATACCTGATAAACTTCAGAGAAAGTAGCTCCTCAATCCTCAGCAGCTCACTCTGCTGCTCCTCTAGTCTCTATATCTGCAACAGCAATAACAGCCATCGCTGAGTACTAGGACTCGGTGGTGCACAACATACTAAAATAATCTTTATGAGGAATTTAAATCATATTTATTTAAAAATTAAACTGAACATGAAGTATAAATTCAAAACATGATTTATAAGATTTTAATCCAAACAATTTCATTTCAAAAGTCTCAAAACAAATTTCATAAAAACACACAGTTATATCATGCCATTCGAAACAAATATCATGTCAATAGCCAGAGGCTAAGGAGAAGTCACAACACAAGGCTAGCTATCTCAAATATATGGGAACCCATTCTTTTTCTTCTTCTACTAGCACACACCTCAACACTTCAGCCAGAGAAGGAATCAAAATTCGAAACTGATTTCCCCCACTAGTCATGCTAGTGAGGTATTCAAATATATAGTCATGACACTGTGGTTTCAAAACTATCTTAACAATTTACTAAACAATTATTTCCATTTCAAATACAAACAATTAATCTTTCAATAATTTAAATCAAAAGCATAGTAAACATTTCAAGACAATGGTGTCACAATTCAATATTTCAATTTATTCAAAACAATGTGCAGAAGAAAATTTACAGAAATTCTATGTTGTGCACAAACCTTATATGAGTCGCTTCTTGGCCTTGACTCGATCCCTCGGGTTCTTTCTCGGTATTCTTTTCTACTGAAACTCACAGTTACATAGTATTTCAGTATCATAACTTATCATAAATCCAAAAATAAATTCAAATTTACTTTTACCTAACTTTAATATGCTAAACTTGGCGTTCTTTAAAATTTGTGTTTCGATGTTACTATTCACTATACTATTTAAGTCAATTTGTTGACTTTCTAAGGCTTAATAGGTATGGGAATTCTAACTATACTCACATACTACATTTTGGTCACCAATTTTATTGGTTTTGGTTGTTTTCTCAAAACTTCAAGTCTTTTAGGCAAATTTGCAAATTTTCAGTTTTGGTGTCCTATGTTGCACTGTTCCATTGGTCATGTTGCTGTTAGAATTTGGCTAAGTTTTCTCCATAGAAATTGTTCCTTATTGTCTTAACTTTATTCTTATTTTTGAATCACTCCAATTGGAGTTTTGTAGCTCAAGTTATAGCCATTTGAATCATGGCTACCGGATTGGTCTAACCCAGATTTCTGGGCACCAAAACTGGTTCTGGCAGTTTTAAGTCACCAACTTTGGGGTGGCTAAATGACTTGGTTAAGGGCATAATTTGGGTTTGTGTTCTTCATGAAAGTTTTAGGCCTATATCTCAGCTTTCTACTGGTAAAATTTCAGGTCATTTAGACCTGTCTAGCCCAAGTTATGGCCAAATGAACAAATACTGTTCATTTGGTCATTTTTGCACAGGTCAGATTGCCTAATCTGGATTTGGCCAATTTGTTCACTATGCTATGGTCATTTTCTGGGCATGATTCCTAAATGCAAAATGTGTCATTTTGTGTCTGGTTTCATTCCTAATTAGCCTCACACCAATTGGCTTGGTAAATTTTCAGTTTCAGTCCTTGAAAGGGACCTTGGTCCTACTGCCTGTAGCATGTCCCTAATCAATCCGAATTCAAATTTACTTCCAACACTTCCAACACACCACAAATTGGTCATACATGACCATTTCTCAACTCCAACAAGGTCAAACACCTCATTTAGCAAATTCTCACATTTTTCCTCCCAAAACCCTAGGTGCCAAACCCTAATTTTCATACACTTCAAATCTAATACATTCCAATCACCAATCCATAGCTTACATACATCATTCAACTTAAACAAACCTTCAAATACATCAAATTTACTCATTTTAAACCTTAACTTACTGTTGGCCGAATTTACATCTAGTCCTCCAACAATTATTTTTGTTTCATTTTAAGCATATTTCTAAGTTCATTAAGCTATATATATAATAATTAAACTAAAAATTTGAAGTTTGAATTACTACCCTTATGCAGAATTTTCTTTCCCTTCAAACCTCTTCCTTTCTTATTTCTTTCTTCTTGGACCTTCCTTTCTAGTTGCCCAAACAAATTTTAACCTTGGCAAAACAATTTTCTATGGTGAGATTTTGAAATTTGCAAGCTCAAAGATGAGCTTTAATGGTGGTTTGGTGAGGGAGAGGGTGAGAGAGAAGTCTCACGGCAAACTTGAGAAGATGACACTTTTTGTTGTTTTTTTTTTCTTTCTTTTATGTATTTTAATCCTTATGAAAGACCAATAATTATCCAAATTTTATTTTTTTTAATTATAATGTTTATTGCATCATGCATGATGTCATGCATGATGTCATCACTTTTCACTTTTCCTTTTTCTTTCTTTTTATTTATTTTTCTATTAGTTCTTTAATTTAATTCTCGATTCTGAAATTTTCTTTTCTTCAATTTTATTTGACAGTTAGGTCAGGAGTCAACTTTAGGGGTCAATTGACTAAATTGCCCCTCGCCGGTTCGACCCGATTTGCAAATAATTCAATATTTCTTCCGGATCTCTGACCTAATTATTTCACCGGCTTAACAATTCTTTTTCGTGATTTTCTCCTTTCCATTGTGTTTGCAATAGTCCTAAGGATCGCGGCGTCACATTGAAATTTGAGTTTAAATCGACTTTGCAATCCTTCCCGAGAAGGTCACCCATCGCTGTGACTCTCGGCTCATTTAACTTCTTATGTTCTGTTTTTCTTATTTATACTTAACTAATTGACAATTACTAATTATTTGTATTTAGAGCTTATCTAGTTGTCTTAAGTGTGGTTCTAATCCTCTTAATTGTCCGGACCGATACCAGTCACCGGAATAGTGAAATATACCAGGCTATGCAAATAGGGGTGTTACAATTCTCCCCCCCCCCCCCCCCAAAAAAAAAAAAATAAATTTTGTCTCGAAATTTTACCTGGTATTAGTCTCTAAATAGCTGTGGGTACTGTCTCCTTATGTCCTCCTCTCGTTCCCAAGTAGCTTCTTGGCCCGAATGATGGTTCCACAGCACTTTCACTAATGGTATTTGCTTGTTCCGTAGCTGCTTCACCTCATAAGCCAGAATCTCTATGGGTTCTTCTTCATATGTGAGGTCTGGATTTACTTCAATTTCTTCTACTGGTAGTACATGAGATGGGTCTGATCGATACCTCCTCAACATAGACACATGGAAGACATTATGTATCTTCTCTAACTCTGGAGGTAGTGCCAACCGATATGCCAAAGGACCCACTCTTTCCAGAACCTCATATGGCCCAATAAAACGAGGATTCAGTTTCCCCTTTCTGTCGAATCTCATAACTTTCTTCCAAGGGGAAACCTTGAGGAATACTTTCTCACCCACGGCATACTTAATATCCCTTCTCTTCAGATCAATATAGGACTTCTGATGGTCTGATGCAGTCTTAAGTCGATCTCTGATCACCCTGATCTTCTCCTCGGTCTGCTGAACAATTTTGGGCCCAATCATCTTCCTTTCACCTACTTCATCCCAACACAACGGGGTTCTACATTTTCTGCTGTACAAAGCTTCATATGGAGGCATCCCAATGCTTGATTGGTACCTGTTGTTATAAGCAAACTCAATCAAAGGCAAGTGTGTATCCCAACTGCCCTCAAATTCAATCACACAAGCCCGTAGCATGTCCTCCAAGATCTGAATTACCCTCTCGGTCGCCATGCATGCGTGGGTGGAATGTCATCTTGAAGTTCAATCTAGTTCCTAGGGCTCTCTGAAGACTACCCCAGAATCTAGAAGTGAACCTAGGATCTCTGTCAGATACAATGGATACTGGCACTCCATGCAGTCTTACTATCTCATCAATGTACAACTTGGCCAATCTTTCTAAACTGTAGTCCATCTGGACTAGCAGAAAATAAGCAGACTTGGTCAGTTTGTCAACAATGACCCATACTGCATCATGACTCTTCTGTGTCCTCGGAAGTCCCATCACAAAATCCATAATTATTCTCTCCCATTTCCATTTTGGTACTGGTAGTGGATGTAACAAACCAGCTGGTACTTAATGCTCTGCCTTCACTTGCTGACAAGTTAGGCATTTGGAAATAAATTCTGCCACATCTCTTTTCATACCCATCCACCAGTAATGCTCCTTTAGCCCTCTATATATTTTTATGCCACTAGGGTGCATGGCAAAAGGAGACTCATGTGCTTCCTTCAAAATGATCTGCCTCAAATCAACATCATTAGGAACACACATTCTGCCCTGGTGTAGCAGTAGACCATCATCTCTTATTGAGAATTCTGGTTTCTTGCCTTGTCTGACTTCTTCCAACAGCTTCTGATACTTATGATCATTCTGAGCAGCCATTCTGATCTGATCAATCAACACTAGCTGTACATGCCATGCAACTGCTGTCTGCCCCTCATCATTAATCTCTAAGTTGGCATGTAATGATCTCAACTCATGTACCATAGACAAAGGAGTAACCCGTAGACTTGCTATAGTCTTGCGACTTAAGGCGTCAGCCACAACATTAGCTTTCCCTGGCTGATAGTTTATCAGACAATCATAGTCTTTTATCAACTCTAACCATCTCTTCTGTCTCAAATTCAACTCTTTTTGAGTGCCCAAATACTTCAAACTCTTATGATCTGTGTAGATGTAGCACTTCTCCCCATACAAATAGTGTCTCCAGATCTTAAGAGAAAATACAATAGTTGCGAGCTCCAAATCATGTGTTGGATAATTCCTCTCATGCGGTTTCAACTGGCGTGATGCATAGGCAATGACATTTCGATCTTGCATCAATACACATCCTAACCCATTGTGAGAAGCATCACTGTAAACTGTGTATTCTTTACCCGGAGTAAGTAAAGTCAGGACCGGAGCCTCAGTCAAACATCTCTTCAATTCATCAAAACTCTGCTGGCATTTATCCATCCACTGAAATTTCACATCTTTCCTAAGCAGCTTGGTCAATGGAGATGCCAACATGGAGAATCCCTTCACAAATCTACAGTAGTATCCAGCTAAACCTAGAAAACTATGAATCTCCATGATATTTCTGGGTGGCCTCCAATTAAGGACAACTTCTATCTTACTTGGGTCTACCTTAATGCCCTCTACTAATACTACATGCCCTAAGAAAGATATTTCTTTCAACCAAAATTCACACTTCGATAATTTGGCGTATAGCTGTTTCTCCCTCAAAGTCTGCAGTACAATCCGCATATGTCTATCATGCTCTTCTACACTCCTCGAGTAGACCAATATATCATCTATGAATACCACAACAAACTGATCGAGGTATGGTCTGAAGATAGTGTTCATCAGATCCATAAAAGCAGCCAGAGCATTAGTTAACTCGAATGGCATAACCAAGAACTCATAATGGTCATAACGGGTTCTGAAGGCAGTTTTAGGAATACTTTGCTCTTGTACTTTCAACTGATATTAACCTGACCTCAGGTCAATTTTGGAGAACACAGCTGCACCCCTCAACTGATCAAACAAGTCATCAATGCGGGACAATGGATATCTATTCTTTATTATCACCTTATTCAACTACCGATAGTCAATACATAAGTGGAGAGTGCCATCTTTCTTCTTTATAAACAACATTGGCGCTCTCCAAGGTGACACACTAGGGCGGATAAAGCCCTTATCAAGTAACTCTTGTAACTGCACTTTCAACTCTTTCAATTCTACAGGTGCCATTCTATATGGTGTTATAGAGATTGGGTCCACACCAGGCATAGCATCAATCTCAAACTGCACCTCTCTTTCTGGAGGTAATCCTGACAATTCATCTGGAAACACATCCGGAAAGTCACATACGGTAAGGATGTCCCTCAGTGCTAGGCTCCCCACTTGGGTGTCTATCACATGTGCCAAGTATGCTTTACACCCCTTTCTAGCTAGTGCAGCCGAAATGATGTTTGATGGCAGTAAATGCCTCTCCCCATGTATTACCACATCACTATATAGAGGGAGAACAAAAGTGACTGTCTTCAGTCTACAGTCAATCATGGCGTGATGCCTGGCTAACCAATCCATGCCCAAGATAATATCATAATCTCTGAAGGGCATTTCAATCAAATCTGACAGAAAAACATGTCCTTGGATCACCAAAGGACAGTCCCTATAGATTCTGTTGACCCGAACCTCTTATCTTAATAGACTAGTTACTAGCACTTCAAAACCCATTTGGACACACAGAACAACAAGTGAACTGACTATGCTAGCACTAACATACGAGTGGGTTGAACCTGAATCAAACAACATAAATACTTCTTAGTCAGAGATAGAGAATGTACCAGCTACAACATCGGAAGTCTCAGCCTCTTCTCGCTGTCTCATCGTATAAACCCTGGCTGAAGCACTTCATTGTGCTGACTGACCAACAGTACCCTGACTGCCAGAAGCAATGCCTCTACCTCTGCCTCTTCCTGGGCCAACTGGTTGTGAACCTCTGGGAGCAGGACTCTGAATAGATCCTTCTACAGTAATAGGAGCTGAATCGAATCTAGGAGCACTAGTGCAATCTTTTACAATATGACCCTTGCCTCCATAGTTAAAACAGGCTCTTATTGCCCAATAGCATTCTCCCCCATGAATCTTGCCACAAGTCTCACAGGGGCGGGAAGATTGTGAACCCCTGCTCGACTGTTGACCAGACCTAGGGGGTCTCTGTCCAAAGAATCTGCCCCTTCCAAACCTTCCTCCTCGACCTCTGCTAGGTCCACCAAATTTCTTCCTCTTCCCAGAAGTACCACTAGGACTTGGCTCTACTGACTTTTACCCCTTATCTTTCTCTGGTTTTTCAGGTTTTTCTGATTTTTCTTTGGCTGGTGTCTCTTCTGATTCAATTCTTTCCAACTCAAGTGCCTGAGAGATGAGCTCTGAGAAATTACTATGTCTGAATCCCACAACTTGCATTCAAAGGCTGGGCTTCAAACCCATCTCAAATCTCTTGCACCTTTCTTTGCTGGTAGAAAAGAGACTCCCAGCATAGTGGCTTAAGCGGGAGAACTCCCTCTTATATTCTGCCACTGTTCTGTTGCCTTGCTTCAAAGTCAGAAATTTTTGTAGTTTTTGATCCACATATGCATCTAGGACGTATTTCTGTCTGAACTCTCTAATGAAGTCATCCCAAGTCAGTACTGGTGGTTCTGCCAAGCTGTGGGGGATGGTCTTCCACCAATCATACACATCCCCTTGCAGTAGTGATACTGAGTATTCAAATTTCAGTTCATCTTGGCAGTGCAGCTTCTTAAACACTCTGTCCATTCTTTCCAGCCATTGCTCTGCCTCTAGTGGGTCTACTGTACCTTTAAATTCCATAGCCCCATACTTCAACAGCTTGTCATACTGTCTGACTGGAGCTTGAGGTTGCACCACAGAAGTCTGGGGCGGAGCTTGAGCAGGCATACCCCCAGTCATTTGTTGAAACATTACCGCCATCTGCTGTGCGAACTGTGTAGAAAATTGTGGCATTTGTGGGGCTAGTGCCACTGACCCACTAACATTCTGAAGAGTTGGGGCTTCCCCTTGTGCCTCAACTTCAACAGATTGCTCAACTGAGCGATCCCCTTCTTCCATATCAATCTGAAGTAGGATATCTCCTGAACAAATAACACAAGGAGATTTCCCTCCGTCAATTCATATTTATGATGTAATGCACTGTATGTAACAAATAAGGACATTGAGTAGTTGTACTTAGCAAAGAAAAGACACAAATTCATAAGTTAAATCATACTTCAAAAGTTTTGCTCTGATACTACTAAAACATGTCACACCTTACCCCTCTGTAAGGCATAACATGATCCCGTAGAATACCTAATGAACTACCTAACTTCACCTGCCGATAACTCATTAAATACCCTACAAGGGATTTTAAAATAATTTTCTTACTTTTATAAGTGGTGAGCATTTTCTAATAGGTATTAAAACATTTAATTAGATTTTGTAAACTAGTTAAAATTTTTGTCCCATTTTATTTTTTCGCAAATTTTATAAAAATTTCGGCAGAGTGCCGTCTGTATTTTGAGAAAACAGTTCTTCAAATACCTGTAAAAAGCACTTCCAAAGATTTAACTCAACAACTTCATCATTTCAACATCCATCCCAACCAATTTCAATATCATTTTTCAATTTCCAAAATTCAACATCATCAAAATACTATAATTCAATTTCATTCAAATTAAAACAAAATATTTCCATTCATATTTCAATAAAGATAAAACAATTTATATACATCATTCCAAAAATTTACATTAGAAAAAAAATCTAAACCAAAATTAATTACAAGCTTTATACAACTTTATACAACTGCTCATGACCATTTTCTACATTTACATATATTACATACATCAAAATAATTTTTACAATCAGGGTATAAAATATACCCGATAAACTTCAGAGAAGGTATCTCCTCAATCCTCAACAGCTCACTCTGCTGCTCCTCTAGTCTCTACATCTGCAACAGCAATAACAGCCATCACTAAGTACTAGGACTCAGTGGTGCACAACATACTAAAATAATCTTTATGAGGAATTTAAATCATATTTATTCAAAAATTAAACTGAACATGAAGTATAAATTCAAAACATGATTTATAAGATTTTAGTCCAAACAATTTCATTTCAAAAGTCTCAAAACAAATTTCATAAAAACACACAGTTATATCATACCATTCGAAACAAATATCATCTCAATAGCCAGAGGCTAAGAAAAAGTCACAACACAAGGCTAGCTAGCTCAAATATATGGGAACCCATTCTTTTTCTTCTTCTACTGGCACACACCTCAACACTTCAGCCAGAGAAGGAATCAAAATTCCAAACTCATTTCCCCCACTAGTCATGCTAGTGAGCTATTCAAATATATGGTCATGACACTGTGGTTTCAAAACTATCTTAATAATTTACTAAACATTTATTTCCATTTCAAACACAAACAATTAATCTTTCAATAATTTAAATCAGAAGCATAGTAAACATTTCAAGACAATGGTGTCACAATTCAATATTTCAATTTATTCAAAACAATGTGCAGAAGAAAATTTACAGAAATTCTATGTTGTGCACAAACCTTATACGAGTCGCCTCTTGGCCTTGACTCGATCTCTCGGGTTCTTTCTCGGTATTCTTTTCTACTGAAACACACAGTTGCACAGTGTTTCAGTATCATAACTTATCATAAATCCAAAAATAAATTCAAATATACTTTTACCTAGCTTTAATATGCTAAACTTGGCGTTCTTTAAAATTTATGTTTCGGAGTTACTATTCACTACACTATTCAAGTCAATTTGTTGACTTTCTAAGGCTTAATAGGTATGGAAATTCCAACTATACTCACATACCACATTTTAGTCACCAATTTTATTGGTTTTGATTGTTTTCTCAAAACTTTAAGTCTTTTAGGCAAATTTACAAATTTTCAGTTTTGGTGTCCTATGTTGCACTGTTCCATTGGTCATGTTGCTGTTAGAATTTGGCTAAGTTTTCTTCATAGAAATTGATCCTTATTGTCTTAACTTTATTCTCCTTTTTGAATCACTCCAATTGGAGTTTTGTAGCTCAAGTTATAGCCGTTTGAATCAAGGCTACCGGATTGGTCTAACCCAGATTTCTGGGCACCAAAACTGGTTCTGGTAGTTTTAAGTCACCAACTTTGGGGTGGCTAAATGACTTGGTTAAGGGCATAATTTGGGTTTGTGTTCTTCATGAAAGTTTTAGGTACATTGGTAAAATTTCAGGTCATTTAGACCTGCCTAGTACAAGTTATGGCCAAATGAACAAACACTGTTCATTTGGTCATTTTTGTACAGGTCAGATTGCCTAATCCGGATTTGGCCAATTTGTTCACTATGCTATGGTCACTTTCTGGGCATGATTCCTAAATGAAAAATGTGTCATTTTGTGTCTGGTTTCATTCCCAATTGGCCTCACACCAATTAGGTTGGTAAATTTTCAGTTTTGGTCCCTGAAAGGGACCTTGGTCCTGCAGCCTGTAGCATGTCCCTAATCAATCCGAATTCAAATTTACTTCCAACACTTCCAACACACCACAATTGGTCATACATGACCATTTCTCAACTCCAACAAGGTCAAACACCTCATTTAACAAATTCTCACATTTTTCCTCCCAAAACCCTAGGTGCCAAACCCTAATTTTCATACACTTCAAATCTAATACATTCCAATCACCAATCCATAGCTTACATGCATCATTCAACTTAAACAAACCTTCAAATACATCAAATTTACTCATTTTAAACCTTAACTTACTGCTGGCTGAATTTACATCTAGTCCTCTAACAATTATTTTTGTTTCATTTTAAGCATATTTCTAAGTTCATTAAGCTATATATACAATAATTAAACAATTATTTTTGTTTCATTTTAAGCATATTTCTAAGTTCATTAAGCTATATATACAATAATTAAACTAAAAATTTGAAGTTTGAATTACTAACCTTATGCAGAATTTTCTTTCCCTTCAAACCTCTTCCTTTCTTCTTTCTTTCTTCTTGGACCTTCCTTTCTAGTTGCCCAAACAAATTTTAACCTTGGCAAAACAATTTTCTATGGTGAGATTTTGAAATTTGCAAGCTCAAAGATGAGCTTTAATGGTGGTTTGGTGAGGGAGAGGGTGAGAGAGAAGTCTCACGGCAAACTTAAGAAGATGACACTTTTTGTTGTTTTTTTTTCTTTCTTTTATGTATTTTAATCCTTATGAAAGACCAATAATTATCCAAATTTTTTTTTAATTATAATGTTTATTGCATCATACATGATGTCATGCATGATGTCATCACTTTTCACTTTTCCTTTTTCTTTTTTTTTTTATTTATTTTTCCATTAGTTCTTTAATTTAATTCCCGATTCCGAAATTTTCTTTTCTCCAATTTTATTTGACAGTTAGGGCAGGAGTCAACTCTAGGAGTCAATTGACCAAAATGCCCTCGTCGGTTCGACCCGGTTTGCAAATAATTCAATATTTCTTCCGGATCCCTGACCTAATTATTTGACCGGCTTAACAATTCTTTTTCGTGATTTTCTCTTTTCCTCTGTGTTCGTAATAGTCCTAAGGACCGTGGCATCACATTTTACGATTCGAAATTTAAGTTTAAATTGACTTTGCAATCCTTCCCAAGAAGGTCACCCATCGCTGTGACTCTCGGCTCATTTAACTTCTTATGTTCTGTTTTTCTTATTTATAATTAACTAATTGACAATTACTAATTATTTGTGTTCAGGGCTTATCTAGTTGTCTTAAGTGTAGTTCTAATCCTCTTAATTGTCCGGATCGACACCGGTCACCGGAATAGTGAAATATACCAGGCTATGCAAATAGGAGTGTTATAAATTAAGTCCTATAGTTTTTCAAAAGGGTAATCCACGTCAAACCCTAGAGACTGAGTTACTAAATTTCGTGCACGTGTGTAACAGAAAAAAAGTAACAAAGGTGGGGGGGAGGGGGGGGGGTGTTGTAACACTAAATCAGAAGAAATCAAGTTCAGAAATTAAAGAACTAAATTTAGGTATAAAACTCTCAATTTAAACAAACTTCAGTCCAAGGTAATTCACATTCCAATGCATAACTCAATCATAGACAAAAGAAATACAATTATCTCTATTTGAATACTTAACGTAGATTTACCAAACAGCGAGGTAAAATCCCTAACTTCCCTATACTCATCAATTCGAGGTCAACACTCTTGTTGACTCTAATTATTAACTGAATTGGTATTAAGCAATCCTCATCAGATTAATAATTGCTTTAAGAACAGGAAGTAGTTAAGCTTGAACAACGATTTGTAAAGCATAAATCATTTAATTTACCCTATTATTTTCTTAGGTTATTATCGAAAACTTAGATCATAATCAATAAAACCTAATTGCTACTCACATCCAATCTTACACAACAATTACGGATTATGAAGATGAACTAATAATTAATCACATCAAACAATTAACTAGTAGGCCTTTTTAGCAAATCATTCAATAGATAAAAAATAATGAAATCGAGAAACAATAGATATTCAAAAAGGCATAATTTAAATTAAGAACCTGATCTCACAAATCATGCATAAGAACTAGAATCCCTTGGACTGAATTTAGAAACCTAGCCGCTCATGGCTTACAGAAAAATAAAGAAATAATGAAGAAATCTAAAACTATGAACGTGAATGGAGAATGAAGGTATTCTGAAGGTCTGTTCATGGTCTCTCTGCTGCTGTCAAAGATGGTCTTTATAATAAAAAACCTAATCCATAGATAAGAATTAAACTTGAAAAATTTTTAAAATTCAAAAAGATAGATTCTCTACTCTGCAATCACAGCCAATTTTTAGCTACTTTCCTTCTGATTCTGTCCCTGACTTCTTCTGTCTCTGACTTCTTCAGAAAAGTTGTAGCCATACTTCTTAGCTTTCCAACGAGTACTCATTTGCCTAAATCGGAGGTCTACAGCCCAAGTTATGGGCCAAAAACCGAAACTGATTATGACAGAATATCCAGCCCATAAATTTGACTTCATTGCCATTTTTAACCACCAAAACGATGTAGTCTTGTCTTCAGCCCTTCATAAAAATTGTAGAGGTGGTTCTTAAGGTTCAATTGGGCTTGGGTTTGCTTCATTTGGACATCTGGAGCTCCAGATATAAAATAAATATCAAAACTAGTGGTGTGGGCTTTTGTGATAGATCTATAACTAATTTTGACAACCTTGGAGACTAATTTGGGCTTTGGTCCCTCTTTGTCATTTGTAGTGCTCTGACTTAGTTTTTCAATGAATTAAACAGCATTGGATTTGGAGACCCATAACTTTAGAAGCACCTAAAAAATACAGCAAAGGTCAAATTAATGCAAATGCTGAATATTTATCAATTTAACACAATTATTTCAACAACTCTCTAAAAATATGCCTAATTGATAATTATACTTTAATTAACTGAATTAGGCATAAAAATACACTAGAAGCACTAAATATGATGGGAGTTAAAAATATTAATTATGCACTTATTAGTACCTGGGAAGTTAATATAAAAAGAAGAAAAAAAGAGGAAAAGAAGAAATAAGAACAAAAAACAATAAGTAATAATAGCCGCGAAACCTTAAGAAAAGAAAGAAGGAGAAACTTTCTAGAAGAAACCTCATATCTCTCATTCTCTCTCTGCATTACTATTTTAATCTTCATTGGCTTAGGTGATAGTGTATATGGGTTGCTAGTTTCACATGCTATTAAGTTCAATAAGGCCCATTAAGTAATTATAATGTGTTATACATACTATTGAACCCTAAATTATAAAGCCCATTAAATGTCAATTAAAAGCTCATTCTATTTAAAACACTATTATTTTTTAAAATATAATTGATAAAAAAATTTAATAGTATATTATAAAAAAAATTAGATTTTTGAAAATTTTTTTTACTACTATTAATGTTGTAAAATATATACATCATAAAAAATTTAAAAATTATGAAAAAAAATTATTGTATTGGTTGTTTTTAGAATAGAGATTATACTAATTAATTGTAAGTTACGTATCACGAATTGAATTGATATAATTCACGTATTGCGTACTGAATTAATGTACCGATTAAGTCTACTCCTAGCGTACCTTATATTTAGCTAAGTGGCGAATCGCGTACCCGTACCCATACCACAATCCAAGACGTTCTGTGTTCCCGGTAACTATGGTTTGATCCTATTTTTTCAAAATTAGATAATCATCTGGCTGGATGGAAAATGGGAGTTCTTTCAATGGCGGTAGAGTGACACTCGCAAAATCTGTGTTGTCAACTCTTCCTAATCATTTGATGTAATCAGTCTATTTGCCATGCTCCATATGAGATGATATTGATAGGAGGATTCGTAATTTCATAGGGTGATCAGCGAGGAAGTCAACGTACTCACTTAATCAATTGGCAACAACTTTGTATTCCTGTTGATTAATGTGGATTGGGAGTTTGATCTTGTAGAAGTATGAATGCTACTTTTGCAGCGAAGCTTGGCTGGCATTTGCTCAAGGAGGAGGACAACCTATGGGCATATGTATTGTGAAGAAGGAATATGTGAACGTACTCTAGATTTGAATAATCTTGTGGAGAAAGGCAATGCTTCTTTTATTTGATGTGGCATTGTCAAAAATAGATCTCTTTTATCTCAAGGTGTCCAAGTTGTTTGTGTAATGGGTTATTGACAAGCTTTTGGGATTCCCATTAGGTAAGAGATGGTCTACTTGGTGATTTGGCGCCCTAACCAATTCTATGGGATATTCGCCAAGCTACTGTTGTGTAGATATGGAATGGTCAGCACTACAAATGGGAGATTATTCAGCAATTACTTCTATAGGATGTGTGTCAATAGCTTGAAGCTACAACTCTAGTCTTTGATGTTGGTGCCATGGATCAAAATCTTGCATATCTTTCTGATAAATCCTCCACAGTGACCCAACTAGCTCTCAATGGACCTCCACCAACACCCTCAAGGCCTACTTAATTATCTTCCTTTGTTCTTCACTTTAGATATATCTCTTATTTTCTCCTTTCTCTTCTCCTCTTATACTACACAAAATCCCACTTAGAAACAAACACGAAGAATATGAGAAGGGCTTTTTTCTTTATCACCACTTTGTTTATTTCTGTTCTTCTTTCACTTACTAAGCACCAAACTAACTCTTTCACTTTCTCCTAATGGCCACTCCTTCCTTTCCATTTTCTCTCTACTGTAACTTTTCACCCATCTTCTATCTCCCATCTACAACATGATTGAAATGCCCAAATTAAAAGCCAAATAGGAAATTTTTGTTTATATAGATTCTTTGCACTTATCTGCATAGTCTTCCTTTCTTTATCAATGGCTAGTAGGACTATTATATCTCGACATGGCTGGAATTCTTGGTAAATGGAGATTGGCATGCATGTGTTATATGTTACTTTCTCCTTGTTGAGGTTGTTATTCATAGATTGCATCCATGAGAAATTGATGATTTGATTATGCTAACTTTGGTATTTGGTACTTTCTTCTTCCATAACAAAATCCTTGATTCTCCTTTTACTGATGTAGATTTTGCTCTGTGAAGAAAATTGTAGATTTTTATGTTCTTGATTTGTAACCTTCTTTGCTAATTTTGATCTTTTGTCCTCAATATAGTTTTCCAATTAAGTTTTTATGTTTTATCTTTCAAACTGTGTTCATGCATAATTTAAAAATGAGTTTTTCTACTTTAATACTATTATATTTTGCCAACTTTGCTCCTTCATACTCCTCTTTTTCCTTCTTTCTTAAAATAGGTTTCTTTCACTTTCTCAGGAAAAAGAAAACCTTTTAATTTTTTCAGCTTTTCTCTCTTGCCAAACACAAAATTACGCATCAGCTTCAACTTCAATTCTTAGTAGGATTAAGTTAAGCTCTCTCTCTCTCTCTCTCCCCCCACCTGTTTTCATCACCTTCTCCTTACACTTTGTCCTCTGTTCTTCCCTACACTACTTTTTTACAAACTAATTTTTTTTTCTCCCTTACTAAGATCTAGCAACTTCTGCTCTAAAACTCAAGTTTAGTGGTGGATCGAACAACATGATCAATTGACATAAAAGGTTTAGTATGGCTGTTGGTTGAGAATAATTGCCTTGATCTTTTTAATTTCAAAACAAAAATTTCCATTCTCAGGCAACTATTTTTCCATAAACTACTCTTGCATTTGCTTGGTAATCAAATAGCTATTTATAGGCAAGATTTTGAATAAAAAATTATACAAAAATGATGTTAGCATATCTTTTATAGATTGTAATAAAGATTATATGTATTGGAATAGATTGTAATATGAGATTGTATGAACTTGAAAATGCAAACAGTGCATTCTTTTTCTAGCATATTCAAAGTAAAATTGAGAAGGACTGATCTAGTTCTAATGCTTCAAATGTAAAATAAAAGGGAAGCATAATTGAAGATAAACATGATATGACAAAGGAAAAGCTTGGATCAACAAATTCGTCCCTATTTTGCAACTTTCTTATTTAATACCACGTTAATTTTAATATTAATCCGCATTAATTAGCAAAAGCAAGAATCTATAGATCTTACAAATCACCGAAGAAGAAGTTTTTATGTATCCTAAGTGCACGCCAGTTTCCAAAATCCCTTTATTTTGTTTCTTCAAGTGAAAAGACAACAATAATGAACAAAACTACAGCAATAAATACCCCAAAATTACAAAGAATTACTAAAGGAAAAGAGTGTAATTACAAAAATGCACAATATTAAAGTTCTAAGAAAATGTTGCATTATATTATATACCTGATAAAACAATTTCACCTCAAGTTCTCATTCACCATTAAAGAATGTCTTTTTAATTGAGGAGAAAGTATAAATTATCATTATGTTCAGCACTTGAAAACATACTTATGTATTCAAAATTGTTATGTAGATTCTTATCATCTAGTAAAGGAGAGAAATAGTCTTGTTTAATAAAATCCAACATAAGAAACATTTCAGACAAACAAAAATGACAACTAAACTATCCATAGAGAGATTTAAGAATTAATCCATAAAAGATATAACGGAAAAAGTACCAACAAAGGAAGAAGCTAAAAGTCAAAGGAAGGAGCATTATTCGAAACATAGTGAACTTGAAACAATGAGGCTCTTCATTATTAATGAAAGTGAAGAAACAACTAGAAATTTCTTAGCTAAACCATCACAAGCAGAAGAGATTTTTCCAATTTGAACTCTGTTATTCCTTAGCATTCTATAGATTGGGTATTATTATTATTGCTATTCATGATTACCTCATGTTTAACGGATTAGTTAATCAATTCATATACTTTAGAATTTCCAACTACAGGTAATTTAAAACTATGTTTTAGGAAATCATAGCCAATGAAAACTTACAAAAGAACCTGAAAAATTAAGAAAGACACTGATGGTGTCTAACAGTCACTGGCACTATCATTGTTTGTGTGTTATTAGCACGAGTCATCATTGCGAAAGTCAATCGATGACATAAGGACCACCAATGAAGTCACCCAATTGCAGATATTGCACTCAAAACCATCCATACCGTAAAATTCAACTCTTTGCTTTCAGATTCAACTCTTAAGCTCTCCCTCGATTCACCTTTTTCAACTTTAGGTGAGAAAGAGCAACTAAAGGATTTTGTTTTTGAGGTTGGAAGTGATAAGAAAGAGGAAATCAATACCACTAGTACTGGGAACGTTAAAAACGATAGTGGCAACTCTGGCAGCTGTGAGGGTCCTTCTATTTCCAATTAATTCTCAGGTTTTCGTTAAAGGGAGTAAAAATTAATCTTAAGCAATGTAAGAGAGAGAGGTTTGGCTTTAAATATTGATGGGAAGCAACTAGAATTTTGGTTGAAGATCTGTAGTTGGCTACTATCCTTACTTCCTCCCTTCCTCTATCCTCCTTCACCGATTCTATTTCTTTCTTCCTTTTTTTCCCTATTTTGTCCCTTTTTAGTATAACTGGAGGCTTAGAGAAGTCTTTAGAATTTTTTCATTAATTATATATATATATATATATATATATATATATATATATATATATATATATATATATATATATATATATATATAATTTAGGGTGTCACACTATGATGGTCTCCAATGGTGCAATGTTGATGTAGAAACTTATTAGATTTATGACCCAAAATCCAAGATGATTTAGAAGATATTTTTTCCTTATTTGAATGGGAAAAATATTTCTTAATCAGTGGAAGATTATTTTCTATATTTTGTGGAACTCCTATTTTAGCGTTATTCCTAAATTGAGTGAATTCCAAATTAGATTAGTACTAAAAGGACTAATACTATAAATAAGAGTATTGTGGGAAGGTCATTTGATTTTTAGCTCATGGAGTAGGCCCATTGTAAAGAGAGGCTTTGTCAATTGCTGAGGAATGGCTTTACCCATTGATAAGGGGCTCATGTTCATTACATTCCCATAAAGAGAGAGGCTTCGACCTAAGGTTGTAGTCCTATGGAGTGAACGAAGCTTCAACTTAAGGTGGAAAAAGGGTATAGAATTCAAAAGAAAGAAATTCTTATCCATTTGTAAGAGGGCTATTACCCATGTAATTAAAGACATTGTTTGTGGTGTAAAATGCATTTAAACTAGTAAATATATTGGTCTATATCTATAAGAGACTGAAAAGGTCTAACTAATATATTACTATGAGTAGTTTGATATAAGGGTTTTCTTATGTGTAATTGGGTTAAAGGGTAGATAGCTTTGAGCTTGTAATTGATAATTTATTATTGATAATAGTGAAAGATGGCATACTTATGGGCATAGCCCTATGTTGAGAGGGTGTGTAACGTCCTCACTTTAGGTAGTTCCGTATATTCTACTGTTTCGGAGACTAACGTCTGTTCGGACGGCTAGAATGTCTGGAACCACCCTTAAATTAAATTAAGGAGTTGTAATTTAATTTAACAAAAATCATGTAAGTTTGAAGGAAAATAAAAGAAATGGATTAGAAATCAGTTAAATGTACACAAGTCCCAGCGATGAGTAACTCCCCTAGGAAGTGGCTAAAAATTGGTATTTTGGGTCTGTTCACTACTTCAATTCATGTAGAACTTTGTAAAACTTTTAATTAAGACTTAATTAAGGTATAATTATGAATTAATAAGTCAAAGAAATGAAAAGAAGTAAAAGTATTCACATAAGTGGCAAACTAAGTGGGTGTACACTTATTTCCTTTTATACCTAGGAAGTTGGCTACTAAGAGTTAGAGGACTAAAGTGAATTAATTAGGGAAAAATAAAAGGTTAAAGGAATACCTTAAATAGATTATAAAGTTTTAAAAAAAATTTAGAAATAATAAAAAACATCTTATGGACCATTGGATAAAGGGATGAAGGACCAATGGTTAAAAGCAAATATAAACAACCTTATTCTTTCCTCCTTAAACCAGCCGGCCAACTCACTTCACCCTTCTCCTCTTCATATTTTCTTCGTCTAACAGCCATATTCTCTTAAATTTGAAGGAAAGAATCCAGCAAAAATCCTAGATCAAACTATTTTTAGAAGGCATAAGCAAGGAAGCAAGAAGAACTAGTGATTCAAGCTTGAAGGAGTCTACTTTCCTTGGGTATTTTGGGTATGTTTACTACTTCAATTCATGTAGAACTTTGTAAAACTTTTAATTAAGACTTAATTAAGGTATAATTATGAATTAATAAGTCAAAGAAATGAAAAGAAGTAAAAGTATTCACATAAGTGGCAAACTAAGTGGGTGTTCACTTATTTCCTTTTATACCTAGGAAGTTGGCTACTAAGAGTTAGAGGACTAAAGTGAATTAATTAGGGCTAAATAAAGGGTTAGAGGACTACCTTAAATAGACTATAAAGTTTTGAAAAAAATTTAAAAATAATAGAAAACATCTTATGGACCATTGGATAAAGGGATGAAGGACCAATGGTAAAAAGCAAATATAAACAACCTTATTCTTTCCTCCTTAAACCAGTCGGCCAACTCACTTCACCCTTCTCCTCTTCATATTTTCTTCTTCTAACAGCCATATTCTCTTAAATTTGAAGGAAAGAATTCAGCAAAAATCCTAGATCAAACTATTTTTAGAAGGCATAATCAAGGAAGCAAGAAGAACTAGTGATTCAAGCTTGAAGGAGTCTACTTTTCTTGGGTATTTTGGGTCTGTTTACTACTTCAATTCATGTAGAACTTTGTAAAACTTTTAATTAAGACTTAATTAAGGTATAATTATGAATTAATAAGTCAAAGAAATGAAAAGAAGTAAAAGTATTCACATAAGTGGCAAACTAAGTGGGTGTACACTTATTTCCTTTTATACCTAGGAAGTTGGCTACTAAGAGTTAGAGGACTAAAATGAATTAATTAGAGATAAATAAAAGGTTAGAGGACTACCTTAAATAGACTATAAAGTTTTGAAAAAAATTTAAAAATAATAGAAAACATCTTATGGACCATTGGATAAAGGGATGAAGGACCAATGGTTAAAAGCAAATATAAACAACCTTATTCTTTCCTCCTTAAACCAGCCGGCCAACTCACTTCACCCTTCTCCTCTTCATATTTTCTTCTTCTAACAGCCATATTCTCTTAAATTTGAAGGAAAGAATTCAGCAAAAATCCTAGATCAAACTATTTTTAGAAGGCATAAGCAAGGAAGCAAGAAGAACTAGTGATTCAAGCTTGAAGGAGTCTACTTTCCTTGAGGGATTTGGTGGAGGCCTTGAAAGGAAAGGGATAGCAGCTGGTTTTCCCTTAAGGTTAGTGCTATAATCTTTATTTTTTATCAAGTTTGAGTAAGGATATCACTAGGGATAAGGGGGAAATATAAGGTTGTGAGAAAGATAGTTAGTAGGGGTGATGGAACCCTAGTTTTGCCAGTAGGCCTGCAAAACCAGTCACACTTAAAAGCTCATAACTTGAGCTAGAAAAGTTAGATTTCTATGATCTTTATGTCTATGAAAACCTTTATGAATGCTTCAAGACTTTTTAGTTTTGTGCTAGGCCTAATTCCCCAGCTAAGATGGTGGTTGAGGGCAAAACTTTTTGTTGCTTAAATTTGGAAAACTGACTTGATGATTTTTAGAAGCAGGACACCCGACTTTGAAAGTCTATAACTTATGCTCCAGAACTTGAAATAGGGTGATTCTTAAACCATTGGAAATTTAAATGAATACCCTAAAACTTTTTAGTTATGGCCAAAAATTGATTTTGTTAGCTGCATGGTGAAATTCTTGCATTTCCTGTTACTGTTCTGACTGTGACTGGAGTCTGGAACAGTTTGCACACTTTCATTCACAAATTGAGTTGTAGCCCTGATTTTGATATGATCCAAATTAGAGATTGAAATGGACATATGAAAGTTAGACATATGAAAGTTCAATTCTTGAAAAGATGCCATGAAACCCCTGTTGTTAGAATTTTTGGTGGAATTTTAACTTTGCTGCCTTGTTTACCTAAATTGACTTGAAATTTTAGAACAGTAATGATTCATAGGCCTATAATTTGCATGCTATAATTTCAAATGACATGAAATTTATGGTAAATGAAAGTTAAAACATAAGACTAAAACTTTCATAAAGGAATGCTGCCCAAAATTGTGTGTAAATGACCTTAAAATTGGTTAGAAGATAGGGCATAGGATCTGGAACTGGGTAATAGTGCATTCTGGACTGTCTAGAGTAAAATAGGTATAATTTACCCTAGGAAACTCTAAATGAGGTGATTCTTATTTTTTTGGAAAGTTAAGATCTCAGGGATCAACTTTCATGGAGAATAAATTGGCAAAATCTGATTGCAACTTATTCAAATCTAAACTCCATATTTTGTCCAGAATCTACCCTGTAACTGTTGAAGTTGAAATTTTGCTTAAGAACAGTTGTTGATTAATTGATCATAACTTTTAATCCTTGAATCCAAATTAAGTGATTCAAAAACTATATTAAATTTAAGACGTAGATTTAAAAATCTCATGAAGAAAGTTGAATTTAATTCCTGCAACTACTAGGTCAAAATGCTTGAGAAAAGTAATGTATAAAGTTTGATTTTTGTTGGAATTTGACAATGGTTATCATATGTGTAAATTTTGTATAAATGTATGAAATTTAAATGCATGCGATATAAAATATGGTAGTGGAAAAAGTTTATGTGTATACAAGTATTGTTGATTACATTATGTGAAAATGAAAATGATAATTCCCTTATTAAGCTCGGGTAAACCTAGACAGTGAATTATAGTTTTGGATAGATTGGCAGGCCAATAGGGGACATTATTAGCAATACTGCATTAATTATGTTACTGGATTGATGAATGACTATTAGAGGCACCGAGTTCCCATTGTTGAACTGGTCAAAGACACCAAGTGTTCAGTATCGGGAGTTTATGTTGACAGTTTTATAGAGGCACCGAGTGCCCATTGTTAAACCGGTCAGAGATACCGAGTGTTCAGTATCGAGAGTCCCATATCCAATCCATACAATACTGTCATAGGTTATTGTGGGCACATAATGAATTTTAAAATGTGATTTAATTAAGAGAATGTGCACAAATATAATGAGAATTGTGTTAAACCTTGAAACTTTAAAAATTTCATGTTATGGAAATGGTCATAAACTTGATATCTTGAGTTTCTTTATTTTTGAACAATATTTTTGCTTTTATTTTTTTTTAGATTAAGAGTGCACCACTAAGCTATAAAGCTTAGCGCGTAGATTTTTCCTCGCACAGGCACAAAAGGTAAAGAGTAGATAGAGAGAAAGAAGAGGAGAGAGTGGATCTGCAGGAAAGTCCAAAGTCACCTCATACTTAGACTTTATGGTAGATGCACTACCAATAATAGATGTATTTTGTCACTCATGTTTGTATGCCCATTTTGCCATGTACTAAAAACACATGACATAAATTCAATTTACTTGACTATAAATTTAAGTATAAATATATTTTGTTACATTTACAAGTTTATGCTAGAATATATGTTATGTCAATATTGTTGAACTTGGAGATTGAAAATATTATTATTAAGAAGTGTATTAACAGGTGAATATTATATATTTAGGGGAAACTCTTGTAGTTTTTCCCTTTGAAATTTATGATTAAAAATTAAAAAGTAAATATTAAGAAAGAAAATTGTTCTAATACAAGTTTAGGTGCTCCGTGCACAGAATGTGGCATTCCTTTGCTTGGTTTCACTGTAGATCGGGTAGGGGGTGTTACAGGGTGAGCCATATAAATTTTATTATCGTGGCTTATTTGCTTTATTTATTTGTAGTTTATATGCTTTTATGGTGCACAACAATTAATATTAGAGCTTAGGGATGATCTTGGTGAGTTTGGTTGAAGGTGGAGCGGTTGCGACATATAAAAGTCGCACACGCAATATGAAAGATGCAAGAAAGTTGAAATTGAGGTGGACCTCTTAATGCAAAATCAAAGTTAATGATGTGAGATTTTTTTTTTCCAAGAAAGAAACAAGTTACACCTAAGATTAAGTTTGGAGATTTAAAAAGTTCAAGCACAAGCATGAAGATTGTAATGACCCAATCAAGGGCCGTTGCCTGCACTAGAGATCAGGTCAGCTTAAGGTTGTTGAAACCCATAGCAAGCCTAAAACCTATTAATCGTAAGCTCATTCAATACATATAGCAAAACCTAATCAATTCGTAATCAATCACACTTTAGCATTTACATTGAAACATAATCATTTTTGTTTTAAATGGTTCAGAATTTGAACCCCTCTTATCATACATAACTACTAAAGTGTACTCCTTTTGTACATCATGAAAAGTTAATGAATATGCTTAAAGGTTAAGGTAAACTTACATATGAATATGCTTAAAGGTTAAGGTAAACTTACATGCATATCTAAAATTAAATAGTACATAGTATAATTCTTTATAGCCAAGCACAATATCTAACCATTATAATTTACATGTCCATTCTATAAACTCAAAACACATAAAACTTTCTATAGCCTCTCATATGCTAACTTTCCTAAAAGACACCTCTATCCTTCCAACTCTGCATCTAGAGTTAAAGGAATGGTGTAAGCTTCAAAAAGCTGAGTGAGTAAACTAACCAAACATAAATTTGTCATGTTATTCATTTCATAAAAATGCAATGCATGAATCACATGAGTTTTTCATATAATAAACATTTCACATAAGATGGACTTATTGCCAGTGGTTTCCCATATCCATGCACCTGGCTCATACAGAGGCTCCTTAGGACTTCTGCTTAAATACATAATAATTTCAATGTGCCCGGCTCATACTGAGGCTCTTTAGGACTTCCGTTTAAAAACATAGTGAGTCAGGGGCTTATTAGGCTTCACCTGGTTTTACCACATCATATCATGTCATATCATTCATGATCATGAACATATAACATATTTGTATCATGGGGGAAACTAGTGGTAGGGTCATCCAATGTCCATCGACATCAACAGTAATTATGCATAAATGCAACATCTTCGTGTTCTAGATACATATATCCTAATAAATAATGATATGCTGCATGTGGTTGATTATGCTTTCAATTAAATAAGTTACATTCATTAGGATTAGTGTTACTCACCTCTTGTATCATATCAACCACCTGACACGAATGGTAATTATCCTTGGATCCTTAGCTTCCCGAGTCCTTCAAGTCCGTTCCTATAAACATCAGATCCTAAAAAGTTATTTGGAGCTAAAAAAACTCTATACATATACTAAACATCTTATTCTAGGTCCTTTTGGATTATAAAAACAAGTTTAGGAGCCTTAGAACAAAAAGGAAAATAAGGCTGGCAGAATTAATTTCGGCTATCGAAGTAATGGACTTCAGCTAATGAAGTCTGAACTTAAAATGCCCTATTTAGGCTGTGGTAACTACAGCTACCAAAGTCTTAGGTTTCGGTAGCCAAACCTAAAAATTTCTAGAGAGACCATAGCCACTCCAGCTGCGGAAGTAATGGTCTTTGGTAGCTGAACTTGTAAATTTTCAGAATTCCCAACTTTGAATTCTACAGCAAGCTTACCCTCCAAACCTCAAAAACCATCTCAAGGCTTCCCAAACATGATCCAACCAAACAAATGCATAATCTAGGACCTCTATCAACTCAAAAACCTCAAAGAAACACACATGCATCCAAATTAAAAAGTGAAAATTGAGGTTTTCTCAAACTTCCTTTAAAACATCAGAGTACAAATCATCCAGTGAACTCACTTAACATAACATTGTTCAAAATCTAACCAATTCATGCTTATAGACTTCTCAAGAAAAACTCATAACAAAACGTATCATTGCATTCCACATAAGACCCTCATGCATGCAATTACCTTCAAAAAAAAAAAGTTTAAAAACTATACAAATCTTACTTGCAAAACTATTTGTTACCTCCTACTTATGTGTACATACCTAAAACTATACTGAAAAATAAAAGAAAAGAAGCAAAAAGTACCTTTCTCCCTTGAACTCAAGATTGATTGAGAGGTTTGATAATACTTTAATAATTATTGAATTCTAAGCTCCCCCAACCAAGGTCAAATATTCAAGCTCTTAAATCTAAGAAATTTCAACAAAAACTCTTTTGCATGCAACAATAACTGCGAGAGAGAGAGAGAGAGAGAGAGAGAGAGAGAGAGAGAGAGAGAAGAAAATCACTTTTTCTTTGAAATTTAAACTGAAATGTGTTATTTATACCCCTACTATCGAAGGGGCTTTTAGCTGCCAGAGTTTATTTTGTCCAAAAAGATATTTGAATAGTAAAAAAGACTTCATTGTCGAAAGTCCAACTTTCAACTGCTGAAGTTCTTTCTGCCCAAAAATAACACTTAAAACTTTTCTTGGTGAAAACAATTAAAATATTTTCATTCTTGAACACATTTTTAACATGTCATATCATACATATAAAACTTAACAATATTTCCCTTATTCGTGAAACCATAGATTTTATCAGAATTTCCCATCCACAATAGGAATTCCAATGTCAAGAATTAGTGGTTGTTACATTTCGCACCCCCCCCCCCTCCACGCTTAGGAACATTCATCCTTCAATGTTAAAAAACATAGCAAACATCAAACATAAACATTCATCACAAACATAGCTTGACATACCTAAAATAGGTGAGGATATTGCTGTAACTGAAAGAATAATGCACCAAAGGGTGCAAAGTTAGCAACTTTAAATTTTGTTAACCCTAGGGTTTCATACAACACATAAATCATTTATGCTATTATAAAATACATAATTTGGTCATAATAAATTATTTTTCAATTGCTAACTAGCCTAATTGCCATTAGAAAATAAAAACCCCAAATATAACAAGGTAAAGTTTAGGGAAAATTAACCCTTAGGCGCAGAATCTAATCCAACACCAAATTCGGTGTGTAAAGACCACCAATTGTTGATCTTCTAGCTTGTCCACACAAACAAGAAGACCAAAGCTCTCTTGATTGAACCTTTGTTCTTCTTTTGATTCGGCCAAGTTAGAAAGAAGAAGAAGATTAGGGTTTTCTAGGTTTTACTTGTACAGAAATATAGAGAAATACTTTCTCAACTTTTAATTCAAGAGTTATAACACTTAACCTCTTGAATTAAACAAGGAAGGAAGAAAAATTGGTTATGGAGGAGAGAGAGAGTGGATGGCAAACTTAAGACGAAAAAGAAGATTATTCTACTTTTTCCATATTTATCTCCTTTTATTAATTTTAATTTCCTTAATTATTAATAAGCTTACAAGTGTCCAAATTTGATTTAATTTTAAAATGAGTTTTCTAACTTTAATTTGACCACTTTTCAAACTTAGATAATTAAGAAATTAAAATTTCAATTAATTAGTATATGAAAAATATTAATTAATCAAGCATTTTCTCTCTCCTTTGACCAAGTGAAAATTAGTCAAATTAACCAAAATTAATTTCCTACCTTATGCTAAACTAATAAATTTTATATTTAAATGCTTTAAATATTAACTTGAACACTTCTATAGATAAATTTAGTTTTAAATCATGCTAGGGACTTTGTAATCTAATTGCAAATTAAATATATTAATTTAATTAATTAATTAAACCATTTAATCAAATTAATTTTGCTTTAGTCAAATTGTTCTTATGTATGTGACTTACTAGATTCATTATTAATTAACAATAAAAATAATATTAACTCTTTAATATCATTGAAACTATTCAATACTCAAAATGAAATTCCCTTTTCACTTAAGTTTTCAAAAATTATGGTTGATATTTAATATAATAAACCATGACTACCCAATTAGTTATGAATTATTCCCTAATTCATGAATCATGATTATACATACTATGCACTAAAATCTCTCAGTTGCAAAATCCTGATTCTATCTAGAATCATGGTTTATGTCAAACTCGTATTGCTTAGAATCATATGTCCTCATTTTAATTCTAATTCTTGATTAATGAAACTTTTCAGTCAGAAACTCTTTTCTGACTAAGTCTATCTGTTCTTGCTAGAAACTTGACTTATCAAGAATAATTTAAATGGACATAGGATTTTATCCCTATTTACTTAGGGTAACGTATCCCATCTTGACAGACACCTATCTCCATATATAACTAGTCGGAGCCAACACATGCTCATATACTCATACCTAGTATAAGCATGAAAGCAACATCAAGCTCAAACCACCTATATACAAGATAACTGTGTTATCTTGGGTCAAGAGATTATATATACTATTATGATATAGATGATTATGTATTGATAAGAGTAAACTCCATGTACATATCATCTTACATCATTGGTTTAGCCTACTTATCTTATAAGTGCCCAATTTGTTTATTATATGGTATGAGACATACCATTCCATATCACTAGTATCTATACTAATCATGGAAATAAACAAATATGACAATTTATATGGATAAATCTTATCCTGTGAAGTATCTAAAACTGCAAACCATAATTTATAGTACTTGTACCAGAATGTTGTGTTACTCATATTCTTAACACTTTAAGAATGAAACATTTGACAAGTTATTGAAGGATACTTTCAATTAAATTTAAACCATTTAAATTTAAAAGAAAAGAATATATTCCATTAAAAAGGAAATAAATATTTACAAGATATAGTTTTATAATGTACTTTAGGGCATACTACAAACAATCTCCCATTTGCACTAGAGCCAATCATTACAAAATCTTAGACCCATCTTCTCAAAATATCGATCTAGCTGATTTTGTGTCATGGCCTTGGTGAATGGATCAACTGGGTTATCAACTGAAGCTATTTTCTGCATGGCTACATCGCCTCTCCTAACTATTTCTCTGATAATATGAGAGCATCTTTCTATGTTTTTGGATTTCTAGTGAGGCCAGGGTTCCTTTGCTTGAATAATAGCACCATTGTTGTCACGGTATAGAGGAATTGGTGACACAATTGAAGGAACCACACCAAGTTTTGTAATAAACTTTTTTACCCAAACAGCTTCTTTTGTAGCATCAGATGCAGCAATATACTCAGCCTTTGTAGTGAAATCTATAGTTGTTGTCTGCTTGGAACTTTTTCAGCTAACTGCACCTCCATTATATATAAACACAAAACCTGATATATACTTTCTATCATCCACATCTGATTGAAAAATCAAAATCTATAAATCCATCTAGTTGTAAATCACTTCCTCCATATATCAAGAGTAAATCTTTAGTTCTTCTCAAGTACTTAAGGAACTTTACTACAGTCCAGTATTCTAAACCTAGATTGGATTAAAACCTGCTAGTCAAAATAATAGCATAAGTGATATCTAGCCTTGTACACAATATAGCATACGTTAGATTTCCAATTGCCAAAGCATATGGAATGCTTACCATCTTTTCTCTTTCCTCAAGTGTTTTTGGAGACATTTCATTGGAAAGTGGATTCCATGCCTTATAGGTAACAATCCTCTTTTGGAATTAAGCATGTTAAAACTTTTTAACACCTTTTCCAAGTATAAACTTTAGGGCAAACCTATTATTTTTTTCGATCTATCTCTATAAATATGAATTCCCAGAATATAGGTTGCTTCTCCTAAGTCTTTCATCGAGAAAGAATTAGACAACCAGATTTTTATAGTTTTTAGCATACTAATATCATTACCCATTAATAATATGTCATTCACGTACAAGATAAGGAAAGTGAGTGCACTCCCACTAACCTTCTTGTACACACATGGCTTATCTTCATTTTTAATAAAACTAAAAGATATAATGGCTTCATCAAAATGAATATTCTAACTCCTCAAAGCTTATTTTAGACCATAAATAGATCTTTTAAGCTTGCTTACTTGAGAACCATCCTTAGATTCAAAAACCCTAGGTTGTTCTATGCAAATGTTTCCCTCCATGTATCCATTAAGGAAAGTAGTTTTGACACCCATTTGCTAAATCTCATAATCATAATATGCTTTTATTGTCAATAGAATCCTAATGGATTTCAACATGGCTACAGATGAGAAAGTTTCTTCATAATCAATCTCTTGCCTTTGGCGAAACCCTTTCACTATTAGCCTTGCTTTGTAGGTCTATACCTTTCTATCAGAGCCAATTTTTCGCTTGAAAACCCTTTATTTCCTATTGGTGCAATACTTTCAGGTAGGTCTATAAGATCCCAAACTTGATTCTTATACATGGAATCTATTTCAGATTTTATGGCTTCAATCCATTTTGAAGAGTCTATATCTGATATATCTTCTTTATAGGTCATAAGATCATTACCATGATCAATTTCTTCATGAACAAACAACTCTTGTTCATTCTCATGAAGAAATTCATATTTATCTGGAGTATGAGATATTTTACTTGATCTTCGAGGAATTGATGTGGAGATATCATCAATAGGTGTAGGCTCACTGCATGGATCAATATCCATTTTATCCGTTCGTTAGTCAGAATTCTCTAATTCTAATTCTATATTTCTTCCTTTGTAACCTTCTTGAATAAACTCTTACTCAAGAAAAATAGCATTTCTACTTATCACAAATCTTTGTGAAGAAGGAATATAGAAATAATATCCAAAACTATCTTTTGGATATCTAACAAACTGTCCCTTTTCTGATTTTGTTCCAATTTATCAGTCTTTAGCTTTTTTATATGAGCTAGACAAACCCAAATCTTAACATGTTTAAAACTTGATTGCCTTCCATACCATAACTCATATGAAGTGGAAGAGATTGATTTGAAAGGGACATAATTAAGAAAATATAAAGTTGTTTCTAATGCAAATCCCCATAAGGAGATTGGAAGGTCGGTAAAGCTCATCATACTTCGTACCATATCCAATAGAGTATGATTTCTCCTTTCAGATATACTATTTAATTATGGCATTCCAGGAGGAGTTAACTAAGAAATAATGTCATGTTCTTTAAGAACTCATTGAACTTTTCAAAGTATTTATGTTTGTATTTTATCAAATACAAATATCCATACCTTGATTTATCATATGTAAAGGTAATGAAGTAGCAAAACCTGCCTCTTGCTATTTTTTTTTAAATAGGCTACATACATCACTATGAACTAGTTTCAAAACTTCTTTAACACTTAATCCTTGTCCAACAAAGAGTGATCTAATAATTTTGCCCTGAAGACAGAATTCATAGGTTGGAGTAGGTTCAGAACCTAATGAATATAAAATCCTTATTTTCTCCAATTTTATAATCCTATCTTCTGCAATATGACCTAATCTTAAGTGCCATATGTGACACCCCTTACCCGTCTACAGTGTAGCCAAGCGAGGCATGTCACACTAGGTGCCGGAGCATCTTAATTTATTTTATTATATTTTCTAGTATTCACGTTTTATTTAATGACTTTGGGTCAATTTATTTACTGGAGAATCCGATGGAGTTTCCCCTAATTTATTAACGATTTTGATGCATCCCACCTGTTTAGAATCTCAGTAATATAATCTCAATAATGTAAATTCTTTCTCATATTCTATTCCAAATACTTCATCTTAACATTGCCATTCATAATTTCAAACATTCTATACATAAATAAATTTATCATCACATTCATAAAAGAAATACTCAATCTTCATTAATTTGCATAATTTACAATAATTACATAGGTTCATAATTTACAATACAAAATGAATACATAACTACAAAATGCAAAACTACTGACAAAGCCTAATGGGTCCTACCCAATATGCACTGTAGTGGAGGTGACACTGGACTTAATGTAGATTTGGACTTTCACCCAGTCTGAGGTCTGCTGGGCTCCCTATCTGTGTCTCTAGTACCTACACGTGGCAAAAAGCGATGCGCTAAGCAATACAGCTTAGTGGTGCCAATATAAAATAAAAATAAACTAAATAAATAAATATGCAGAAATTATGTTTTTATTTCATGCAGACTGAATTTGGTAATTATTAGTAATATTATTAATTTAGTACTTTTTATATTCGTTATTTGGTAATAAATTATTAAAACTTATTTTGGTTGCCCAAGTAACCTATACTAGTTTACTAGACTGGATAAATAGGTAAACTAGCACTGGGTATCAAGTACCTCGGGCCGTCACACCATCGAACACAAAGTGTCTGCCAGGTGTACAGCAGAATGGCTAATAAGTCATAATAATCATCGGGCACAAAGCTAAATATATCAAGAGTATCAAAATGGCCAAAAGCCATACTATCACAAAATGGCACTATATGCCATAAATCACAAAATGGCACGAAGCCATATGCAGTACTACTATCGGAACCCTATTGGCATGCCAACCTATCCAAACCAATCATACTAGGCATACTAGGGCATGTTGACAAAGTTAATTGTTTAATTCTTTGCATTTGATGTTTGGTGGTTACTATTCACCTTACTATTCATGCAAAAATATTGAATTTTTCATAATTTATAGGTATGCAAGTTCTAATTCCATCAAAATACCACATTTTGGATTTTACATTTGTTGGCATTAGTTGCCAATTTCAATTCAAAGCTCATTGGAAGTAATTTCAAAAATTCAGATTTGGTTAATTAGGTTTACTGTTCCATTGGACCAATCTACAGTGGAAATTTGGCTAAACTTTCTTCATCAAAGTTGTTCCTTAATGTGTCTTCTTTAATTCCTTTTTTGAATCACTCCATTTGGAGTTTTGTAGCTCAAGTTATATCATTTTTACCATAACTGGCCGGATTGGTCCATTCCCAGATTTTCTGGGCAAATTTAGTTCTGGCAGTTTTGGTGTCCTAAATTTTGCTAGCAATTCAAATAGGTTATGGTCAGAATTTGAGTTTTTATTCTTCATAAAAGTTGTTCTACACTATCTAAGCTTTCCATGGGTTCAAAAATCAGGTCATTTGGACATCTCTACACAAAGTTATGGCCATATGAACAAATACTGTTCATTTGGCCATTTTCCAGGTCCAGAATTGGGATACCCAGATTTAAGCAAATTCTAGGTCACTTTAAGTTGGTTTTCTGAGTAGGGTCCGTTCATAAAAAATATGGCATTATGTCCCTAATTTCACCTCCAATTGGAATTATACCAATTGAAGCTACACAAGCCAAGTTATGGCTGCCCAAACCCACTGGACTCAAGTCCAGAATTTCTGGCACAAAAGGGCAGCACCCCAATTCATAATCCAATGCCACAACAAACTTCATTTTATGGGCAAACCATGCCAAATGGTCACTAATTGACCATTAGAACATGAATTCACCAACAAATTGGCAAAACTCTAATTTTTCTCAAACCCTAATTCTCAATTTCTCCATTTTACACCATACATGAAAAATCAAGATTTAAATGCATATAGTCTCATCATAGGCCATCACTACACACTTTAATTCCATTAAAATTCATCAAAACCATCTTTCATTCATGGCTACCGAAAATGTATAGGTACCCTAACATGTATATTTTGGTTCAATTCCTTCAATTTCTAACTCAATTCTTAGTCCTAACCAAGAATATAAAAAGAGAAGGAAAGGATTTGGCACTAACCTTGAAGTGAGCCAATTATAACTTTGTTAAATCTTCACTTTCTTTGCTTTTCTTGGCTACTAAACACCTTAGCAAGAGTAGGTGACAAGTTTTATTGAAGGAAATTATAGGTTTTATGGTGAAAAATCAAGGTTTGGCAAGCTTTGATGAAAGTGCATCAATGGTGGAATAAAGAGGTGGGTTTCGGCCAAGGTTAGAGAAGAAGAGGAAATGGATTTTTTTTGTTTCAATTATCTCTAATTTGGCTTTTATACTTAAGTTTGTCCAAATATGATTGCTTGGAAAAATTTTAATTGCATCATCATGACTCATGCTTATGTCATAATTGAATTTTAATTTCATTTTGTTTTCTTTTTCTTTCTTCTTTCTTTTACTTATTTTTAATAAATTTTCATCAATATTTATTCACATTTTATGTCATATACCTCACTTAATTAAATGGACAAGTTGGTCAAAAATTATCTCTGAAGGTGAAATGATCAAAATGCCCTTCGTTTAGCTTATCGAGTTAAAATTGTATATACCGATTTACAAAATTTTCTTAGCATTTCCTTGGCATTCTATTGCCATCTAAGCCTCAATAATCCTTCACTAGAGTCCCAAAAATTATTTCACAGGGTTTCCCTTCAGGTTTAGGGTCGGCAAATGTCTTCATAGTCGTTTCCCATTAGGGTTACTCATCGCCGGAGCTACGGCTCATTTAACCTTCGTTCATTTAATTACTTAAATTTTTCCTAAATTTTTCTTGTCATTATTTAAACTATTTATGACTCCTCACTCTAGTTTACATATAGTTC
This sequence comes from Hevea brasiliensis, assembly GCF_030052815.1. NCBI lineage: Eukaryota > Viridiplantae > Streptophyta > Magnoliopsida > Malpighiales > Euphorbiaceae > Hevea > Hevea brasiliensis. The sequence continues at coordinate 28,543,807 of NC_079506.1, forward strand.
TATACATTCTGGCTATCTGGACAGACCTTAGTCACTGAAACAGTAGAATGTACACACTATCTAAAGTGAGGGCGTTACACCATAGTTGTTTTGGACTTGATTTGGTTTCAATGATGGCATTAAACTCAATTTGATTACTTGGATTTATTTTGTTTTTATTATCCAAATAATAAAGACCATCTTGTAAATAACCCTTGCCAATAATTTTATTTCTAAAATAAATATTACAAACATCATCTATGAAGTGAAATTCATATCCATTACTAGTCAAACTAGATACAGAAATGATGTTTTTAAAAGCATCAGGTACATACAAAATATGATTCAAAAATAAAACATGTTCTTTTAGATGCAATGATTAGACCCTATGATTAAGGCTACAACAGTTGCTCCATTGCCAATCCGGAGTCTAACATCTTGTACATCCAAGCTTTCACTACTTGTTAGTTCCTGCATATCAAAGCATATGTGAGAACTTGCACTAGTATCTAAAACCCAATCTGTGGATAAACTATGAGTATTATTAGAATCTAAATAACAAGATATGGACATACCTTCTAAAAGCTTATTCTTCTTGTCCTTTAGAAATGCTAAATACTCTAGGCAATTTCTTTTCTAGTGCCCATCCTTCTGACAGTGGAAACACTTTCCTTTGTCAGGAAAAGCTTTAGTTTTCCTTTTCTTTTGGGATTAGTTTTTGGCAATCCTGCTAGAAGGACCAGGGATAGAAATCTTTTTTCTTTTGTTGCTTTTCTTCTTCTTGGACTTTCCAGAAGAAAAAGTAACTAAGGCAACTTCCTTTCTTTTATTGCTAGACATATTTTTCTGCGTAATGACTAGCAAATTTAGCAGACCAACCAAGGTGCATTCCTATTTAGTCATATGGAAATTTATAATGAAAGATCCAAATGACTCTGGAAGAGATTGCAGGATCAAATCCATTTGCAATGTGAAGTCCATAGTGAAATTAAGTGCTTTAAGATACTTAATTAGCCTGATCATTTTATGCACATGATCTCCCACATTCATCCCTTTCGTCATCCTCATCCTGAATAACTGCTTATATATCTCATATCTAGAATTCCTGCTATGTTCACCATACAACTCTTGCAGGTGATCCAGGATTTTAGATGTAGATTGCATCTTTTCATACTGCTTCTGTAACTTATTAGGCATAGAAGCTAGCAAATAGCACTTGGCTCGCATGTCATGCTCCTTCCATCTGTCTAAAGTGTCATGTTCCTCTTATGTGGCCCCTTCTGGTAAAGGACCATGAACTTTAGAATCTAGAATGTATCCAATACACTCTAAATTCAAGACAATATTTAGATTTCTTAACCAATCTAAGAAATTAGGCCCAGTTAGCCTATTGTTATCAAGTATGCCAGCTAAAACGTTAGATGGTTGTGTTGTCATTTCATCATATTAAACTGCAGAAAATAACAAGATTTCAATTAGTATATTTACCATATAACTAATCAAAATGATTATAGTCTTTTAATCAAACTGGTCCTCCCACTAATTTAACGAATCCTACACTTTCAAAGTAGGAAATGAAAATCCTAGTTGGAATAGATTTCTAATGGGTGATTGATTTATTATAAATTGTTAATTATCCTTAAGTACATCTATTCTTGGATTCATAATAATTTATAAGTGAGTAACTCTTTACTCATCACATCTCATGTGAGGTTCAATCAATTATTTGGCTCCTAATGCTCAAAACCTCAGGTACATCCATTCTTGGTTTATCTTGCATTAGTTAAGTTAAACCCACTAAGTCAATAAGCATGCAAATTTAAACCTTAATGACCTCAGGTACATCCATTCTTGATCATTAAAGTTTTTACATACTTACAATTTCTCATGTTTAACAATTATTTCAAAAAGATCTCTTAAACCAAATACATCATTCCTATGTAACTACAGCCAACAATGTAAATATTTAAAACTTCTTGAATAATTGCCTTAGTAGAGAGCCATGATGTAATTTCCAAAATTGCACCATTACTAACTTAATTATTTATTTGGAAGATTTCATGGCCGACTTAATTACTATTAGGTTTCACTTTGCATAATAACCATTTTCATGCATATCTCATATACATTCATCGACAGTAATGTAAAAGGCATGATCATGAACTATTCTATGGAAATCTAATCCTATCCACGAGGATTAAATTCAAGGGGCATCCTAGGTTATCATTCATCTATTTGAAGCTTTGCTTGATAATCTTTAACTCTTGAAGTCTTGTACTCCCACTGATCTCCATCAATGATGTAAGCTCCTTTTCTTCTTATAATCTCCACCAAAGCCAATTACATAATGTATCCTTGGTATAACAAGATAAAAAAATACAAAAGAATTAAGCATGCAAACCCAAAGAAATAAATTTACAACCTAGGAGTAATCATAACAACTTAATGATATATTCCTTTAAAAATAATAAAATAATTATTGCAATCCCATAAGAATAAAATAAGAAATCAATTACATTGGTCTCCTAAGTCCATGATCATCCTTTCATGCATTTTCACATATCCAATACTTGAATATAAATTTTAATTCTAAATATCTAATATTCAAAATTAAAATAAATTTCTCATGAATCTCATTCATAAGCATGCTATATTTATGTTGGGACTTTGATTAAATATTTTAACCATCAAGAAAAACAAGAAAAACCACAAAACCAATATTTGAATACCCATGTTCTCAACATGGCCGAATGACACTCATTCATGGGCCGAATGGTATTCAATCAAACTTGTTAATTTTCTTCGGATTTTTCTTGCTTCAACTTGCATCTCATGTAATTTTATAAAGTCCCAAACATCATATAACATAAATTAAAGTTCCTAATGGCAAATTAGGGTGACTCTAATACCATTTGAAAGAATAATGCACTTAAGGGTGCAAAGTTAGCAACTTTAAATTTTATTAACCCTAAGCTTTCATGCAATACATAAACCATTTATACTATTATAAAATACATAATTTGGTCATAACAAATTATGTTTCAATTGCTAACTAGACTAATTGCCATTAAGAAAAAAAAAAAACCCAAATTTAACAAGGCAAAGTTTAGGGAAAATTGCCCCTTAGGCGCAGATCTAATCCAACACCAAATCCGAGGAGTGAAGACCACCAATTATTGATCCTCTAGCTTGTCCACACAAACAAGAAGTCCAAAGCTCTCTTGATTGAACCAAAAACCTATCCTTGTTCTTCCTTTGATTCGGCCAAGTTGGAAAGAATAAAAAGATTAGGGTTTTCTAGGTTTTACTTGTATGGAAGTATAGAGAAATACTTTCTCAACTTTTAATTCAAGAGTTATAACACTTAACCTCTTAAATTAAGCAAGGAAGGAAGAAAAATTGGTTATGGAGGAGAGAGAGATTGGACGACAAACTTAAAAAAAAAAAAAAAAGAAGATTATTCTACTTTTTCCATCTTTATCTCTTTTTATTAATTTTAATTTCTTTAATTATTAATAAGCTTACAAGTGCCCAAATTTGATTTAATTTTAAAATGAGTTTTCTAACTTTAATTTGACCACTTGTCAAACTTAGATAATTAAGAAATTAAAATTTCAATTAATTAGTATATGAAAAATACTAATTAATCAAGCATTTTCTCTCTCCTTTAACCAAGTCAAAAATAGTCAAATTAACCAAAATTAATTTCCTACCTTATGCTAAATTAATCAAGTTTATATTTAAATACTTTAAATATTAACTTGAACACTTCCATAGATAAATTTAGTTTCAAGTCATGCTAGAGATTTTATAATCGAATTGCAAACTGAATATATTAATTTGATTAATTAATTAAATCATTTAATCAATTTAATCAAATTAATTTTGCTTTGGTAAAATTATTCTTATGTGAGTGACTTACTAGGTTCATTATTAATTGGCAATGAAAATAATATTAACTCTTTAATATTATTGGAACTATTCCATACTCAAAATGAAATTTCCTTTTCATTTAAGTTCTCAAAAATCATAGTTAACATCTAGCATAATGTGTAATGACTAACCAATTAGTTATGAATTATTTCCTAATTCATGAACCATGATCATACATACCATGCACTAAAATCTCTACATTACAAAATTCCAATTCTAGCTAGAATCATGGTTTATATCAAACTCTTATTGCTTAGAATCATATGTCCTTATTTTAATTCTAATTCTTGATTAATGAGACTTTCCAGTCAGAAACTCTTTTCTGACTAAGTCTATCTGTCCTGGCCAGAAACTTGACTTATCAAGAACAATTTAAATGGACATAGGATTTTATTACTATTTACTTAGGGTAACGGATCCCATCTTGACTAATACCTATCGCTATATATAACTAGTCAGAGCCAACACATGCCCATATACTCATACCTAGTACAAGCATAAAAGCAACATCAAACTCAAACCACCTATATACAAGATAATTGCGTTTTCTTAGGTCAAGGGATTATATACACAATTATGATCTAGATGATTATGTATTGACAAGAGTAAACTCCATAGACATATCTTACGTCATTAGTTTGGACTACTTATCTTATAAGTTCTCAATTTGTTTATTATATGGCATGAAACTCACCATTCCATATTATTAGTATCTCATACTAATCACGGAAATAAACAAATATGACAGTTTATTTGGATAAATCTTATCCTGTGAAGTATCCAAAACTGCAAATCATGATTTATAGTACTTGTATCAGAATATTCCATCACTCAGATTCTTAACACTTTAAAAATAAAACATCTAACAAGTTACTAAAGGATACTTTCAATTAAATTTAAACCATTTAAATTTAAAAGAAAAGAATATATGCCATTAAAAAGGAAATAAATATTTACAAGATACAGTTTTGTGATATGCTCTAAGGCATACTACTAACAGTAACATGGAATCACGAGTCTCCCATGTTCATTATTCCATGTTATGGTGATTCCACAAAACTTTTACCATAGCTATCTCCTTATTTCTCAATCTTCTAATCTGTGTGTCCATGATCTTCACAGGTTGTTTGAAATAAGAAAAATTCTTTGAAATTTCCATGTCAGGTTCACTGATTACTTTTTTCAAATCCAACACAAACTTCTTTAGCATAAAGACATGAAAAATGGATGGACTCTTTCCATTTTTGGCTACAAATCTAGCTTGTAAGATGTATTCTCGACCTTCTGCAACACCTCATAGGGTCCAATATACCTCAGAGCTAGTTTACCCTTCTTTCCAAACCAAATAACACCCCATGTTTTCTTCTCTATGATTTCAAAAGCACAAAGGCTAGACAATTGGAAAGCTGGTAATTTACAATGACCTGGTTAGAAGAAAATATTATTATCCAAATTAAGAAATTACTAAGAGTGTTGTAAGGTAATTTTGTTATATATCTTTTATTATAATAATTGTTTCCTTATTTCTAATCCATGTATTCTTTATGATAGTATGTCAAATTTGTCAAATCTTAAATCTGTGGCCCTTGATATTTATTATAGGCAATAACTATTTATCATGGATATTAGATCCATTTAGATGTAATAATATTCCTTTCATCATCATTTCTATAAAAGCTGAGCATCTTATAGTAAAAGATCTGCTTAAACTCTGGAAGAGTTTGTAAGAAAGATATGACCACCAGAAAACAGTGATACTTCCAAAAGCTTATTATAATTGGATGCATTTACTCTTATAGGATTTTAAAATTGTAAGTTAATATAAGTTAAGGATATTTAGAATCAGCACCCAGTTAAAATTTTGTGGAGAAAATATCACTAATGTAGACATGTTAGAGAAACATTCTCTATTTTTCAGACCTTTAATATGCTCGTGCAGCAGCAATATTATGAAAAGGGATTTAAGAAATACTTTGAATTAATTTCATGTCTTCTTGTAATTGAGCAAAATAATAAGCCATTACTGAAAAAAACATGAAACTCATCCATGTAGTTATACTCTATTCCCTGAAGTAAATGCAACAACATTTAATAAAATTTGTGGATGTGATCATTATCGTAGACATGGAAATAGTCAAAATCATCATACTTTCCACAATCATAGTGGTCATAATAATCACTATTGTATCAATAAGACTACATCTCAGTACTAGAAGTGGCAAAATAGTAGAAATAAAAGAGAAAAATACAAGTGGATAAAGAATGTGGAGAATGAATGTTATCGTTGTGGCATGAAAGGTCATTGGTTATGTACCTGTAGTACGCCAAACCATTTGGTTGAGCTTTACCAAGCATTTTTAAAAGGCATGAGAAAAACTATTGAAACAAATCTTATCTATAATGATTTTGACCATGGCCAAATTCATACAACGCGTTTAAATGTTTGCTAATTTTCTCTATAAATGAGGAATTGACCTTATGATTAATGATGGATTTCTCCCTAGAGGAAGCATTAATCATAAGGTAAATGATGGAAGTATTTGAAATTAGATAATTCTTAATATTTCTTATTTTATTTCACATGCTTGCTTTATGGTTTTAGAATTTTCTATGTTATGTTTTCTTGAATTTATTTCCTTATAATATATTTCTTATGCTATTTTATCTTGTTTAATGAAGAAAATATAACTTTTCCTTTAACTGGATCCAAGATCAATAGTGATTATATATGTCTCCTAGACAATGTTAACGATAAGAAATATTTTTCTAATTTGATTAGGAGGCAAGCATATGTTAATACGATATATGGTAGTATGAAATTAATTGGGGCTCCGAAAGAGCTAATATATCATTTCCGGAATAAATGATGCATTATTCTCCCCTGAGTCTCAAAGTTTTAAAGACATTTAATTTAACGAATATCATATTGAGACAATGAATAAGGGAAATATAAAGTATATCTACATTACTGCTATTATTTCTAAGAAGAAATGTTTGTTAGAAAAATTACCCTCTTTGTCCTCTAAATTGTACTACACAAAATTATTGTCATTAAAACACATGTGATAGTAAACCTAAAGTTTACTAATGTAAACCTGAAGTTTACTAATCAAAATGACTTTATTGTTTAGCATGATTGTTTGGGCCATCACCAATCAATTATGATGTGCAAAATTATTGAGAATTCATGTGGTCATTCATTGAAAACCCAGAAGGTTCTTCAATCTAATGAATTTTCATGCAATGCTTATTCTAAAGGAAAATTAATTATTAGCCCATCACCAACTAAAATTGGATTTGAATCTTTTACATTTTAGAACATATTCAGGGTGATATCTGTGGCCCTATACATCCACCATGTGGACCATTCATATATTTTATAGTTTTAATTGATGTATCAATTAGATGGTCACATGCGTGTTTACTATCATATCATAATTTGACATTTGCATAATTGGTACACTTGAATTGTATAGATGTTTTTAAACACAATTGCATATTATTTCGTAGCATTTAGGCAAGTATTTTCATGCATAATAGTTGATTTCATTAGTTTTTTGTAATTCCTATTGTAAAGCCTTTAATTCTATGTTTTCTGCATCATTTCAAGTGTTTGGGTGAAGCCCCAGATGTATAGGAGTGCAAAGGAAAGCTTGGAGGAGTCAAAAGACAGAGAATTGTTGCTGATACAAAGTACACGGGTCGTGTAAACCAAGCCCTAGACCCGTGAAACTCTATACCAGAAGAAAGCCAAGAGAATCGATGAGAAACACAAGTACACGGGTCATGTAAGTAGACCCATGTAATCTACAGGGACCCGTGTAAGTCTCTGCCAGGCGCAAGCTTGAAGAACCTTATGGGAACAACAATACACGGCCCGTGTAATCAAGCCCGTGTAGTTGGCACAGACCCATGTAACTCTTTGTGCCAATGTAAGATTTTGCAGTTCCACTCCAGCAAGTTACACAGCTCTGCATGTCCAGACCCGTGTAGTGACACACGGGCCGTGTACTATGCGGCAGGTCAAATTCCCGCTCTTGTTTCCTAATTCAAACGAGACTCCTAAAGCCTTTTGGACTCACAAATGACCTAACCCTAGAGCAACAACTATAAATAGAAAAGAAAACATCAGAAAAAGGGGTTGGTTTTTGTTAGGATTGGTTCGGTGGCAGGCTAGCATTTTATCTTTCGATAGCACAAATCCAGCTGTCTCGAGGAGAGAAACATCAGTGCCAGAAGAGGTTTCCCAGCTGAAGCTCCACAAGATCAAAGCTGCAACTCTCTTTGGTTCCTTCGTTTCATCTCCCTAGATAGATTTCTATTGTTTTATTTCTTTTACATGATTCTCTTTTTACTGTTTTTACCTTTTAACATGATGTTTGCTGAACTCACCATGAGTGAGTAGTTTTCTTATTCTGGATTTGGGAGAGTAGCGCTTGTAATTATTATTATGGATAAACGCTAAGTTTTATTTATTGGATTTGAGATTCGTTTCTTGATTTTATTTCTTGTGATCTTAATGCATGCTATGTGCTGGTACCCACTTAGCCATGATTGTAATGTTAATTAAAGGACTGAAAGATAAAGATTAACATTAGAAAATCAAGATCTTGAACCTAGGAATTCTGACCTAGACATAGGCTGATACCTTTGTGGAACTTCAAAATCGGTCAAAAATCTTAAAGGATTTTAATTAATTTAATCACCACAAAAGTAGGGTTTGAGTTAATTAGAATACACCCCAGGTGCCTTGAGAGAGGATTTAGGATAACTTAGGACTGATTTCCATCAAGGAAAATGATTCCTCAATTTAGTAAATAAACGAGATAACATCCCTAGTAAGATTCAAGTGTGAAATCTTAATTCCAGAATTATTTCAAAATAGACCATTCATTTTAAGTTTACCATTTTAGTGTTTAAAGTCAACAAGCTTCATTCCCTAAGCATTCGACAGCCTAGACAGTCAAAATTACTGTGTAGATTGGTACTTGCTAAATAAAAATTTCTCGTGAGAACGATACTCTACTTATCACTTTATTACTTGTTAGCGATCCGTGCACTTGCGGGGTTGTAAAACCAGGCAAACAAGTTTTTGGCGCCGTTGCTGGGGAATGCTTTTGTTTTAGTAATATCAAGCGATAGGCAATTTAGCTGATTTAGGCAATTATATTTATTATCTAATTTTATTTTACTAGTTGTATTTTTTGTCTTTTCTCTCAGGTGCTCAATCTGGTATATGACCAGAACAAGGCTAGAAGAAGAAATTTTGGATTGTGATCCAGAGATAGATAGAGCTCTGAAAGCCATCAGGAGGGAAAGAAAACATCAAGAGCACGGTCAAGGAGATCCTGAAATTCCAACCATGGCCGATAACAATGACAGACCAAGACTCTTGAGAGATTACGGAGCTCCATCTGTCCAAGGATTTCAACCCAGTGTCACTAGACCCACAGTGGAAGCCAACAACTTTGAATTAAAACCAACATGGCTCCAAATGATTCAATAAACCCAGTTTGCAGGTTCACCAACAGAAGACCCACACTATCACCTCCAGTGCTTTCTTGCCCTATGTGACACATTCAAAATGAATGGAGTGTCTGATAAAGCAATAAGACTTAGAGCATTCCCATTCTCCCTTCGGGACAGAGCAAGGAAGTGGTTACTTTCTCAATCGGCTAGAACGTTCACAACTTGGGAAAACCTATCTCAAGCTTTTCTAGCAAGGTATTTTCCACCTGCAAAGACTGCAAAACTGAGGCTTGAGCTCAACACCTTCAGACAAAAGGAAGGGGAATCACTCTATGATGCATGGGAAAGATACAAAGACCTGCAGAGGGAATGTCCACACCATGGTATAGAGGATTGGCTATTAGTGCAAAATTTCTATAATAGATTACTACCCTCTACAAGGAGCACAGTTGATTCAGCTGCAGAGGGTGATCTAATGGAGAAAATAGTGCCACAAGCACTTGAACTTCTAGAAAGGGTTGCATACCATAATTATGAGTGGTCAAATGAAAGAGGAAATGCAAGGAAAACTGTAGGGGTACTGGAAGTAGACGCCCTAAGCATGATAAATGCTCAGTTTGATCAGCTCACAAGGAAACTCGAAAGAATGCAAGCCAATGCAGTTGGTACAAACAGTCAACATGAAGACAGCTATGGAAGAGGATAGATGAATTCAGAATACAGCAATTTCAATGAACCCTCCTCAGAACAGATGAACTATGTGAATAATGGAGGAAAACTTCAATCAGAGGCAGCCAACAATCCATATTCAAATACTTACAACCCTGGATGGAGGAACCACCCAAATTTCTCATGGTCCAATCAGCAGAATCAACCAATAAACAAGCAACAAGGGTACAAACCACCAGCACCCCCTGGATTTTAGAACATAGGTCAAAAATTTACACAGTCATCACTACCTCTCTAACCTCAATAACTTGAACCGAAAATGACCATGGAAACCATGATGGAAGGATTCCTAGTAGCTAAATAACAACAAAATGAATTGATTAAACAGCTGACTTCCAGAGTGGACTAACTTGCTACTCATAACAAGATGCTAGAGAATCAAATCGCTCAGTAAGCAAGTTCTTCAAGTAAGGCTACTGGCAAGCTGCCTAGCCAACCAGAAATGAACCCAAGGGAGCATTGTAAGGCAGTTACACTGAGGAGTGGGAGAACTCTAGTACAACCAGAGGTAGAACTGGCAGAGGAAACCATAAAAAAATCTAAAGACCAAGCAGAGGAAAAGGAGGAAGAAGCTAAAAAAGATCAGGAAGAGGAAGCAAGGAAGATGAAGAAATTACCAGAGCCATACCAACCTCCCCTACCTTTTCCTCAGATATTTCAGAAAGCCAAATTGGACAAGCAGTTTGGGAAGTTTTTGGAGGTTTTACAGAAACTTTATATCAACATTCCCTTCACTGAAACACTTTCTCAGATGCTGTCTTATGCCAAATTTCTTAAGGAAATTCTGTCAAAGAAGTGAAAGCTAGAAAACTATGGAACAGTAGCTCTAACAAAGGAGTGCAGTGCCATACTACAAAACAAATTGCCTCCAAAGTTGAAAGATACAGGAAGCTTCTCCATACCTTGCCTCATTGGTGACAAGAAAATAGACAAGGCCCTCTGCGATCTTGGAGCAAGCGTCAGTTTAATGCCTTTATCAATATGCAAAAAGCTGGAGATCGGGGAACTGAAACCCACAACAATCTTATTGCAATTAGCTAATCGATCTGTTAAATATCTTGTAGGAATACTTGAGAACATTCCTATCAAAGTGGGCAAATTCTTCATTCCAATGGACTTTGTTGTCCTTGAGATGGAAAAAGATGTTAAAATTCCTATCATCTTGGGAAGACCATTCTTGGCAATTGCCGGAGCTATCATAGACATAAAAAATGGGCGACTAACTCTCAAAGTAGGAGAAGAAGAAGTGGACTTCAACTTGTTCAACACGATAAAACACAAATTTGAACCTGGTGAATGCTTCAAAGTTAACACAATTGACGAATATGTTGAAAAGGAATTTCATAAGACCCATCCTAAATATCCTCTTGAAGCATGTATTGTGCACAGCCACACAGTGGATGATGAAATTACAGAAATAGCAGCCTATGCACAATAGTTAACAGCTCATCCATCCTTACCCTTAGCTAAAGCTTCCGAGATGGAGAAGTTGAAGGAGGAACAAACCAAAGGTAAGCTCCAAAAAAACGCCAAATAGGTAGAGCTTAAACCTCTCCCATCCTCACTATGGTACGCATTTCTGGACTCAAATTCTAAATATCCTATTATAATCAATGCTGGCCTGTCTAAGTTAGAAGAGGAAAAAGTGCTAAGAGAACTTAGGATCCATAGCAAAGCTATAGGGTATAAATAGAAAACCTGAAGGGAATCAACTCTTTGATTTGCATGCATAGGATACTCATGGAAGAAAACAGTAAACCCATAATCGAACACCCAAGAAGACTTAACCCAAACATGAAAGAAGTAGTCAAGAAAGAAATCTTAAAACTATTAGATGCAGGTATCATATACCCAATCTCTGATAGTAAATGGGTTAGTCCAGTACATGTAGTTCCTAAGAAAGGTGGGACAACTGTTATCCAAAATGCAAACAATGAACTAATCCCTACTAGAGTAGTCACTGGTTAGCGGATGTGCATAGACTATAGGAAATTAAACAGTGCTACCAAAAAAGACCATTTCCCTCTCCCCTTCATTGACCAAATGTTAGAAAGATTAGCGAAACACTCTTATTTTTGTTATCTAGATGGGTATTCGGGATTCTTTCAAATCCCTATTCACCTAAAAGACCAAGAAAAGACAACATTCACTTACCCCTATGGAACATTTGCATATAGGAGAATGCCTTTTGGTCTTTGTAATGCCCCTGCTACCTTTCAAAGATGCATGATGGCTATCTTTTCTGATTATATTGAAGATATCATGGAAGTTTTTATGGATGATTTTTCTGTCTATGGAACTACTTTTGATGATTGCCTAGCTAATTTATCTAAGGTGTTGCAAAGATGTGAAGAATCAAACTTGGTCCTAAATTGGGAAAAATGCCACTTCATGGTAAGGGAAAGCTTAGTTCTGGGACATTTGATATTAGAAAGAGGATTTGAAGTTGATAAGGCAAAATTTGAGATCATTGAAAACATGCCACCACCAACATCAGTCAAGGGAGTTTGAAGCTTTTTGGGACATGCAGGATTCTACAGGAGATTCATCAAGGACTTTTCCAAAATAGCTAAACCACTCACTAACTTGTTAAGTTAAGATGTTCCCTTTGATTTGATGAAAATTGCCTTGTCTCCTTTAACAGGATCAAAGAAGCCTTGATATCAGCACCAATAATGCAACCACTAAATTGGGAGCTACCATTCTAGGTGATGTACGACGCGAGTGACTATGCAGTTGGAGCATTGCTCGAGCAAAGAAAGGATAAAAAGCTCCATGCTATTTATTATGCTAGCAAGACATTAGATGATGTGCAAATCAACTATGCCACCACAGAGAAGGAATTCCTAGCAGTGGTGTTTGCAATGGACAAGTTGAGATCTTACCTCATTGGGTCAAAAGTCATTGTATTCACAGATCATGCTACAATCTGGTACCTTTTGAACAAGAAGGAAGCAAAACCAAGGCTAATTCGATGGATTATACTCCTGTAAGAATTTGACCTTGAAATCAAGGACAAAAAAGGATCAGAAAATGTAGTAGCTGATCATCTCTCCAGACTAAAATTGGAGCACATAGAGGACTTCGAAGATTTATCAATTGATGATTCATTTCCTAATGAACAATTACTTGCATTCTCCAAGGCTCCATGGTACGCTGACTTTGTTAATTTTCTTGTATGCAGGGTACTGCCTCCAAACATGACTTATCAGCAAAGGAAGAAATTCCTACATGATGTGAGATATTACTTATGGGAGGAACCTCTACTATACAAGAGATGTAATGATGGGCTAATAAGAAGATGCATATCAGAGGAAGATATGGAAAGTATCATTTATCACTGCCATTTATCGTTATATGGAGGCCATTTAGGCACCTCAAAAACTGTAGCAAAAATTTTGCAAGCAGGGTTTTACTGGCCACATTTGTTTAAGGATGTAAGATCCTTTGTGCTAGGTTGTGATCAATGCCAAAGAATAGGTAACAGTTGAAGAAGGAATGAAATGCCACTGCATGGTATACTTGAGATAGAATTGTTTAATGTATGGGGAATAGACTTCATGGGCCCATTTCCCTCTTCCCATGGAAACAAGTATATTCTGGTTGGAGTTAATTATGTGTCAAAATGGGTAGAAGCAATTGCAACAATGACCAATGATGCTAGAGTGGTCACAAGGTTCCTTAAAAAGAACATCTTCACAAGATTTGGCACACTGCGAGCAATAATCAACAATGGAGGGAGTCACTTCTGCAACCAACAATTCGAAACACTACTGAAAAAGTATGGAGTGACTCACAAGGTGGCCAAACCTTATCATCCTCAAACCAGCGGTCAAGTAGAAATATCAAACAGGGAACTGAAGCAGATTCTGGAGAAAACTATAAACAGATCTAGGAAGGACTGGTGCATGAAGTTAGATGATGCACTTTGGGCATACCGCACTGCATATAAAACCCCAATTGGCACAACATCCTTTCGACTGGTTTATGGAAAATCATGCCATCTCCCTGTTGAACTTGAGCATAAAGATTACTTGGCAATTCAGATATTAAACTTTGACCTCAAAGCTGCTGGTGAGAAAAGGCTCTTACAACTAGATGAGTTGGAAGAAATCCGACAGGATGCATATGAAAACGCCAAAATCTTCAAGGATAAAACCAAAAGATGGCATGATAGGCGCATAATAAGGAAAGAGATAAAAGAAGGAGATCTTGTCCTGTTATTTAACTCTAGATTAAAACTCTTTCTAAGGAAGCTAAAATCAAGATGGTCAGGACCTTTCAAGGTCACCCAAGTCTTCCCACATAGAGCAGTAGAAGTGTGGAGCGAAACCTCAAGTGCATTTAAGGTCAATGGGCAAAGGCTGAAGCCTTACTTTCAGGGAGAACCCATAGAAACCTGAGTCAATTGCACTCTCGACCATCCTACGGACAGATCATAAATAAGCAAAGTCCAGCTAAAAACTATAGACAAGTGCTTTTTGGAGGTAACCCAAAAAATTTTTTTGAACTTTTCTTCTTTTCTTTTTCTTTAATATTGATTTTTTCTTTCGTACTCATTAGCATTTCATCTTGTAGGACTTTAGAAAAGGGGAATAGAGATCAAGAGAGGAAGGGAATCACCAAGTCAAAACCATAAAAGGGAAAACTGAACAAAACCGAGGAAGTAACTCTATTGCTAATCTTTGGATCCATTTCATGTGTTGTGATAATAATAATTTTCATTTGGGAAATTTTTGAAAAATTAGAACATTACACGAGTAGTGTACTGGTTTTACATGCCCCGTGTAACTTTCTGGAAGTCTGTAAATTTCTTGCATTTTCAACTCCTCGAGAGACAAAAAATTACACGGGTTCATAGCCCAATTTACACGGACCGTGTAATGTCTCTAGCAGAATAACTTAAAGCCAAAAATTTACACGGGCCTCTTAGTATTTGACACGGGCCGTGTAACATATCCAGTAAAGCAACCCGAGAGAGAGAAAGTTACACGGGTCCCAGAGCTCATTTACACGGGCCATGTACTATAATAGAATTTGAAATTTTCAAGCAGAAATTTACACGGCCCTATATGTCGGGATCTGTGTACTTTATTGTAGACGCGACTCCTAGGGCGCGAAATGCGTGAAACGAAAAGTCCTAATAGCTTTTTAAATGCACCCCTAACATTAAAACCCTTTATAAACACAAAACCCTTCATCTCCTCCCTTCCTAGCCTATAAAAACCTCTCAAATCTCATTTTCCTTCACCAAAATCCTACTCTTCTCCTTCCTAAAAACTCATCCATGGCTCTTGCAAAGAGATCTGCAAGAAGGATCGGCTCTTCTTCGAGGCAAAGAGGAGAATCCTCACCTTCTCCACCTCAGCCTCCACCCCAACGCCCAAGAATAAGGGTAGCCACTCCCCAACCATCTCAACAAGCCCAGACTCCACCACAACCACAGCCACAACCAGCTCCACAACCCGAAATCTCCATTCCTTGGGGATTTCGTGGTGATGCCCACAAGGCAATGTGCACTCAGCACCACTCCCAGAAAATAAGCTCCACCAAATACATGGATTTTTCGCTTTTGGAGCAAATTGGGTTGCAAGATGAAATCAATGGGCTACTTGATAGCATCGAGTGGACAAGGATCGCCCAACTCCAATTCCTAGCCTACAAAGACACCACGCTAGAACTTTTGGGTAGCTTCAAGGCCACCTTATGGCCTACCAATAGGGAGGACAGGGGTAGGATTGAATTTCACCTCCTTAGTGTCGACCGAGTAATGAACATAGACGAGTTTAATGCCATCTTTGGCTTTGACAGCACCGGCCACCAAGAGATCCCAAGGAACCACATGCTCTATAACAATATCAATTTCTGGAGTTCTATTGCCCCGAACACAGAGCCCTACAACTCCAGCAAATCCAAATCCATGGGCATCACTAGTCCAGCCCTGCGATATATGCATCGGTTCGCCGCCCACACCATCATGGACTGTAGCGATAGCCTTGGCGTTGTCAATGCCAGCGAGCTCTTCTTCTTGTAGTGCATGGTCACTGGACAGTGGTGCAGCACCGACTTCTTTTTGTGTAACCATCTCTGATGCCTCTGTCAACAATCTACCGGGCACATTGTGTTTGGAGGCCTTGTCACAACCATTGCCCTCCACTTCAGCTTTATTCTAGGACATCACAGACTTCGCTTTGTCACTGGAACGTCAAGAATTAATCAAACTATCTGCATATCCATGGGGATATGTAAGAAGGTGGGCAACAAATGCTACTTGCTGGATGCTGAAGGAAACACCATCCCTCGAAGAGACGAAGCAAGAGAAGGACCTGGTGAGACTTCGCAACCTCAAGAAGAAGGCCAAGAGCGAATGTTCGAAGAGTCCCCCGTTCGAATGCCTCTATACACACCACCACTGATAGATCCGGTCCTCGCATACCTACAGCACATGGACACCACAATATACAGCAGGATGCGAGCTATCGAGGACAGCCTCCAGGAACCACACAACAAACTGGACATGCTAATGGACAAGCTAGATGAAGAGGATGAGGAGGAAGAGGAGCCAGGATCACCAGTATCACCATCATCATCATCAGAGGCCTTTTAGAGCTAGGACTATAGGATATGATCTTTATTGTAATATCTTACATGCCTTAGCCCTATATTGCAATCATAGGTCTCTTTTATTTACTTTATATTCAAAAATTTTCCATACTTAATAAATAATATGCTTCCTTAAAATTTTTGTACGTTTTATCTAATTTTGCACATTATTCTAACATTGAGGACAATGTCTAGTTTGAGTTTGGGGGGGGGGGGGGGGGATACAATTGCATTTGCATATCATTATATGCACATCATTGCATTGTTTAAATTCAGCTACATCATTCTTGTGTATCAAAATTTTTGAGAATTTTTGAACAATTTTGGATTTTAAATTGTGAAACTTAGCACCATACACAAATTTTAGTAAGCTAATAATTGGACTCCACGGGATAGAGGAATGAACGTATCTAGATAGGCAAAAAGGGATTCTAACATGTTGTTTGTGAAGAAACTAATCTCTTTAATGGAACTAGACTAGTTAAAGCTCTTCATAAACTTGTAAAATTAGGAGAACAATTTTTGAAATACAAGCAAACCTAAAAATTGCCTCACTAGCTCTAGAACATATCTCTTGGACCTATCAAGGCGAAATCCTAGCATATGTTTGATGAAGAAATAATTAAGGCATTCTTTGATATAACCTCACTAAGCCTTAGCCACCCCTAATTAAAATGAATATCCCTTGTAGCCAACTTGAAGCCTATGTTTATCCCTTAGAATTTATTGCTTACCCATGTTATTTACCTAGCCCCTCGCTTAAACACCTACCATACCCTTTTGAGGAAGCAAAAGGCATAAGGAAAATGAAGAGAGGATGTGAAACTCAAGAAAGAATGCAAATGTGCAATTGAAATCAAAGAAAAATTTGCCTTTCCAATCTAGCAAAAGCAATGAGTTTGGGGGAGAGGACAAAAAGGAAAAAGAGAAGAGGTCCCAAGACAAGTATCATGGAAGCATGCTTGGCACTATAAAAAGCCAAAAGCCACTCTTCTCCATACAAAATGTGTAGAAACGAACTTAGTATACTTGGATTTTATGCATACATGCTATCCTCATATTTGCATTCCCTAAAAACCTTTCATTGGCAACCAAGTCATTATCCCTTTAGCCCCATTACAACCCCTTTAAAGACCTTTTGATCTTTTAAAAAGTGCATGCTATATTAGTGGAGATAGAAAATTGAAATATGGCTATGGAGTTAGAATTGAATTACTTCATCACAATTACTCACAAAAGAGGCAATTTTAGGGGAGTTAGTGTTTCTCAAATCTATCCTGATAAGACAGGTTATTTGTGGCTTATTAATGGTCTTGTATAGAGGAATAATTTGTCGAAACATCATGAAATGAGGTGAAGTTCCAAACAGGCAGCTATTAGAACCCTTATGCCTTGAAAGAGGGAAATTGGTATGAAGGTTGGAGGAGTTTAATTCTATGCTTATTAAATTGATGGTTGTATTCCTAAGTATCCCCTGAAATGTGTTTTAAAACAGAGTTTTGTTTTGCTTAAGGACAAGCAAAAGTTTGAGTTTGGAGGTATTTGATACACTTGAATTGTATAGATGTTTTTAAACACAATTGCATACTATTTCATGGCATTTAGGCAAGTATTTTCATGCATAATAGTTGATTTCATTAGTTTTTTGTAATTCCTATTGTAAAGCCCTTAATTTTATGTTTTCTGCATCATTTCAGGTGTTTGGGTGAAGCCCCAGATGTATAGGAGTGCAAAGGAAAGCTTGGAGGAGTCAAGAGACAGAGAATTGTTGCTGATACAAAGTACACGGGTCGTGTAAACCAAGCCCCAGACCCGTGTAACTCTCTGCCAGAAGAAAGCCAAGAGAATCGATGAGAAACACAAGTACACGGGTCATGTAAGTAGACCCGTGTAATCTACAGGGACCCGTGTAAGTCTCTGCTGAGCGCAAGCTTAAAGAACCTTATGGGAACAACAGTACACGGCCCGTGTAATCAGGCTCGTGTAGTTGGCACAGACCCGTATAACTCTCTGTGCCAATGCAAGATTTCGTAGTTCCACTCCAGCAAGTTACACGACCCTGCATGTTGGGACCCGTGTAGTGACACACGGGCTGTGTACTATGCGGCAGCTCGAATTCCCGCTCTTGTTTCCTAATTCAAATGAGATTCCTAAAGCCTTTTGGACTCACAAATGACCTAACCCTAGAGCAATAACTATAAATAGAAAAGAAAACATCAGAAAAAGGGGTTGGTTTTTGTTAGGATTGGTTCGATGGCAGGCTCGCTTTTTATCTTTTGACAGCACAAATCCAGCCGTCTCGAGGAGAGAAACATCAGTGCCAGAAGAGGTTTTGCAGATGAAAATCCACAAGATCAAAGCTACAACTCTCTTTGGTTCCTTCGTTTCATCTCCCTAGGCAGATTTCTATTGTTTTATTTCTTTTACATGATTCTCTTTTTACTGTTTTTACCTTTTAACATGATGTTTGTTGAACTCACCATGAGTGAGTAGTTTTCTTATTCTGGATTTGGGAGAGTAGCGCTTGTAATTATTATTATGGATGAATGCTAAGTTTTATTTATTGGATTTGAGATTCGTTTCTTGATTTAATTTCTTGTGATCTTAATGCATGCTATGTGTTGGTACCCACTTAGCCATGATTGTAGATGTTAATTGAAGGACTAAAAGGTGAAGATCAAGATCTTGAACCTAGGAATTCTGACCTAAACATAGGCTGATACCTTTGTGGAACTTCAAAATCGGTCAAAAATCTTAAAGGATTTTAATTAATTTAATCACCACGAAAGTAGGGTTTGAGTTAATTAGAATACACCCTAGGTGCCTTGAGAGAGGATTTTGGATAACTTAGGACTAATTTCCATCAAGGAAAACGATTCCTTAATTTAATAAATAAATGAGATAACATCCCTAGTAAGATTCAAGTGTGAAATCTTAATTCCAGAATTGTTTCAAAATAGACCATTTCATTTTAAGTTTACCATTTTAGTGTTTAAAGTCAACAAGCTTCATTCCCTAAGCATTCGACAGCCTAGACAGTCAAAATTACTGTGTAGATTGGTACTTGCTAAACAAAAATTCCTCATGGGAACGATACTCTACTTATCACTTTATTACTTGTTAGCGATCCGTGCACTTGCGGGGTTGTAAAACCAGGCAAACAATTATTGCTTGCACCAATAATTTGCTTGTAAGGACATTTTCCTTATTATCCAATTAAGACAATTCATCTTGCTAATCTGGTGAATTTACATCTCATAATTTTAATGATTATTGTATGCCAATTAGAATAGTTGTTGAAAATCCTGTAGCTCATGTTCACACACAAAATGGTATGGCAGAATCATTTATTAAACAATTGTAATTAATTGCAAGGCCATTATTTATGAGAACAAAACTCCTTATTTCTGTTTAAGGACATGTTATTCTGCATGCAACAACACTTATATACACCAAGCCAATATCTTAACATAAGTTCTCCCCTTTACAATTGGTTTTGGGTTAGAAACCAAATATTTCTCATCTAAGAATTTTTGGATGTGTGGTGTATATTCCAATTGCTCTACCACTATGCATTAAGATGGGTCCTCAAAAGAGGTTGAGAATATATGTCAGCTATGAGTCTCCCTCTATAATTAAATATCTTGAGTCTTTGACAAGAGATTTATTTACGGCTAGATTTGTCAATTTTCACTTTGATGAATCAATTTTTCTGACATTGGGGGGAAGAAAATAAGCATCTTGATCCTTGTACCAGGCAGTATGAACTAGAAGTTCTAAAGATGATTCATTTACAAAACATTGCCAATCTATTTCTAGAGGCATTCACTAACCCAATGAGAGTAAATAAATCTCATATATCAATTGCAAATGCTCTTATTAGAATTGAAGTCCCTGAAGGACAAACTACACAAACTGCTTGTACTAATGAGTCTAAAGCATATCTAAAGCGTGGCAGACCTATCAATTCCAAGGATAAAAATCCCTAAAAACAAAAAGGAGCAAAATTTCAAGATAATCAAACTCCGGCATGAAATACTCCAGCAGAGAAAAATTTTAAAAGAAAACCTATACATGACTAATAAATTTTTAGAAAAAATTTAGGTACCCAAAAGTAATGAAAATGAAGAGATCTCGATAAATTATATCATGTCAGGACAAAGATGGAATCGATATGAAATAAATATCAATAATATTTTTGCATATAATGTAGTGCTCAATATTATGAAAGATGATAAGGATCATGAACCTAAGTCTTTAGAAGAATGTGAATATAGAAACAATTGGCCAAAATGGAATGAAGTAATCAAGGCAGAATTAAATTCACTTAAAAAACGTAAAGTTTTTGGACCTATAGTGTAGACACTAGAAGGTGTCCAACTAGTGATATAAATGGGTAATTGTGCAAAAATGAAATGAGAAAATGAAATCATGAGATATAAAGCTTGACTTGTTAAACAAAGGTTTTTGCAAAGACTTGGTATTGATTATGAGGATTCTTATTGATACAATTACATTTTGATATTTGCTTAGTCTGGCAATTCATTAAATCCTTGAAATACATTTAATAGATGTAGTGACTGCCTATTTCTAAGGCTCACTTGATAAAGATACTTATGTAAAAATCCATGAAGGATTCATGTTCCCTGAAGCATAAAAATCAAATTCTTGATAACTTTATTTAATTAAGTTATATAAAGCTCTATATAAATAAAGCAATCTGGATGCATGTGGTATAATCTCCTTAACGAATATTTGTTGAAAGAAGGTTATAAAAATGGTCTTATATGTCCATGTGTTTTCATAAAAAGATTGGGATATGAATTTTCCATTATTGCAGTTTATGTTGATGATTTAAATATTATTAGAACTCCTAAAGAGCTTTCCAAATTGTAGAATCTTTAATGAAATAATTTGAAATGAAAAACCTTGATAAGACAAAGTTTTATCTCAACCTACAGATCGAGCATTTTAAAAATGGCATCTTTATCCATTAATCAACTTATATATCCAAGGTATTAAAATAATTTTACATGGATATAGCCCATCCATTGAGTTTACCAATGGTTTTATGGTCATTTGACAAGAAAAATAACCTTTTCTGACCTCAAGGAAATGATGAGAAACTCCTTGGTCCTTAAGTACTATCTTAGTGCAATAGGTGCACTAATATATCTTGTAAGTCATACTCGACCTAATATAGCTTTTCTATAAATTTTTTAGCAAGATATAGCTCTACTCCAATCTAAAGACATTGGAAAGGAGTTAAGCACATATTTCAATATTTTCAAGGTATAATGGATATGGGTTTATATTATATTAACATGTCATAACCAGATTTGATTGGTTATGCAAATGTAAGTTATTTATCTTATCCACATAATGGTAGTTCCCAAATAGGCTATATATTTACATGTGGCGGTATAACTATTTCATAACATTTTATAAAACAAACTATGGTTGCTTCTTTTTCTAACCATGTAGAAATTTTAGCAATTCCTGAAACAAATTAAGAATATGTCTCTTTAAGATCAATAATTAAACATAATCAAAATACATGTGGTCTACCAACCAAAAAAGAAGTTTCAACAATTTTGTATGAAGATAACACTACAAGCATAAATCAGTTGAAGGAATGATACATTAAAGAAGATAAGACAAAACATATTTCTCTAAAATTCTTCTTCACTCATGATCTTTAAAAGAATGATGAAATTAATGTTCAAAAAATTCACTTAAGCAACAATTGGAATGCGAAGACTCAAAAATCTCAAATGATATCTTCATAAGGGGGAAGGTTAATACACACTGTACTCTTTTTCTCTTTAGTATAGTTTTTTTGCTACTAGGTTTTCTGGATAAATGTTTTTAATGAGGCAGTATTCATCACGTATTTTATAAAAGAATAATGTAATCTTTTTCCTTCACTAGGATTTTTTCCCACTGCATTTTTTCCTAACAACATTTTAACGAAGCATATTCTTTAATACATAGACATCCAAGGGGGAGTATTATGAATATATTTATGGTGGATGTCCATTAACATTCTTAACTCCGAAACTTGTCATTTTCTATCCATAAGTTCAATGTACTTCATTAAGTATTTCATTAATTATGAACTCTCCATATTGTCATGTCTATAAACATAGGTATTGTATGTATTGTTTTACATGCTTGAAAATCAATAAGAAATTCTATTTTCTCTCAATCTTATCTCTTTTATTATTCTCTTAATTTTTTCTTATTTTAAACACATTTTACTCATCTCATAATTTTTTTAATGTTAAAAACAAAAATTAAAATAAAATAATTTACAATTTAGTCTTTAAAGTATGATAAAAACTATAGCATAATCCCCATATTTTTTATGAGAAATAATCCCTAAGCTATGTTTGAATTAATAAAATTGTCATTCTGTTAAAATTCACCATTAACGAGTTGAAAACTACAATAAATTAGTTTATCACATTATAGTTTTTATAATAGCTTAATACATGTAATTTTAATATTTGAAACAATTTAATTCCTTGTATCTGGATTAATTACTTTGATAATGGTTATTAATTAACAATAAATTTTAATAGAATGTTAATAGAAACATACATCAAACATTAATTTATTTCTTATAAAAAGTGGGGAGATTAAACTATTATTTTTATCCTATTTTAAAATACCAAAAAAAGAACACTTGAAATTTATTCCCATTAGAGAGAACAATTTCCCTATAATTTGAAATGGCATATAATACATTAAAGTTTAAATGTCAAGGCAAATTTATATTAATCTATAGCAGGCCTATAAACTTTGTCTACTTCATAACTTTCGAATTTTCGCCATGTTTTTCAGTTCTCCAACCAAAGCGTTGAAATCAGAGTAAGAGGATCCACCTTCTTCAATAGCTTGCCTTGCCATCACTCCTAACTTCTTCGATCTGCTTCTCATATCCTCTACTTCTTAACCCATCACGACTTGAGTGATTGCTTTTTCTATAACTTTCCTTTCAACATGATCTCTATAAAATCTAATCCATTCCTTAATGCCAACACCAATCCCAATCTTCAAAACCTCTGTCACCAACTTCTCATTATAGAATTGCTCTGAAGACACAAGCCATGTCACCATTGGCTTGCCTGCAGTTACACCTTCAAGTGTAGAATTCCATCTGCAGTGTGTCACAAATCCTCCAATGGCCTCATGATTAAGAATCAACACCTGTGGTGCCATCCTCTTATAATGAGGCCCTTCCGTTCCATTGTTTCCTCAAATCCTTCAGGTAACCACTTCTCTTTTTCTTCTTCATTGTTCATCTCTCTCTTCACTACCCAAATGAATTGCTGTCTGGAAGCTTCAAGACTACTGCAATCTCCATAAGCTGAGAGGCCGTGAAATTGGCCATACTTCCAAAACATATATAAATAACAGAATTGGGTTTCTTGGAATCAAGCCATTTCAAACACTCCTGTTCACCAATGGATGCTTTTTTTTCCTCTTTATGCTTTATCTTCAATTCCCCTGTTGAACAGTGAAACCAGGCCAATATGCCAAGCCCTTCCAATAATAATTTGCATAAGCAGGTTCTAACTCATAGAAACTATTGACAATTACCCTAAAACTCTTTGATTCTGATTCTATTGATGTTTTTAATAACTTGTTAAAGTCAGTTTCAACCTCTTGGCTCTCAGTATCTGGTAGTTGCTTTCTTGTTAACTTTATCTCGCCAGGAAGATGGGGCACAAGAAAGGGTTCTGAATCTAAGGAGACTTTCTTGTATGGCTTGTATTGCTTGATACATTCTCAGGTTCATAAAGAAAAGAAACTAATTCCATGAAACACTAACCTTAGAATTCCAAATTTGGCAGCTGCATCAATAGCCCAAGGAAATAACATATCAGCAACAAGGCAATCGGGGTGGCATTCCTGGAGGAGCTTTTCAAGAGGTTCTTAGAGCATGGATGTAGCCTAGAAAAAATTTCTGATCAAGTGAATTCCACCATTTTCATGGGAAGTGATGGAATCCAGGTTTTTACATCCTTCTGGTAGTCCAGCCTCCAATGAAGGGAACTTCAGGATACGAAGATCAACATTTATACTAAAATTTTTATTTCTTTCGATTGTTTTGGAGAAGAGAAGTGAATTGAGAGGAGTGGTAATAAAAGCAGTCTTTAGGTGTCGCAAAGCAAATAGCTTGGCCATATCTACTGTTGGAATCATATGGCTATGAGCCATGAAGGGAAAGAAAAAAAATGTGCAGTTGATGACCCGAAGTAGCCATTTGTGCATATGAAGAAATAAAAAGAATGATCGATGAAGATATGATAATCTTTGTCTAGTTTTTCTTTTTTATGCTTAGAGGGGTGAACAAATGGTGTCACATAGATCTTGATTTAGAAGACAATTTTGATTTGATTTTCTCGAGTTTAACATTTTTTTTTTAGGGTGAAGGACAAATAAGAAAAAATAAGAAGAGGTAAATAATTTATATACTCCTGTTTGGAAAAAAAAAATGAATTAATGGACAATATATCATGTTAGCCAATAAAACAAGATTTTAAAACATTGTGATTTATCAATATTTTTTAATTCTTCATAATGAGGACATCATGGTGGACATTGAGACACCAAAATTTAAAGGAGCCATCATAAGAGCTAGAGCCAAAACATTGCAAGCCATGGTGATTAACCATTCGGCCAAGGAAGAAGAAGACACCATGAACAATTTAGCCAAGGAGAGTCCAAGCTAAGAATTATGCTTCACAATGATGAACATACAAGTCCAAGGCGATCCACATATAGCCGAATGCATTGGAGGCCATTCGGGAGAGTGCCAAGTTGGCATGCCATGTGGCATGCCAAGTAGGAGCTGATGTGGTGTCCTAGATGAGGTAGTAGCCAAGGTGGTGGTGACTTGGACACTTAGATGGTAGCCTTAGAGAGTCTTTTTATGTCACCTTATTAACCATTATGCAGAATTATTGGTGTTGGTCTTTATCCATTACTTTTGTATTTTTTATAAAAGTTTAGTTTCCAAATCTGACTATAAAATAAAGAATAATTTTTGGGTTTTGTAATCTGATTTGGGAGGGATACTTTTATGAAAATGTATTTAAATATTTATAGTTAGGTGTAGGGTATTATCCAAGCCAAGCATGGACCATGGGATTTTCCAAGTCTTGGCTATCCACCCTCCCCCATTTAATCCCCATCTTCTTCTTTCTTTTAGCTTTAGACGTAGAATTTCTAGAACAGAAAAATAGAGAGAGATACACTCCATTGCTGGAGCTCTTGTAAAGCTTAGGCCAAACTCCATTTGTGAGGTTATGTTCTTTACTAAGTTCCACCTAGAACTTAGATTTATTACAAGTTTGTCGCTTGTAATATCTTAGGCATATACTTGAGAAACTCTAGCACAAGTTGCTATTGTGTTTCAAGTGCCATAAACATCTTGTAATTTGTATTTTTTGATTTCCAAAGTTAATGAAGGTTTTCTTTGTTCTAAAGAGTTATCTATCTTGGTGAAAGTTGAGTTACTTGTGAATAGTTTGTTCTGCTTGAGCTTGGTTGAGTGGACGGTCCATCTTCCACAGCTGAATGAGTTTGTGTTCTCCTTTAAAGCATTCAGCCAAGGCATGTATCAAGTGGTATCAGAGCTTTTGGCTCCTTCAACCAAGTAAGTGTCATCCTTTAGTGTTCTTCCTCTTCCTTTCTTTTTGTTCTTGTGTCCTTTGAAGTTTTTATTGGTGTTAGTTCCTACCACTTTCTTGCTTCCTCTATGAAACTTCTTTAAAAACTCAAAGAACCAAGAACTCCAGCCAAGGTCAGTTTCGGCCAAGGTCCTTTCTTATGGTTCTTAGTGTTTTTAAGGGTCAAAATATACTTATCACACCTTCTTTGTTGTTTAATAGTGTATTCATTCTACCTTGCTTCCTTTTTTTAACTATTTTGCCTCTTTGAGTTGTTAAACTTGAAAATTGTTGAAAGTTTAGAGTTGTGTCTAGGGAGAAATATTGGACATTTGGACACTTGAATGTGTGCCTAAAAATTCTGCCTTGGTGAACAAATAGAGGACCTGAGGACTAAAGTCCCAAATTTGATCTAATAGGCATTCTGAAAGAGAATTTAGGAAACCTAAACAAATCAACCCAGAAATTGATCAAAATTTCCAAATCATCTAGACCATAATTAAGGGGAAAGAATATAAAATTTCAAACCAAAATTCCATCGTTTGGGTAGGGTACCAAAATTTGGCCATAAACCAGACTTTAAATTTTTCACGAAGTAAACCCACCCAAAAAATTCTGAAATTTTACACACTGTTTATACAATGTATTGGGAGTCTCTAAACCAAATTTCAAGTTAAAATTCAACCGTTTTCTAGTAGAACAAATTTTGGTTACCAGACTGTAGGTCACACTGTGCCATATAGCAAACCAACTTAAAGTGAGCTGAAATTTCATGGACATCTAAATATGATTAGGGGAAGTTGCTGATAAAATTTGGTGCCAAAATTCCAACATTTGAATTTTCTGGAAGAAGTAAACTTTGAGTGTGTTAATTTATTTTTGTGTTTTGTTTCTTAAACTCCAATTTAGTGCCTAGCTTTTATTAATTCTAGTGTCACATTTAATTTTCCTTCATCTCGTTTTTGTTCCAAAACCATGCTTGAGTATTCCTGGAAAAAAATTTGTGTTCAAAAGTGAAATTTGGTTCAAGGACACTTGAATGGTAAAAGGCAGGTGAGTATGAGATCAAAAGAGGGTAAAAGCCTAATTCTGAGTGCCTAAACACTTGAGAGGGTGAGCCATTTAACACTAACCAAATTTGAGTTGCAGGAACAAAATGTCTCAAACAAGAGAATTAGAAGAGACTATTAGGGCCAGGGATGTTAGAGGTGATGAGTTAGACATGTATACTAAAGCTGAGGGAAATAGGAGTGAAACCATGTATAGAAGGGTTGTAGCAAGTAGATTTGAAAGAATGACCAATGTGATGAACAATGTACGAGATACCTTGGAGAGACTTACAGTCGAGTTGGTGAGAGATAGAGAGGAAAGAAGTAAGGAAAGAAGAGGTAGTGAAGAGAGAAACCAGAATGGGGAGAGGCATGAGGGAGGCATGGAGAGATTAAACTTGGGTGGAAATGGGAGAGGTAGGAGAGAAAATGAGAGGGTGGAGCAACCTAAACCAGAATGGGAGTATGATCCGGATGAAGAGGATTGGGATGAGCATGAGGCCTATGACCATGCCTATCACCAAGGGGGTAGAGGGTATAAATTACCTATGGGGAGAGGCATGAGAGGGAAAAGAGGAGGAAGAAGAATGCAAAGAGGAGATGAATGGAAAGGTAGATCGAATGGCTACCAAAGAGATAAGGATGACCACGAGAGGATAGACAACAATATCGAGAGTATCAAAATGAAGATACCTGCCTTCTATAGGAAGAATGATCCCAATGTCTATCTACAGTGGGAAAGAGATATTGAATTGGTCTTTGAGTGGCACAATTGCACGAAGGATAAGAAAGTCAAGTTAGTAGCCATATAATTCAAGGACTATGCCATAGTGGTTGGGATCAAGTCCAAGCTAAAAGGAGGAAGAATGGGTTGAGACCAATCCAGACATGGGAAAAAATGAAAGAATTGCTAAGGGATAGATTTGTGCCTCCTCACTACATTAGGAAGTTGCACCAAAGGCTTCAAAGATTGACTCAAGGTTCTAAGAGTGTGGAGGATTATCACAAGGCCATGGAAATAGCCATGATTAGGGCTAGCATTGAGGAAAGTGTAGAAGCTACAATGGCAAGATTTCATAGTGGATTAAATATTGAAATTGTTAACATTGTGGAGTTGCATCACTATGACACCTTAAATGAGCTACTGCAAATGGCTATGAAGGTGGAGAAGCAAATAAAGAAGCAGCATTTGGCTAAGTATGGAGTTGTTCCATATTCGATTACCAAGCCTTCTTTGAAGCCGAACCGGACACTAAACAAAAGGGGGGGAAATCTACTCCTAGCTACTCTAAAGAGTGGAAGGGCACAGATAAGAGTGAGGGGAAGCAGAAAGTCACCACTTCAGTAGCTTCTAATGTCACTCAAAGGAGTAGGGACATCAAGCGCTTTAAGTGTTTAGGGAATGGGCATAATTACTTCTAAATGCCCAAATAAAAGAGTGATGATCATGACTGATAATGGAGAGTTAGAAAGTGAAGAAAAAAGGGAAGAATTACAAATAGACAATAGTGATGATGATAGAGGATATGGGGCCGAAGGGCATGATGCAAGTGTCTTGGTGACTATGCGTATTTTGGCTACACAATCAAAAAATGAGGGAGATGAGGACTTGATGCAAAGGGAGAACATCTTTCACACTAGGTGTAAGGTGAAGCATAAAAATTATAGTGTGATCATAGATAGTGAGAGTTGCTGCAATGTAATTAGTGAGCTTATGGTGGAGAGATTGGGGCTGCCCACGCTTAAACACCCTAAGCCATATGGGTTGCAATGGTTAAACAATTGTGTAAAGGTAAAAGTCACTAAGCAAGTGGTGGTACCATTCTCCATAGGGAGTACAAGGATGAGGTGTATTATGTTGTTATCCCTATGCAAGCCACTCACTTGTTGCTTGGGAGGCCATGGCTATTTGATATGGATGCTACACATAAAGGCTGAAGCAACACCATCTCATTTATCAAGGATGGCTGAAAGGTTAAGCTACTCCTATTGACCCCATCTCAAGTCTATCAAGACCAAATCAACATCCAAAAGTCCATGAGTGGAGCAAAGGAGAGTGTGAGTTAAAATAAAGGAAAGGCCGAACCTAGTGGAGAGAAAAAGAGAGGGGAGAATGAAGGGAGCAATGAAAGGAAAAAGTCCAAGAAGGAGGGACCAGGTTTGGAGTAAAAGGAGAGCAAGGAGAGAAAAGTGAGTTTGTATACAAAGGGGAGGGAGGTGAGAGAGAGTTTTATTTGGGGAAGCCCATATTTTTGCTTATGTATTGTAAGTCATGCTTGACTCTTACTAACCTTGACCGTTCTCTTCCTAGTGCTGCTGTGTCATTTTTTCAGGAATATAAAGATGTATTCCCTGATGAGATACCTCCTGGACTTCCACTAACTAGGGGGATTGAGCATCAGATTGACTTCATTCCTAGAGCTACTATTCCCAACTGCTCTATTTATAAGAGTAATCCAGAAGAGACCAAGGAATTACAGAGGCAAGTGGAGGAGCTTTTAGCAAAGGGTCACGTGAGGGAGAGTATGAGCTCATGTGCAATACCAGTGCTTCTTGTGTTAAAAAAGGATGAGACATACAGGATGTGTGTGGACTGCTGTGCAATCAATAAAATAATGGTAAAATATCGTCATCCTACTCCTAGGGTAGATGATATACTTGATGAGTTACATGGTAGTGTTGTGTTTTCTAAGATTGACTTGAAAAGTGGTTACCACCAAATTAGAATGAAATTGGGTGATGAGTGGAAAACTGCTTTCAAGACAAATCATAATTTATATGAGTGGCTGGTTATGCCATTTGGGCTTACCAATGCCCCAAGCACATTTATGAGATTGATGAACCATGTTTTGAGAGCTTATATAGAAAAATTTATTGTTATATATTTTGATGACATACTTGTATGTAGCAGGAGCATGGATGAGCATTTGTAACATCTTAGAGCTATTTTTGATGTTTTGAGACAAGAAAAGTTATATCCAAATGTTAATAAGTATTCTTTTTGCATGGATAAAGTAGTGTTTCTAGGTTTTGTTATGAGTGCCAATGGTGTAAAGGTTGATGAAGAGAAAATAAAGGCAATCAAAGAGTGGCCGAAACCTAGGAATGCTAGTGAGGTGAGGAGTTTTCATGGGCTAGCAAGTTTTTATCATAGGTTTGTATCTAATTTTAGTTCCATTACTACCCCACTTAATGAATTAGTGAAAAAGAATGTATCTTTTGTATGGACAGAGGATCAAGAGCATGCTTTCAATGAATTGAAACATAAGTCGTGTACTACTCCATTACTTGTTCTACCTAATTTTTTCAAAGCTTTTGAAATTGAATGTGAAGCTTATGGGAAAGGTATTGGTACTACTTTGATGCAGGAAAGGAAACCAGTTGCATACTTTAGTGAGAAACACAATGGAGCTGCCTTGAATTATTCCACCTATGACAAGGAGCTTTATGCTTTGGTTCGTGCTTTGGAGACTTGGCAACACTATCTTTGGCCAAAGGAGTTCATTATACATTCGGATCATCAAGGTTTGAAGCACATCACGGCACAAGGTAAGTTGAACAAGTGGCATGCAAGGTGGATGGAATTCATTGAGTCTTTTCCCTATATCATCCAATACAAACAAGGAAAGGAAAACATAGTGGCTGATGCACTTTCAAAGAGGTATAACCTTCTTAACACTCTTAATTCTAAATTACTTGGTTTTGAGCACTTAAAGGAATTGTATGAACATGATGATGATTTCATCCAAGTATATCTTGCATGTGAGCATGGTGCATTCCATAATTCTTTAGGCATGATGGTTATTTATTTAGAGAAAATAAGTTATGTATGCCTAAAAGTTCAATTAGGGACTTGCTTGTTATTGAATCACATAAAGGTGGGTTGACGGGTCATTAAATATTAGACATCCTTAAGGTGCACTTCTTTTGGCCACACATGAGGAGAGATGTTGAAAGAGTATGTTCAAGGTGTGAGGCATGTAAAAAGGCTAAATCAAGGATGATGCCAAATGGCTTATACACACCCCTACCTATACCTAAAGCACCTTGGGTTGATATTTCCATGGACTGTGTTGGGTTTGCCTAGGTCACAAAAGGGGCATGACTCTATTTTTGTTGTGGTAGATAAGTTCTCTAAAATAGCATACTTTATACCTTGTAGGAAATGTGATGATGCCACTTATGTAACTAACCTATTCTTTAGGGAAGTGGTGCACTTACATGGCATTCCTAGAACAATTGTGAGTGATAGGGATGTAAAATTTTTAAGTCACCTTTGGAAGATGCTTTGGGGAAAGCTGGGAACTAAGCTTTTGTTCTTTACTACTTGTCATCCTTGAACGGATGAACTAACTGAAGTAGTGAATAGGACTTTGTCTACACTATTGAGGGCTATGATTAAGCAAAATTTGAAATCACGGGAGGATTGCATACCATTCATTAAGTTTGCATATAATAGGATAGTGTATTCATCTAGCGGTTTCTCACCTTTTGAATTAGTGTATGGCTTTAACCTACTAACCCCTTTGGATTTGTTACCTCTACCTTTGAATGAGCGTACTAGTGTAGATGGTGCAAAGAATGCAGAAGTGGTCAAGAAGATGCATGAGCAAGCTACGAGCCGAATTGAGGCTCAAAATGCCAAGTATGCATCCAAAGCAAACAAGGGCCAAAAACCTCTAACCTTTGAGAAGGGTGACCTTGTGTGCGTGCACTTAAGGAAAGAGCAATTTCCTAACCATAGGAAATCCAAATTACAACCAAGGAGTGATGGACCCTTTAGAGTGGAGGAGAAGATTAATGATAATGCTTACAAGATTGACCTCCAAGGCAAGTATAGTGCTATTAGTGACACTTTCAATGTTTTTTTACTTATCTCTTTTTCATGGTGCAGATTTAAATATGAGGTCGAATTCTTCTTAAGAAAAAGGGGATGATGAGGACATCATGGTGGACATCAAGGCATCAGAATTTAAAGGAGCCATCATAAGAGCCAGAGCCAAAACATTGCAAGCCATGGTGATTTACTATTCGGCCAGGGAAGAAGAAGACACCATAAACAATTCGGCTAAGGGGAGTCCAAGCCAAGAAGCATGCTTCACAATGATGAACATACAAGTCCAAGGTAGTCCACATATAGCTGAATGCATTGGAGGCCATTTGGGAGAGTGCCAAGTTGGCATGCCAAGTAGGAGCTGATGTGGTGACCTAGATGAGGTGGCAACCAAGGTGGTGGTGACTTGGACACTTAGATGGTAGCCTTGGAGAGTCTTTTCATGTCACCTTATTAACCATTATGCAGAATTGTTGGTGTTGGTCTTTGTCAATTACTTTTGTATTTTTGTTGAAAGTTAAATTCCAAATCTGATTACAAAACAAAGAACAATTTTTGGGTTTTGTAATCTAATTTGGGAGGGACACTTTTTATGGAAATGTACTTCAAACATTTATAGTTAGGTGTAAGGTATTATCCAAGCCAAGCATGGACCATTGGATTTTCTAAGTCTTGGCCGTCCACCCTCCCCCATTTAATCCCCATCTTCTTCTTTCTTTCAGCTCTAGACTTAGAATTTCCAGAACAGAAAAATAGAGAGAGACACACTCCATTGCTGGAGCTCTTGTAAGGCTTAGGCCAAACTCCATTTGTGAGGCTATATTCTTTGCTAAGTTTCATCTAGAACTTAGATTTATTATAAGTTTGTCACTTGTAATATCTTAGGCATATACTTGAGAAACTCTAGCACAAGTTGCTATTGTGTTTCAAGTGCCATTGACATCTTGTAATTTGTATTTTCTTATTTCCAAAGTTAATGAAGGTTTTCTTTGTTCTAAAGAGTTGTCTATCTTGGTGAAAGTTGAGTTACTTGTGAATGGTTTGTTGTGCTTGAGCTTGGTTGAGTGGACGGCCCGTCTTCCATGGCTGAATAAGTTTGTGTTCTCCTTTAAAGCATTCGGCCAAGGCATGTATCACCTCATAGATCTATGTCTCTTCCACAAGTGTTGATTTTTAGATTATTCTAATTTAAATTATAGAAGTCTTTCTCCTCAATTTATAACAATTATATATATATATATATATATATATATATATATGTTCTTCACATTACATGTTTCATAGTTTTAATTATTATTTTGTAATATGTAGACTTTTGTTTTGCAATATTTAGATTTAATTTTCACAAATCAAGAATTATTTATTTATTTATTCAAGTAAAATAGAAAAATTAATTGTATAATATTATTTTTGATATTTTAAAATATAATGTAGTTATAATGTAGTCTTTATTATTTTAATATTAATCTCCATGATTAGTCAATTTTAAAGACTAATTTTTCAATTAAAGCAAAATATGAGAACTCAATTATAATTAAAATAAAATTTAAAAACCAAACCGTTATACTATAAAAAATGTTAGGTTTAACAGTAAACTAAGAAATTTATTATCCTAAATTTACGATAATAATATATGAATTATTATATGTCATTGCCATAAAATCATTGTCCTATATGTTTTATAATAAATTTATGATTGCTATTGCTGGAAAAAAAAAAGTTATCGGCCATAAAATTATTACTTCAAAAAATTTTCAATGATAATAATAATCACTATTATATCTTTTTTTTATGTATTATTTATAGTAATTATTCATATTTCTACTATTTATTAATTTTATATGCAATAAAATTAATGTTGCCGTAAAACTTTTGCTGATAATTTTAATATTTATTGTAGTCTTTCTAAACTTACACTATGAACTAATCTGTGACTAATATGTGAGTTTTGTTAAATTTCAAAACAAATTGAATTTTTTTAAAATTGTAATTGGAACTAAGCCAAAAAATTATATTACTTAATCAATTAACTCGGTTCATTTTTTAATTAAAACCAAAATTATTCTCTCTAATTAAAAATACTAACAACACTGCTAGAATCATGTTACAACCAGATATGTGATCCGAAAGAAGGACCAAACAGCCATCTGACACTAATTGGGAATATCAACTTATCTACAAACTCCAACAACTTCCAATTTCACTAGAGATATGAAGAACATTTCTAACCATGCCTTTACCGTTAAGCAAATCCACAACCCAAACATTATCAAACTCAAGAATTACACATATTTGAATTATAATAATAATAATAATAATAATAATAATAATAATAATTATTATTATTATTATTATTATGTTTTAGCTGCCAATGAGATAGGTTGGGCGGTTGTATTATAATCCGAACCTACTTCATTATGATGAATCTAACTTTATGACGTATACGTATCATATGGATATTTATCACGCTAGAAGAAATCGTGTAGAAACGTTATTATCGGCGGCCTCACCTCAATAATTTCTTCGCTGGAAAAGGAATTTAAGTGACTGAGAAATTTATATAGCAGAAAAGAATTTGAGGGAGATTATTCAAATGTTGAGTCTTGTTTATGTGGTGGCTATCAGTTTGAGAGTTTGGTTGCCATTTCTTTAAAAGTGGAGCATCTACTTAAATAGAAATGAGTTAGTTTTCAATTTGTTAGAGAGTAATTTTTTTTTATTTATTTATTTGAGAAAATTATAAAAAAAGTATAATGTGATTCCATTCATTTTCACCTCAGTATCTGGAGTTCACCTCAGTATTTGTGACAAAGTGATACTCTAAGGTTTTCTCAAGGATAGACAAGAACTCTCCAAATTTTGTATGCCAGATACTTGACAAGAAGAAAATAAGTTTGGTGAATAGTAGACAGCCCCACCATTGTTTCTGCTGCATTTTGTTATGAGCTTCTTGTGTCCGGCCATCGGGGTTGGCTTCTTTGGAGGCTGAAACATAAAGGACCTTAAAGGATGATCTTTCTCGTAAGTCATAGATATACAACCAGTAAGAAACCAAGTGCATAGAGTCATTGATGGAATAGGAACAGAACAAAAAAAAAATCCAAATTATTTAACCAAGAAAAAGAAAACAAAATAAATTGAGAATGTGAAAACAGTGGAAGATTCAGCAAGAAATGTGATAAGAAAGGAGCAAAAGGTTGTTAATTCTCTACATGACCTGTTCATTTGTGACTTCATTATGTATAATCTTAGTTGCATCAATTATTTTGTCACTTCTTTTTTATTTTCTTTGACCATTAAATCCACAATTGTTGCATCTAAATGCCTTTCCTTGATTTCAGTTTCTTCTAATTCAGTGGGTACTTCATGACCATGAACTTTTGTTATGGATTCATAGCCCTCTTCACTTATCTTAGTCTTGAGATTGGAGGTTTTCCCAAATGGCTCTGTTATTTCTGATTTTGAGATTTTCCCACTTTCTGCTGGATGTTTTGCATCTCTTATTTCATTTCCCAGTTCACGCTACAATTTTAAATGTTCACCTCCCCCCAATTTTTTCCCTCCCCTATTGCAACTACATGGAACATCATCTTTGTAAATATAAACATGGAATAAAAGATTTGAAAGTTGGATTATAATCCAAAACTTATGAGGATCCCTGAAATTTTTACTTTATTTGTTGCATAACCATTAATGTCCTTGAAATTGAAATGAATGCTAAGCCAAACTAATTCAGTTGTAGGTGACATTCAGTTGTAGGTGACGTGATGTGAATGATGTATCTGAACTGCTAATTCATGTATGTGTATTAAATGATAAGGTTATTAGAGGAGAAACATTCATGAAGAAGCCAACAATCATAACCCATCATCTTTGAAATACCAAATATCATAAAAGGAGAGCATATAGGAATTTAATAACTTAGACTATAACGTAATTTGATACAATCATAGCTTCCAGAGACATAAACTACTCAAAAGATGAAGTCAATGAAACGGCCCTTTGTTCGTCTTCTTCTATGCTCTTAGTATTGGTTGAAATGCCATGCTCATGTTCTTTAGAATGCAATCCATCTAATGATGTCTGATTTTGCTCCTCTAATGTCTTTACTAGTGGAGATTGATCAAAAATAATTTCATCTTTTATTGCTTCTGTATGATCGTCAGAATTGGACTTGAGTGCTAATTCATAAACTTCTTTAATTCCTTCTTTAATACCTGGATTTGAGTGTTAATTCTCTCAGCAATTGTAAAAGAAGATTGTAACAAACTAAATTTTTTTTATAAATATTTTCTTTTATTAAACTAATAATTTATTGATACTTTATTCATTGTTTTAAAATTTATATTTTCACAATGGTATTTTTGTTAAATGAATATTATTTTTAATATTCTTACATGTATTATTATTATTATTATTATTATTATTATTATTATTATTTCATTTGTTAATTGTATTATTATTATTATTATTTATTGTATATTAGTTTATTAATATTATTATTATAAAAAAAAGAAAGAAATAAAATAAAAGAAATAAAATTTTTCCAGCAATGAATCTAGACAACATGCCTATCTAGATTCATTCCCAGAATTTAAAAAAAAAAAAAAGAAAAAAACCCAACCAACCAGGAGACCCCCCCCCTCTCTCCCTCACGCATCTCTCTTTCCTCCCATCTCTTCTCTCCCTTTTCTCCATACTTCTGGCCGGTGAAGGAGCAACCACGACTGACCGGCAACCAAACAGCTTCAAGCAACGCCGGCGAGCCACCAGA
Organism: Hevea brasiliensis; assembly: GCF_030052815.1. Taxonomy (NCBI): domain Eukaryota; kingdom Viridiplantae; phylum Streptophyta; class Magnoliopsida; order Malpighiales; family Euphorbiaceae; genus Hevea; species Hevea brasiliensis. The sequence goes on from NC_079506.1 coordinate 28,580,857, forward strand.
TGGCCGACAACACCACCAGAGGCGGCGGCAAGATAAGGAGAAGAGAGAGAAACGCGCACACAATGGGCAGCGGCTTTTCGACGCTGTTCCGACCCCATCCAACATCCGATCAAGGCAATTCTGGTGGCGTTGAAAAGCTTATTCTAAGAGCTTTCTTTTGATACCTTTTTTGCAACATTTAGTAGTCGGATGAGTGAGATATGGATAAGAGAAGTTTTGAGTTTTTCAAGCTTTTTTATCAGATCTAGGACGATCCGACCGTTGAATCGATGATCCGAGACCACCTATGGACTCAGGAAGAGGAGAGGAACATTTGGGTATGATCAGATCCGGTAGATGTCACTGGCTACCGGCAGCAGGCCACGGTGCGCGGTGGTTCCAGCGGTGGCTCCGGCGAGCTTTAGGAATGATTCAACTTTCAGAGGCTTCCTTATAAATTTTTGGAATTTTTGGACACAGATAAGTTTTGGGTAAAATTATTTTCCTTATTTCTCAGTCTGTGGTGCTTAAATGCAGTGTTTCTTAAACAGGAAAAATTAGAGAAAAATTCAAAGAAAAATATATGATAAAAGAAAAATTATTTGGAGATATTCGATGGTGTTTGTTTAATTTTTGGGTGATTGTGGAATATTTTTGAAAAAAATATATGGGCTTTAGTTAGACTTTTAGCATATGGGCATATAAGATTATCTGAATTTATGGTATTTAAATTTTATATGATTGGTTGAAGCTTGAGAATGGAGAGTTAAATATGTGAATGTTAAATTGGGTTGAATTAAGAATATGTAAGCTGTTGAAAACTTATGGAATTGAGTAATATTCTTGAATAAAAAAATTTATAAAATATTCATGGTTGATTAGAAATTTTCAATTCATTTTACAATAGCTTTATAACCTTATTAAGGACCGCGGGGCAAAAGTTTAGAATTTTTAGAGCTTGTTTGAGTGGATTTTTACAAAATATCAATTATAGGGACTAAAACGTAATTTTTCAAGTTTATGACTATTGTCTAATTTGGAGGGCCCAGGAGGGGCCATATGATGTTGATGAGATGTAATTGTGAAAATTGGTGAATTAGAAGCGTTATTTGAATCTTTTTGTAGATTGGGTAGGTCCTAGGTATAGGGGAAATTCTGCCAGATTTTCAGCATAAATTAGGCTGTCTATTGTTTTGTTAGAGTCTTATTTTGAATTAGTACTAATAAATTTATAACATAATTATTTAGGTGATTGAGGTCAGCTATTTTCCTCTACCTAGTAGCCACAATAGCCCCCGATGTACTATAAGTAGATATTTTTTTTATTTATAATTTCAATATTATTATATTTCTGACATGCTTATGCATCACTTATTACATATTAGTTAAATATTCGGCATACCCTGTTATGCATTTATACTTGATGATATTTACTTGGTTGCTGCGTTTAATAATCTAGAGCTGTGTGTGTGAGTGGGTGTGTATATGGTGTATATGGATATGGGTAGGACAGGCAAATCGGCTTGAGCTAGTCTCGCTTGGAGTCTGCTCCTTTTTTAGGAAGTCGGGGTGAGTACGGCTTTGAGTTGATCTCGCTGACCCCCGCATATGGATTTTTAAGCGAAAGTCCGACTCAAGTTGATCTCGTTGGCAGGCCTTGGATTAAGAGAGCTGGGTAGGGGGATCAGCTCCCCATATATGTATGCATGAGTATAGATTTGACACAGGTGCATGACTGCTCCAAATTATCTTGATGTGACTTAATATGATTTGTTTGACTTGTATAAAGATGATGCATTTCGTTTCTAAGGATACATTAGAATTAGATAGTTATAGAAATTGTAAGTAAAATAAATATTTACTCTCTGAGTCGAACGCTCACTCCTATTCACTATTTTTCCAGGATACAGGAGGAGTTCTTTTTCAGAATAACTTGCGTTCTTCCTCTCAGGTTTATTACCAGTTATTTATTTGTAATATTATTTTTTTTTTAATTTGTAATCTAGAACTCCACATGCGTTAGCAGTATTGTGGATCTTGTTAGAGACAGTGTTAAATTGAGTTTTTTTTTGGCTTCTCATTGAATGAAAAATTTTTTTATGATATATAAATAACTTGTAAATGGTGGTAATAGGGTTGAGCTTGGTTCCCCTCGCTTTAGGAGCTGATAATCATCGGGTTAGGTTGACCCGAATTGAAATGAAATATTTTTATTTTATTTTATTTTATTTACATGTTGGGCCTCAGTTTTGGATCTTGGTTATGGATTTGGGAACAGTAAGACTTACTACCGGCCTTGGGGGCTTTATGCCAGCTCAGGTCCTAGTGCAGGTCCGACCCATAATTTGTGTCATGACAATATTGGTATAAGAGCTTAGGCTCCAAATTCTTAGGGAAAAATGTATTTGGGAATGTAAAAAGGAGTTTTATCAAGAGTCACATGTGAAGTATAGGATCATATTTCATCTTCTTCTATAACTCCTTGTTTCTAGATTCTGCGTTATTCCTTATGTAGTGTGAGATCAGTTTAGTGTCTTAATTTTTATGGAGCACTTGGTGATGTGAACTAGAGTTAGCAGACGTGTTGAGGTCTGCCATGGGAATACTTACTCTAAGAAATGTTGTGTTTTTGTCCATAGGGGGCTAGTGATGTGCCTATCTAGTGTAAGGCACATGGACATAAAGGTGATTTTTGACAGTATAGCTACCCTAAATGGGAGTGAGGGTATCATTACTGGCAGTCATCGGTGGATAGCCAGTCAAAGTATGTTCATGGTATCAGTAGATTTAAGAGAGATAAGAGACTAGGAGACCTGGTTTATAGGGATGTATCATAGTAACTATACAGTATTCTCGATGTTCGCTCTGTAAGCTGCACATTATAGTACTAACATGGGATTATTGTGTAGAGCTACGTGCTTCCCTGCGGTGTTCCATGATGAGAGTGTTTGCAGGTAACCTCTGGTTTGGTATAAATATGCCAGAACAGAGTTCTATATCTTCAGAAGAGTTGGGAACTCCTGGTTGAGCTAGAACATCAAAAGATACAGTTGGTCGTACCTAAAGTCAATGACTCGATTACCCTAGCTTGGGTTAGAGTTACATCAGGAGTTGTCGTAAGATTAGAGTTTTCAGTATAGTCATAAATGAAGGGTAGCACTCATAGAGTGAAATCATCTAGTCTCCGAGAAAGGGTTTTGGACAGTATTCGTATTATAATAAAACATTGTGCCTAAAGTTTAAGTAAAAATAACATCTTCTTTGTGTGGTAAACAAGTTACGAAGCACAATTTTGCTTCCCTAAAAGAAGATCAAATGCTACGAATGATGTTTATAGTCTATGAAATGCACTTTAAGGGGTTTGCAGTATGATAAGATAGCAGACAGCCCGATATGGTTGTGGCAAAGTGGTAGATGCAGTATCTTGGCAACAGTCAATTGTTATGTAATATATGATCTTATCCTTTAAGGAGAGATAAAAGGTTACTACTGTTGATGGCGACCTAAAGAATAATGTCTCAGATAGGGCTCTAGAGTGTGGTAGAGAGTAGTTGGCTCATGTATCCTGAAGAGAGTATAAGTTTCATTATAGGAACCGTAAGCGATTAGATCATGATGGATGAAAAGCCAGTGAATTGAATGATAGATTATGATACCCAGTACCAAAAGTTTTGACTAATTGAGCGGATATAAGAAAATAGAGTCCCTGTAGATTTCCTCCTTAAAGTATTAGAGGTTAGTTGTAGTTAAGCAGTAAAAAGGACAATGACTGTAAGTCAGCAAAAATAAGTCATAAAACAACAGTAGAAAAAAAAAGAAAAGAAATATAGAAATGGAAATTTGGATAGTTGGTTTCAGATGCAACAGGAGAGAAATTCGAATGGCAGTGAAAGTGCTAATCAGAGTGGTTGAAAGACCAATTTTAAGTAGTACAAAAGTGAAAATGACCTAGCAGAGAGACTAAAAAGTACAATTATTTAGCATAGTTGTTAGGTCAAGAAGAAGAAAGGAACTAGGGAATAAAGTAATCAAGGTTCTATTTTGGGTAAGATAAAAGAGATGAATTAAAAAGCAAATTGAATATCCAAGAATAGGACAAGATTAGGAAGATCAGAGTGAAATATAAAGAACAAAAAAAATGCCATCCTGGGCAAGGTAAATAGGATGAACTGAAAAGTAATATTAGAAAGCCCATAACGAGATTGCATGAGTGAGAATAGTTGTCAAGATATAGAATCCAGAAGTGTAAGATTTAGAGTAGGTCATAGTTCAGGCAGTGTCAGGAGCCAAAACATGGCGTTCAAGGTTGCAAGATATGGATCAAACTCTATCTATTCCTATTCCCAAGAGGGAGTAGGTAGCAATGAGATAAGTCCATTTAAACTTCTAACAGTAAGACTAATAGGGTCACTTTATAAGGAAACATGAATGAAAATAAGTGACAAAATGACTTTAGAAGACAGAGCAGGAAAAGATATATATGAGTGGTAGTCACAAGTCACTGAGAAGTACAAAGACAAGAGTTATAACAATAAGTATGATTAGAATCAATTTTGAAAGAGTCTGTTAGTGAGAGGTATCTTTTAGAATACAGTAAGATATAGGGATGCAAAAGAGAAAGGGTAGGCATAAAAGGTAAAAATGGAGTATAAGTAGAGATAGTAAATCTTAAGATGATATGTCAGGTAAATCAGTGGCACAACAGAAGGATTGTTGCAGCTGATATCTTATAGAAAGAGATGACAAAATTTCAAGAAGAAGACATAGAGACATGGGTTGAATATTATTCTATGAACAACAGTGTGCTATAGACTGTCGGAGGAGATTTCTCTCTCTTCAAGTTTAGCTGGTGCTTTTAGCTCTAGAAGATTACATAAGTAAGGGAAATTGTATTGAGGTGACCCAATATTTTAGAATTTAGTGAGCACCAGTCCGCACACATTCTTCTTAAAGGGAAATGATAGTAAGTGTGTACCTAATGTTAAGTATGAAAGGACGATCAAGTTGTGATAGGAGTATATTGAGTTAGTTACCAGGGCTTGCAACCCTTCTAAACTATAAGTTGGAAGAAGTACTATTTGTGGATGAGTTTTAGTAGATGAAATTATTGCTGATGGGTAAATTTGAGGTTGAAATTGTAATGGCTCGGCCCACTAGTGATATTGTCCGCTCTAGGCCGAAGCCCTCACGGTTTTAAAACGCGTCACTAGGAGTTATGAACCGCCAACTTATAAACTCAGCATCTCTCCCGTGTTTTGCCGATGTGGGGTTTGCCTAGAGTGTTACAATCCACCCCCCTTATAGGACTCAGCGTCCTCGCTGAGATTTGCCCCACCATCGCTCAAGGTTGCACGTGGAGTGGCTCTGATACCACAAATGTAATGGCCCGGCCCATTAGTGATATTGTCCGCTCGGGGCTGAAGCCCTCACGATTTTAAAATGCGTCACTAGGAGTTACGAACCGCCAACTTATAAACCCAGCATCTCTCCCGTGTTTTGCCGATGTGGGATTTGCCTAGGTTGTTACAGAAATTGTAGAGTCATGGGCAGTATATGTGGTTATATTAAGGAGAATAAACACATGAATTATCTTGCCTGGAATTATAGTATATTACATATTTTTCCACTACTATGTTAGTTCAGATGGAACTTATAGTTTCAAGGGCTTCTATCTAACCATGATGAGCAATTTCCTACTAAGGGTAGTAAGGAATGGCAATGATCAAATGGTCAAATTGGGAAGATATTAACAATAGTAGGAAACAAGTTATGGTGAGATGAAAGATTTAACGAGTAATGGAGCCTCAAACTAAGTGCTAATATGTCAGAAGTGCGTCACATAATAAGAAGCCTTAGGAAGAAGCCAAGATACTTCCATTCTAAAGATGGAAGAGGAAATGATAAAGTCACGCTAACTGGGTTGTCAGGAAATACAAACACTTTTGTCATATAGGAGAAGAAACCCAGCTCACTTTCCAATGTTGATAGATGGAATAGGGTACACTTGGCACTTGGATGGAGCTCTACATGACTAGTTACATAAGATGGATAGGAGTTGATTTGAGGACCTTAATAATAACATAAAGTAAATTGGAAATTTGAGGTATCATGGGAGTGAGAAGATGCATAGGTGTTAACCATTGAGGCCACAGGACAAGTAAAGATTTAGAATAAGATGCCTATGATAGGCGCTATAGGAAAGTATCTTATAGGATATTATAAGATAAGGAACATAAATCATATCTTTGGGGGGCAAAAATTGTTGAAACAAAGGAATGGGGACTGAAGTCACCAAGAGACACGTTAGGGCACAATGGATAGTTAGAGGTAAGAGTTCTGCTACGGAGTGAATATGATAGCTAGGACACTATAGCAGAGTCAGAAAAGCAACAAATAACCACCTTCTTTTTATTTAAAATTCGAGGATGAATTTTTCTTAAGGGGAGAAGAATGTAACCACCTAAATTTTTTTTTTATAAATATTTTCTTTTATTAAACTAATAATTTATTGATACTTTATTCATTGTTTTAAAATTTATATTTTCACAATGGTTTTTTTGTTAAATGAATATTATTTTTACATGTATTATTATTATTATTATTATTATTATTATTATTATTATTATTATTATTATTATTATTATTATTTCATTTGTTAATTGTATTATTATCATTATTATTTATTGTATATTATTTTATTAATATTATTATTATAAAAAAAAAGAGAAAAAAAAGAAATAAAATTTTTTCATGAATGAATCTAGACAACATGGTTGTCCAGATTCATTCACAGAATTTAAAAAAAAAAAAATCAACCAACCAGCAGACCCCCTCCTCTCTCCCTCACGCATCTCTCTTTCCTCCCATCTCTTCTCTTCCTTTTCTCCATACTTTTCGGCAGGTGAAGGAGCAACCACCACTGACCAATGACCAAACAGCTTCAAGCTAAGCCGGTGAGCCACCAGACAGCCGACAGCACCACCAGACGTTGTGGCAAGATAGGGAGAAGAGAGAGAAACACGCACACAGTGGGCAACGGCTTTTCGACGAGGTTCTGGCCTCACCCAACATCCGATCAAGGCGATTCTGGTGGCGTTGGAAAGCTTATTCTAAGAGCTTTCTTTTGATACCCATTTTGCAATATTTAGTGGTCGGATGAGTGAGATATGGAGGAGAAAAATTTCGAGTTTTTCAAGCTTTTTTATTAGATCTAGGATGATCTGACCGATGAATCGATGATCCAAGACCACCTATAGAGTCAGGAAGAGGAGAAGAACATTTTGGTATGATCAGATCCTACAGATGTCGCCGGCGACTGGCAGTCAACCACCGTGCGTGGTGGTTCCAGTGGTTCCGGCGAGCTTTGGGGATGATTCAACTTCCATAGGCTTCCTCATAAATTTTTGAAATTTTTGAGACACAGATATGTTTTGGATAAGATTATTTTCCTTATTTCTCAGTCTGTGGTGCTTAAATGCAGTGTTTCTTAAATAAAAAAATTAGAGAAAAATTCTAAGAAAAATATATAATAAAAGAAAATTATTTAGAGATATTCTATAGTGTTTGTTGAATTTTTTGACTGATTGTGGAATATTTTTGAAAAATATATATGGGCGTTAGTTAGATTTTTAGCATATTGGCATATAAGATTATCTAAATTTATGGTATTTAAATTTTATATGATTGGTTGAAGATTGAGAATGGAGAGTTAAATATGTGAATGTTGAATTTGGTTGAATTAAGAATATGTTAGCTGTTGGAAACTTATAGAATTGAGTAATATTCTTGAATAAAAAATTTATAAAATATTCATGGGTGATTAGAAGATTTCAATTCATTTTACAATAGCTTTATAACCTTATTAAGGACCGCAGGGAAAAATTTTAGAATTTTTAGAGCTTGTTTGAGTGAATTTTTACAAAATATCAATTATAGGGACTAAAATGTAATTTTTCAAGTTTATGACTATTGTTTGATTTGGAGGGCCCAGGAGGGGCCATATGATGTTGATAAGATGTGATTGTGAAAATTGGTGAATTGGAACCATTATTTGAATCTTTTTACAGGTTGGGTAGGTCCTAAATATAGTAGAAACTCTGCTAGATTTTCGGCATAAATTAGGCTGTCTATTGTCTCTTTAGAGTCTTATTTTGAATTAGTACTAATAAATTTATAATATAATTATTTAGGTGATCGAGGTTAGCTATTTTCCTCCACTCGGCAGCCACAATAGCCCTCTGGCATGCTTATGCATCACCTATACTTATATTTATCTAGTCAAATATTCGGCATGTCCTGTTTCGCATTTATACTTGATGATATTTACTTAGTTGTTGTGTTTGATAATCTGGAGCTGTGTGTATGAGTGGGTGTGTATGTGGTGCATATGGATATGGGTAGAACGGGCAAATCAGCTTGAGCTAGTCTTGCTTGGGGCCCGATCTTTTTTAAAAAGTCGGGGTGAGTACAACTTTGAGTTGATCTCGCTGACTCCCGTATAAGGATTTTTAAGCGAAAGTTCGACTCGAGTTGATCTCGCTGGTAGGCCTTGGATTAAAAGAGCTGGGTAGGGGAATCAGCTCCCCATATATGTATTTGTGAGTATGGATTTGTCACGGGTACGTGAGTGCTCCAGATTATCTTGATGTGACTTAATATGATTGTTTAACTTGTATAAAGATGATGCATTTCATTTCTAAGAATGCATTAGAATTAGATAGTTATGGAAATTATAAGTAAAATAAATATTTACTCTCTGAGTCGAACACTCACTCCTGTTCACTATTTTTCAGGATACAGGAGTAGGTTTTTTCCAGAATAACATGCCTTCTTCCTCGCAGGTTTATTATCAGTTATTTATTTGTAATATTATTTTTTTTTTTAATTTGTAATCTAGAACTCCGCATGTATTAGCAGTATTGTGGATATTGTTAGAGACAGTGTTAAATTGAGTTTTTTTTGGGTTTTTCACTGAATGATAAAAATTTTTATGATAGATAAATAATTTGTAAATGGTGGTAATAGGGTTGAGCTGAGCTCCCCTCACTTTAATAGCTGATAATCATCGAGTTGGGTTGACCCGAATTGAAATGAAAATTTTTTTTTATTTTATTTACATGTTGGGCTTAGTTTTGGATCTTGGTTATGGATTTGGGAACAGTAAGGCTTACTATGGGCCTCGGGGGCTTTATGCTGACCCAGGTTCTAATGCTGGTCCGGCCCATAATTTGGGTCGTGACAAAGATGTTATAATAGGCACGCAAATTTAAGGCACATACACAAGTCGCACAATCACACAATATAGAAAGAAAAGAAAAATAGTGCAGGATTTAACGTAGTTCGACCGTAAGGTCTGTGTCCACCAGCAAGAGAAGAGAAAATGTTCCACTATGATAAAAAAGAGCAAGATTCAATCACTCAAAACTCTCAAACCCTAATCCTAGTGTGTTTCCCGAATATCTCACAACTCTACTGCAAAGGGCAAAATTTTACAATATCCAAAATTCAAGCCACATAAAAAATAATAATTCTTCTCCTTGGCTTGAATTCCCTCCATCATCAATAAAAATAACCACAAACATTATGTCTTGCCATATGCCCTCATAAGGGCACTACTAAGCGCTACAAACACCAATCAAGTCTAGGCAATGCCTAAACTTGCTAACTGAGTCTCCTTTGGTCATCATATCTGCTGGATTATCATGTGTAAAGACTTTCTGCACAACTACAGTCCTCTGAGATACAATGTCCTGAATGAAGTGAGATCTGACATCAATGTGCTTAGTTCGCTTACTCATGGTATATCTAATTCTTTATGAGATGTATTGCACTCTAGTTGTCACAAAACACTATTGGCTTGTTTTGTATCAACCCAAGATCACCCACAAAACCTTGCAACCATAAAGCTTCCTTTATTGCCTCTGCTAAAGCCATATATTCAGCCTTTATAGTAGATAAAGCAACTGTAGCTTGCAATATTACTTTCCAACTGATAGCACTTCCAGAGAGAGTAAACAAATAACCTATTAGAGATTTCCTCTTGTAATAAGTCTCTTGCAAAATCTGAATCCACATAGCCAATAACTTAATGAATCATCTTGGTCCTATTGAATGTCAGACCAATATTTGTAGTACCCTTCAAATATCTCAGAATCCATTTCACTGCTTGCCAATGCTTTTTCCCAGGACATCCCATGTATCTACTCACAACTCTAATTGCTTGTGAAATGTCAGGTCAGGTGCAAACCATAGCATACATGATGCCACCAATAGCACTCGAATAGGGAACACTAAACATGTGCTCCATCTCCTCATCTGTTTTTGGTGACATGTCTGTAGATAATTTAAAATGGGCAGTAAACGGAACAGTCACAGGCTTAGCATTATTCATGTTGAAATGCTTAAGCACTTTCTTAACATAGGCCTACAGAGATAAGAAAAGCTTCATAACACTTCTATCCCTAGTAATTTACATTCCCAAAATCTTCTTTGCAACACCCAAATCCTTCATCTAAACTCATCACTCAACTGCTTTTTCAGAATATTAATTTGTGATATGCTTTTAGCAGCAATAAGTATGTCATCCACATACAACAACAAATAGACAAAGGAATCATCTGAAAGCTTTCTATGACTCATATAAATTTTCTCCTCTTGCTCACCATGCAAAAATGATATCTTCACATCTAGTTGCTCAAGCTCTAGATCATGAAGAGCAACCATAGTAAGTAAGACCCTAATAGAACTATACTTCACAACTAGAGAAAACACTTCATTAAAGTCAATTTCCTCCCTCTAATTAAAGCCTTTTGCTACCAATTGTGCCTTATATCGAGGTGCTTCATTCCCTAGAGTGTCTTCCTTTTTCTTAAACACTCATTTATAGCCTACCACTTTCTGTCCCTTAGGCAATGTTACAAGCTCTCAAGTCTGATTCTTATGAAGAGATTCAATTTCTTCCCCCATAAGACTGACCCACTGATCTGCATCTGAACAAGAAATAACTTCTCTATAATTGCTAGGTTCATGCACTGTAACACCCCTTACCCGATCTACAGTATAGCCGAGCAAGGCATGCCACATTCTGTGCCGGAGCACCTTATCTTGTCTCGCTTTATTCATTATTAGTTTCAAACCCATTATTAATTAAATCATAACATTTAAATGGAGAAACTGTCAAAGTTTCCCCTATTTTATTAACATTTGACCTGTTAAAATTAATAGCCTGTTTAAATAATTCCATATCAATCTCAATTTCCATCATCATTTTCAATAATTTCAAATCATATATCATCTTCATCCATAACATTTCCATCTTGTTCCATATCAAATTTCAAACTCATTTCATACATTACAAAATTTATTAATCTACATAATATACAAATTCTTTATACGAATTCTAAATTCAATTTATAAACTTAATATGTGGTTACAATGTATAGTGACAAAATATGGTAGCTCAGTGAACCCTACTAAAATACTCTGCTGAGGTGACACCGACTCTAGTGCAGATCTGTAGTCCAAATCCCAGTCCACTGTCTATTGGGTTTTATCTCCAGTAACTATGCGAGGAAAATCCATCACGCTAAGCATATTGCTTAGTGGTGCAATAATAAAATGAAAATAAACTAAATAAATAAAAGTAAATGTTTCATGTGTATAGTGTCATAAAAGAAATGCATTTTCCTTAATTATGAGTCATTGCACATTTTTGTTGATCTTTAGGAGCAATTTAGTTCATTAGGATCTTTTCCATTCATTTGTTTAACATTCAATCTTCTTAATTCTTTCCAGTGCCCAAGTAACCTATAACAGACTGTTAAGACTGGATAAATGGGAGTATACTATTTAAACACCTTATGTGCCTATCAGGCATACATTTGTTAGGCATAAAGCCAGCGGACAGGCATAAAAGCCAGTAAAATATGTCAGGCATAAAGCCAGAAGAATAATCATATCAGACATACATTGTCTATCAATGATCATTCATGAAGTAGGCTTAAAAGCCATGGGCAGTATTGCATCTGTGGTCCCTAATTGGCATGTCAATCGATCCGACCCATACATTGATGTCTAGGCATACATGGGCAATTTAATATCATTATACTCATTATTTCATTTCATGTGTTATTCATGCTCATAGCATTTTCATTCCATTCTTGATGGGAATATAAGTCCCAATTACATATTCATGTGATATATGTGTTCATTAAACCATTTATGTTAAGTACATATCACATTTTAAGTCATTTTGTGAAAGTTTAATGAATTCCAGAATTGATGCTTTAATTTTCCCTGGTAATTTGGCCAAGATGTAGGTTCAGTTTGGCCTCACTTTCTCTATGAAAGTTGTTCCCCTATGTTTTAACTTTAATTTCCTTTTTGAATCATTTAATTTGAAGTTTTGGAGCTCCAGTTATGGTCAAATTACTAAAAACTATTCCAGGGTACTAAACCCTACTCTTTCCTTATTTTCTAGAATTTCACCAAATTTTGCAACTAATATCTAAGCACCTTAAGCTCATAATTGGCTTTAAATCCCTAAAACAAAGTTTTAGGCCTTTGTCTTAGGTTTCCAAATCTCTTTGAATCACTTTAATTGGAGTTTTGTAGAGAAAGTTATGGCCTGATAACCATTCAGAGGTCATAAGGCAAAATGCTTCAAGTGTAGGAATTCTAGATTTGGCATTTCTGAGTTATCCTAACAATTCTCCTACTTTGCTCTAAGAACTGGGTTCTGGTCCAAAGAGAAAAGTTTTAGTTCTATGTCTTATGAGAATTTTGCCTTTAGAATTACTAAATTTATAGTTTTGTAGCTTGAATTATGACATTTTTTCCAAAACTGATTAGATGCATAATGGTTCAGGATTTTCAGGTTTAGTCCAGAACTAGGACAAGTTTTCTAGACCAACTTTGTCTAGCAATTTTGTTGAGTTAGGGTCATAATTTGGCTTTAAGTTCTTCATATGAATTGTTCTCCTATGTATCAAAATTCCATAGGTTCAAGAATCACCTAAATTAGAGTTTCCTAGAGTGAGTTATGCTTAATTTCCTAAGTACTATTCATTTGGTCATTTTGCCTTGGTCCAGAATTGCCATTCCAAACTCAATGCTTAATTAGGGTAACTTATAGTCATTTTCTGGGTAAGCTCTCTTCATGAAAATTGTAGCGGTATGTCTTAGGTTTCATCTCCACCAATTGGAGCTATGTAGCTCAACTTATAGGCATTCAAGTATACTAGACACAAGCTGTCCAGATTCTAGCACATTAACCACACTTTTAATTCATTAATTCCTCTCACCAACCAACTTCATCTCTTATTCATTCCACATCAGTTGGTCATTATTTGACCTCAAGAACCTTACTTACACATCATAGCACAAAGCCCCAATTTTCCAAAACCCTAACTTCACAATTCACAATTTCATGCAAGTTCTAACACTTAAATCATGTATACACATTAATCAACACTAGTGAACATATATAATTTAATCAAATCATCAAAACCCTAGTCCTCCTAAAGTTTACCAAAATTCCATGCCTTCAATCATACATGATTTTCATCATTTTCTTTGTTATTTCTACACACTTCAACTTAAATGCAAGTAGTATACTAAAATTTAAGCTTAATTTGCACATACCTCAATTAGAGAATTTCTTAGCTTCCCAAAACTTCAATTTCGTTGGTTCTTTTTGCTACCAATCTTCAAATTGAGGTCAAATAGCAAGTTTTTATTTTAGGGGCTATGGAAAATATGGGAAAAAACTAAGGAAAATGGAGCTTGAAAAATAAAAAATGGTGGAAGAACATGGGGAGCTGGTTCGGCCTAAATGGAAGAGAAGAAGAAGATGTTCATTTTTTTAATTAATGTATTTTGTCTCATCTTTAAATATGCTAGTATTTATATTAATATAATTATAATTATAATTATAGTTATTATAATTTAACAATTTGCTTAATTCCATCTATATCCCTTCTTAAATTTTTTTATACACACTTCATATGTTTAATTCATTTTCAATATTTTAATCTCACTCATTTTATTTAACATTTAGGTCAAAAGTCAACTTTGAGAGTGAATTGACCAAAATGCCCTTCATCGGGTTATAGTCTATCTTTTTTGGTAATACCGATTAAGTCCATAACTCGATGGTCACTTCGATTTTTGTTCTGCTTATTTCAAATTATATTCATTTCATTTTTAGTCCTCAAACTGGCTTTGAATAGTACTATTCACTAACTAAAAATGGTACTATTCAGAGCTCAGAAGTTCGGGACATTACATGCACATCAACTGTCTCAGCAACTAACAAGGCAAATGCAACTAGATCTGCATATCCATATCTCTGGAAGGGTATAATCTGTCTTCTCTCTCTACCAGTTGCAATGCTATATGGTTCCTGTTCCTATTGCTCAAGTGCATCCTCTTGTTGATCAAGATCTTGCACTTTATCCTCTGGTTCATTGGACTGAACTGCTGAAGTATCAATCTCAAGCTCCACTTGTTCTTTGACACCATGACCTGATTCTGCTATTGACTTCTCCCTCTAACTATCCAATGAAGCAGACTCATTAAATATCACATCCCTACTAATAATTAATCCTGGAGAATTTGGATCATTACATCATAACCTATAGCCTTTCACTCCAGATGCATACCTTAGAAATATGCATTTTCTTACCCTCGGCTCAAGCTTACCATCCCTCACATGAGCATAGGCAGGGCAACCAAACACTCTCAGCTGAGAGTAATTAGCACGTGAACCAGGCTAGATCTCAAAAGGAGTTTTACACTAAATAATTGTAGATGGAGATCTATTAACCAAGAAACAGGCTGTATTAAATACTTCAGCCCAAAAATCCTTTCCTAATACTAAATGTGAGAGCATGCTTCATGTGTTATGCAATACCATTCTATTGTGGTATCCTTGCATAAGTGCGATGTCTCACTATACCTTTATTGCTGCAGAATGTATCGAACTCACAATTGTAAAATTCCAACCCGTTATCAGTTCTAAGATGCTTAACCTTTTTTTTTTTTTTTGTCTGCTTCTTAATCATCATCTTCCACTTTACAAAGGTTAAAAATGCCTCATCTTTTGTTTTAAAAAAATACACCCACACCATCCGAGAGTAATCATCAATCAAAGTCATAAAGTACTTAGCACCACTCTTGGAATGGATTCTATTTGGACCTCATAGATCTGAGTGGATATAATCTACCATTCCTCTGATCTTGAGTACTGCCTTTTTATCGAACTTCACCCTAGTCTTTTTGCCAAATACACAATGTTCATAAAAGTTCATAGATTTTATTTTCTGCCCATCCAATAAATCCCACTTGCTCAACATAGATAATCTTCTTTCACTTATATGACCAAGGCGCACATGTCACAATTGAGTTTGATTCTGATTATTGCTTCTGAACTTCCCCTGCAGTTGTACTGCCCTACAGAAAATATAATCTTGAAACCACACTACTCTTTATGGGTACCATAGAGCCCTTGCACAGTTTTTATTGGCCTGTGCCTTCCACTATCATCACAAATCTCACTTTTTATCACAATCGGATCATAACACGAAGCTTTTGGGTTAGGTCAAAGTTTGGGTCCATGAAGACATATCTAAAATTCAAGCCATATAAAAAATAACAAAATAAGAAGAAAACGATGATGTGGAAAGGAAGTGAGACCTATAATTATAATAAAAATAATTTTTAATTAAATATTTAATGCCACATCAGCAAGATTTGATGGAGAAAGATGAAAAGTCATGGTTTGTTAACGAAGCGAAAACTAAGGGTACCACTTTATCACAAAGTTAACTACAGACCTTGAAGTAAAAAATGAGTAAAATCACAGGATACTTTTTGGTAATTTCCCCTATATATTTTGTATAATAAGAATTAGAGGTAAGAGAGGTATTTCGTATCCCCATCGCAGGGTTAAAGGGAGCCTATAGACCATTAGGGATTTACAATAAGGTTTACGTGTCACTCACTGATGAAGAATTCCAACAATAGTTTTTAATTTGTTTTTGGCTTTTTCCTTTCTCTTATTTTACATTTTGGTTTTAGGCCGCTATTTTATTTTGTTTTTGTTGGTTATTTGGTTTGCTTTCTTGTATTTACAACATTTTTGTCAAGGTGTTTTACAGATGTAGCTTGTCTTTGGTTGGGTTTATTAGTTTTTTTGGTTTTTTTATTTTATTGCCTTATTCTCCTTGGTCTAGTCCTAGCTTCTCTGGAGATGTGATACATGAAGAGCTGAATTCTTAACTACTGTTGAGCCCATCCTCATGGGCTTCAAGAGTAATTTTATATTTCCTAGAGTTAGTGCAAAACTCTTCTCATTTTAATGTTTTCCTAAAGTTAGTGCAAAACTCTTCTTGTTTCAATGTTAAATGAAAATTCTTTTTAAAAATTTATGAACTAAGAATGTAACCATAAAAGACAAGTGTTAAGCATATGTATAGTCCCCATTGCTAATGATCAAATGGTATTATCCATCTAGCTTAGACTTAGTTATTAAAAGTGGTTATCCAAAATAGGCTATTGTTTTTCTCTCAAAGGTTTCTTCTTCCTAAGTTATTTGTCCCTAGTTTTCTTAATTGATTTGAATTGTCCCTTGCCCTCCAGGGCAAGGGAAGGTTTCTTCTCCTCCCAAGGTATGGGTTTCCCTCCTTATCACAGGGTGAGACCATCTATAATATTGTGCTTGTAACACCCCTAATTGTATAGCCAGGTCTATTTTACTATTCTGGTGATCGGTGTTGGTCCGAACAATTAAGGGGATTAGAACCACACTTAAGACAACTAGATAAGCTATAAACACAAATAATTATTAATTGCCAATTAGTTAAGTATGAATAAGAAAAATAGAACGTAAGAAGTTAAACGAGCCGAGAGTCACAGCGATGGGTGACCTTCTCGGGAACGACTGCGAAGTCAATTTAAACTCAAATTTTGAACCATAAAATGTGACGTCGCGGTCCTTAGGACCATTATAAACACAGTGGAAAAGAGAAAATCACGAAAAGGAACTGTTAAGCCAGTCAAATAATTAAGTCAGGGAGCCGAAAGAAATATTGAATTATTTGCAAACCGGGATGAACTAGCGAGGGGCAATTTGGTCAGTTGACCCCAAGAGCTAACTCCTGACTTAACTGTCAAATAAAATAGAAGAAAATAAAATTTCGGAATCGAGAATTAAATTAAAGAACTAAGAGAAAAATAAATAAAAAAAAAGAAGAGAAAATGAAAAAGTGAAGATGGGTGACATCATGCATGATGCCATAAATCCCATAATTAATAATTTGATTAAATGGATTTTTGGGTCTTTCATAAGACAAAATAAATAAAAGAAAAGAAAAGAAAAAAAAAAGATTTCATTGTCTTCTTGCTTATCCCTTGCCGCCCTCACTCTCCCTCATTTCTCCATGGTTACACCTCCATTAAAGCTTGCACTCAAGCTTAAGTTTCTTCACTCAACCCTAATAGCTTCCATAAAAACCTCATTAGAGCTTGTTTTAGTCACTTGAGAAGAAGATTGAAAGAGGAAAGAAATACAAAAGATAAAGATTTGAAGGAATTGGAGTTCTAAGAAAGGTTAATAAGCAAACTTGATAAATTTAGTTTGATTTCTACATTTTTAGCTTGATTAACTTGTAAATAAACTTAAAATCCAAAGAAAAATTTGTTAAGGGACCATGACTGAAATTCGACCAGCATGTGTATGGGGGTTTTATTGCATGGTTTGATTGGTTTGAATGGGTATATGAACCTTAATTAGTTGAATGATTATAATTAAAGGCATTGAATTAGCTAAATACAAGGAAATTGTGAACTAGGTTGGACACTTAGGGTTTAGAGACAAAAATATGAGAAACTTGTAAATGATGTCTTTGACCTAATATGAAGTGAGAAATGGTCATTTGTGACCTAATGAAGAGTGTTAGAAGTGGTTGAATCAAAACCAAATTCGGATTGAGTGTGGTCATGCTGCTGGCAGCATGACCAAGTTACCTTTGAGAGACCAAAAATGAAAATTTAAAAGTCCAATTAGTATGAGACCAATTGGGAATGAAAATAGACACTAAATGACACAATTTTCATTTAGGAAGGATGCCCAAAAAATGACTAAAACCTAATGAACAAATTGACCAAACTTGGAAAATCTCAGTCTGCCCTGTACAAACTGACCAAATGAACAGTGTTTGTTCATTTAGCCATAACTTGAGCTAGGCAGGTCTAAATGACCTAAAATTTTGCCAATGGTTAGATGAGATATAGACCTAAAACTTTCATGAAGAACACAAACCCAAATTATGTCATTTGGCCACCCCAAGTTGGTGACCTAAAACTGCTAGAACCAAAATTGCCCAGAAAATCTGGGTTGAGTCCAATCCGGCAGCCATGGTTCAAATGGCTATAACTTGAGCTACAAAACTCCAATTGGAGTGATTCAAAAAGGAGAATAAACTTAAGGCAATAGGAAACATTTTCTATGAAGAAAGTTTTGCCAAATTCCAACAGAAAAGTGGCCAATGGAACAGTGCAACCTTAGACACCAAAACTAAAAATTTATCAAATTTGCCTAAAAGACTTAGAATTTGAATAAACAACCAAAACCAACAAATTTAGTGACCAAAATGTGGTATGTGGGTGAAGTTGGAATTCCCATACCTATTAAGCCTTAGAAAGTCAACAATTTAACTTGAATAGTGTAGAGAATAATAAACCCGAAACACAAAATTTAAAGAACGTCGAATTTAGCACATTAGAGCTAGGTAAAAGTGAAGTTAAATTTATTTTTGGATTTATGCTAAGTTATAGTACTGAAACACTGTAAAATTGTGTGTTTCAGTTGAAAAGAATACCGGGAAAGAACCCGAGGAACCGAGTCAAGGCCAAGAGGCGACTCGCTTGAGGTTTGTGCACAACGTATAAATTTTGTAAATTATCTTTGCATATTGCTTTGAATGATTTGAAATAGTGAATTGTGACATTATTTATTATGCTTTTGAATTAAATTGTTGAAAGTTATTGTGTATATTTGAAATGGCAATGTTTAGTAAATTGTTAAGATAAGTTTTGAAACCACAGTGTCATGACCATATATTTGAACACCTCACTAGCATGATTAGTGGGGGTAATCAGTTTCGAATTTTGATTCCTTCTCTGGAGAAGTGTTGAGGTGTGCCAGTAGAAGAGGATTTGAATGGATATCCATATATTTGAGCTAGCTAGCCTTGTGATGTGACTTCTCCTTAGCATCTGGCTATTGAGATTATATTTGTTTCGAATGGCATGATCTAACTGTGGGTTTTATGAAATGTGTTTAATACTTCGAAATGAAATTCTTTGGAATAAAATCTCATAATTCATGTTTTGTGTTTAACTCGCATGGTCAGTTCAATTTTTGAATAAATGTGATTTAAATTCTACATAAAGATTCTTTTAGTATGTTGTGCACTACTGAGTCCTAGTACTCAGCGATAGCTTTTATTACTGTCGCAGATTTAGAGACTAGAGGAGCAGCAGACTGAGCTGTTGAGGTGTGAGGATCTATCAGCTTGAAGTCATCGGGTATAATTTATACCCTATCTATAAATATGTATTTCGATGTATGTATTGCACATAAATGTATGGACATGTAAAAATGGGTCTTGAGCACCTTGTATAAAATTTGTATAAAGTTGTAATAAATTTTAGTTGAATTTCTCTTAATGTAAATTTTGTAATGATGTATATAAATTGTTTTGTCCTTAATGAAATATGAATGGAACTATTTTATTTAATTTGAATGAAATGGATTACTAGTATTTTGATGATCATTGGATAGTGGATTTGAAATTTGAAAGTTGATAAATGTGTTGAGAAATTGGTTGAGATTGAGTATGAATTTGAAGCAGTGGTTGAAAAATTATTGGAAGTGCCTTTTTTTCAGGTATTTGAAGAACTGTTTTCTCAAAATACAAACAGAACTCTGGAAAAATTTTTATAAAATTTGCGAAAAAATAAAATGGACCAAAAATATTAACTAGTTTTAAGTTTAATTAAATGTTTTAAATACCTATTAGAAAATGCTCACCACTTATCAAAAATAAGAAAATTGTTTTAAAATCCCTTGTAGGGTACTTAATGAGTTATCGGTAGGTGAAGTTTGGTAGTTCATTAGGTATTCTACGGGATCATGTTATGCCTTACAGAGGGATAAGGTGTGACATATTTTAGTGGTATCAGAGCAAATTTTTGAAATATGTTTTAACGTGAGAATTTGTGTCTTTTCTTTGTTAAGTACAACTGCTCAATGTCCATATTTGTTACATACAGTGCATTACATCATAAATATGAACTAACGGAGGGAAATCTTCATGTGTTACTTGTTTAAGAGATACCCTAGCTTCATACTGAAATGGAAGAAGGGGATCGCTCAGTTGAGCAATCTATTGAAGCTGAGGCACAAGGAGAAGCCCCAGCTCTACAGAATGTTAGTGGATCAGTAGCACCAGCCCCACAAATGCCGCGATTTCTGCCTGATTCGCTGAGATGGCTGCAATGTTTCAACAAATAGCTGGGGGTATGCCTGCTCAAGCTCCACCCCAGACACCTGTGGTACAACCACAACCTCCAGCCAGACAGTATGATAAATTACTGAAGTATGGGGCTGTAGAATTTAAGGGTACAGTGGACCCTTTAGAGGCGGAGCAATGGCTTGAAAGAATGGACAGAGTATTTAAGAAGCTGCACTGCCAAGATGAACTGAAGTTTGAATACTCTGTGTCTCTACTGCAAGGGGATGCATATGATTGGTGGAAGACCATCCCCCACAGCTTGGCTGAACCACCAGTACTGACCTGGGATGACTTTATCAGAGAATTCAGATAGAAATACATCCCAGATGCATATGTAGATCAGAAATTGCAAGAATTTTTGAGTTTGAAACAAGGGAACCGATCAGTGGCAGAGTATGAGAGGGAGCTCTCCCGCTTAAGTCATTATGCCGGGAGTCTCCTTTCTACCAGCAAGGCAAGATGCAAGAGATTTGAGACTGATTTGAAGCCTAATTTGAGAATGCAA
Organism: Hevea brasiliensis; assembly: GCF_030052815.1. Lineage (NCBI taxonomy): Eukaryota > Viridiplantae > Streptophyta > Magnoliopsida > Malpighiales > Euphorbiaceae > Hevea > Hevea brasiliensis. The sequence continues at coordinate 28,601,917 of NC_079506.1, forward strand.
GTTGTGGGATTTAGACACAGCAATTTTTCAGAACTTATGTCTCATGCACTTGAGCTAGAGAGAATTGAATCAAAAGCAACCCTAGTAAAAGAAAAATTAGAGAAAGCTGAGAAATCAGAGAAAGACAAGGGGGAAAAGTCAGTAGAGCCAAGTTCTGGTGGTACCTCTGGAAAGAAGAAGAAATTTAGTGGACCTAGCAAGGGTCGAGGTGGAAGATTTGGTAGGGGCAGATTTTCTGGACAGAGAACCCCTAGGTCTGGTCAGCAGTCGAGCAGGGGTTCACATTCTGCCCGCCCCTGTGAGACTTGTGGCAAGATTCATGGGGGGGAATGCTATTGGGCCACTGGAGCCTACTTTAACTGTGGAGGCAAGGGCCATTTAGCAAGAGACTGCACTAGTGCTCCTAAATATGGTCCAGCTCCTACTACTGCTAAGGGATCTATTCAGAGTCCTGCTCCCAGAGGTTCACAGTCTGTTGGTAGAGGAAGAGGCAGAGGTAGAGGCACTGCTTCAGGCAGTCAGGGCACGGTTGGTCAATCAGCACAAGGGAGTGCTTCAGCCAGAGTCTACACAATGAGATAGCGAGAAGAGGCTGAGACTTCCGATGTGGTAGCTGGTACATTCTCTATCTCTAATCAAGATGTACTTGTGTTGTTTGATCCGGGTTCAACCCATTCATATGTTAGTGCTAGCATAGTCAGTTCACTTGCTGTTCCATGTGTCCAAATGAGTTTTGAACTGCTAGTAACTAGTCCGTTAGGACAAGAGGTCCGGGTCAACAGAATTTATAGAGACTATCCTTTGGTGATCCAAGGACATATTTTTCTGTCAGATTTGATTGAAATGCCCTTCAGAGAGTATGATATCATCTTGGGCATGGATTAGTTAGCCAGGCATCATGCCATGATTGACTGTAGACTGAAGACAGTCACTTTTGGTCTCCCTCTGTATGGTGATGTGGTAATACATGGGGAGAGGCATTTACTGCCATCAAACATCATTTCGGCTGCACTAGCCAGAAGGATGATCAGAAAGGGGTGTGAAGCATACTTGGCACATGTGATAGACACCCAAGTGGGGAGTCTAGCATTGAGGGACATCCCTATTGTATGTGACTTTCCAGATGTGTTTCCTGATGAATTGCCAGGATTACCTCTAGAAAGGGAAGTGCGGTTTGAAATTGATGTTGTGCTTGGTGTGGACCCAATCTCCATAACGCCATATAGAATGGCACCTGCAGAATTGAAAGAGTTGAAAGTACAATTGCAAGAGCTGCTTGACAAAGGCTTTATCCGCCCTAGTGTGTCACCTTGGGGAGCGCCAGTGTTGTTTGTTAAAAAGAAGGATGACACTCTCCGCTTGTGTATTGACTATCGGTAGTTGAATAAGGTGACAATAAAGAATAGATATCCATTGCCCCGCATTGATGACTTATTTGATCAGTTAAGGGGCGCAGCTGTGTTCTCCAAGATTGACCTGAGATCGGGTTATTATCAACTGAAAGTACAAGAGCAGAGTATTCCTAAAACTGTCTTCAGAACCCGCTATGGTCATTATGAGTTCTTGGTCATGCCATTCGGGTTAACTAATGCTCCGGCTGCTTTTATGGATCTGATGAACACTATCTTCAGACCATACCTCGACCAGTTTGTTGTAGTATTCATTGATGATATATTGGTCTATTCGAGGAGTGCAGAAGAGCATGATAGATATCTGCAAATTGTACTGCAGACTTTGAGAGAGAAACAACTATATGCCAAATTATCGAAATGTGAATTTAGGCTGAAGGAAATATCTTTCTTGGGGCATGTAGTATCAGAAGAGGGCATCAAGAGAGATCCAAGTAAGATTGAAGCTATCCTTAATTGGAGGCCACCCAGAAATGTCACGGAGATTCGTAGTTTTCTGGGTTTAGCTGGATACTACCGTCGATTTGTGAAGGGATTTTCAATGTTGGCATCTCCATTGACCAAGCTGCTTAGGAAAGATGTGAAATTTCAGTGGACGGATAAATGCCAACAGAGTTTTGATGAGTTAAAGAGATGTTTGACTGAAGCTCCAGTCCTGACTTTACCTACTCTGGGTAAAGAATATACAGTTTACAGCGGCGCTTCTCACAATGGGTTAGGCTATGTGTTGATGCAAGATCGAAATGTCATTGCCTATGCATCACGCCAGCTAAAACCTCATGAGAGGAATTATCCGACACATGATTTAGAGCTTGTAGCTATAGTGTTTGCTCTTAAGATCTGGAGACACTATTTGTATGGGAAAAAGTGTTACATCTACACAGATCATAAGAGTTTGAAATATTTGGGCACCCAGAAAGAGCTGAATTTGAGACAGAGGAGATGGTTAGAGTTGATAAAAGACTATGATTGTCTGATAGACTATCAGCCAGGGAAAGCTAATATTGTGGCTGACGCCTTAAGTCGCAAGACTATGGCAAGTCTACGGATTACTCCTTTATCTTTGGTACATGAGTTAAGATCATTGCATGCCAGCTTAGAGATTAATGATGATGGGCAGACAGCAGTTGCATGGCATGTACAGCCAGTGTTGATTGATCAGATCAGAATGGCTGCTCAGAATGATCAGAAGTATCAGAAGCTATTGGAAGAAGTCAGGCAGGGCAAGAAACCAAAATTCTCAATCAGAGATGATGGTCTACTGCTACACTAGGGCAGAATGTGTGTTCCTAATGATATCGATTTGAGGCAAATCATTTTGAAGGAAGCACATGAGTCTCCTTTTGCCATGCACCCTGGTGGCACAAAAATGTATAGAGGACTAAAGGAGCATTACTGGTGGATGGGTATGAAAAGAGATGTGGCAGAGTTTATTTCCAAATGCCTAACTTATCAGCAAGTGAAGGCAGAGCATCAAGTACCCGCTGGGTTGTTACATCCACTACCAGTACCAGAGTGGAAATGGGAGAGAATAACAATGGATTTTGTGATGGGACTTCCGAGGACACAGAAGAGTCATGATGCAGTTTGGGTCATTGTTGATAGACTGACCAAGTCTGCTCATTTTCTGCCAGTCCGGATGGACTATAGTTTAGAAAGATTGGCCAGGTTGTACATTGATGAGATTGTGAAACTGCATGGAGTGCCAGTATCCATCGTATCAGACAGAGATCCTAGGTTCACTTCTAAATTCTGGGGTAGTCTTCAGAGAGCCCTAGGAACTAGATTGAACTTCAGTACTGCATTCCACCCACAGACAAATGGCCAGTCTGAGAGGGTAATTCAGATCTTGGAGGACATGCTACGGGCTTGTGTGATTGAATTTGAGGGCAGTTGGGATACACACTTGCCTTTGATTGAGTTTGCTTACAACAACAGCTACCAATCAAGCATTGGGATGCCTCCATATGAAGCTTTGTATGGCAGAAAATGTAGAACCCCGTTATGTTGGGATGACATGGGTGAAAGAAAGATTATTGGACCCGAAATTATTCAGCAAACTGAAGAAAAAATCAGGGCGATCAGAGATCGACTTAAGACTGCATCAGACCGTCAAAAGTCCTACATTGATTTGAAAAGAAGGGATATTGAGTATGCAGTGGGTGAGAAAGTTTTCCTCAAAGTTTCTCCTTGGAAGAGAATTATGAGATTCGGCAGAAAGGGGAAACTGAGTCCTCGTTTCATTAGGCCATATGAAGTTCTGGAAAGAGTGGGTCTTTTGGCACATCGTTTGGCACTACCTCCAGAATTAGAGAAGATACATAATGTCTTCCATGTGTCTATGTTGAGGAGGTATCGATCAGACCCATCTCATGTATTACCAGTAAAGGAAATTGAAGTGAATCCAGACCTCACATACGAGGAAGAACCCATAGAGATTCTGACTTATGAGGTGAAGCAGCTACGGAACAAGCAGATACCGTTGGTAAAAGTGCTGTGGAACCATCATTCGGGCCAGGAGGCTACTTGGGAACGAGAAGAGGACATGAGGAGACAGCACCCACAGCTGTTCAGAGATTGATACCAGGTAAAATTTCGAGATGAAATTTATTTTAAGAGGGGGAGAATTGTAACACCCCTATTTGTATAGCCTGGTATATTTCACTATTCTGGTGACCGGTGTCGGTCCGGACAATTAAGGGGATTAGAACCACACTTAAGACAACTAGATAAGCTATAAACACAAATAATTAGTAATTGCCAATTAGTTAAGTATGAATAAGAAAAACAGAACGTAAGAAGTTAAACGAGCCGAGAGTCACAGCGATGGGTGACCTTCTCAGGAACGACTGCGAAGTCAATTTAAACTCAAATTTCGAACCGTAAAATGTGACGCCGCGGTCCTTAGGACCATTATAAACACAGTGAAAAAGAGAAAATCATGAAAAGGAACTGTTAAGCCAGTCAAATAATTAGATCAGGGAGCCAGAAGAAATATTGAATTATTTGCAAACCGAGATGAACCAGCGAGGGGCAATTTGGTCAATTGACCCCGAGAGCTAACTCCTGACCTAACTATCAAATAAAATCAGAGAAAAGAAAATTTCGGAATCGAGAATTAAATTAAAGAACTAATAGAAAAATAAATAAAAAAAAAGAAGAGAAAATGAAAAAGTGAAGATGGGTGACATCATGCATGACATCATGCATGATGCCATAAATCCCATAATTAATAATTTGATTAAATGGATTTTTGGGTCTTTCATAAGACAAAATAAATAAAAGAAAAGAAAAGAAAAAAAAAAAGATTTCATTGTCTTCTTGCTTATCCCTTGCCGCCTTCACTCTCCCTCATTTCTCCATGGTTACACCTCCATTAAAGCTTGCACTCAAGCTTAAGTTTCTTCACTCAACCCTAATAGCTTCCATAAAAACCTCATTAGAGCTTGTTTTAGTCACTTGAGAAGAAGATTGAAATAGGAAAAAAATACAAAAGATAGAGATTTGAAGGAATTGGAGTTCTAAGAAAGGTTAGTAAGCAAACTTGATAAATTTAGTTTGATTTCTACATTTTTAGCTTGATTAAGTTGTAAATAAACTTAAAATCAAAAGAAAAATTTATTAAGGGACCATGACTGAAATTCGGCCAGCATGTGTATGGGGGTTTTATTGCATGGTTTGATTGGTTTGAATTGGTATATGAACCTTAATTAGTTGAATGATTATAATTAAAGGCATTGAATTAGCTAAATACAAGGAAATTGTGAACTAGGTTGGACACTTAGGGTTTAGAGACAAAAATGTGAGAAACTTGTAAATGATGTCTTTGACCTAATGTGAAGTGAGAAATGGTCATTTGTGACCTAATGAAGAGTGTTAGAAGTGGTTGAATCAAAACAAAATTCGGATTGAGTGTGGTCATGCTGCTGGCAGCATGACCAAGTTACCTTTGAGAGACCAAAAATGAAAATTTACAAGTCCAATTGGTATGAGACCAATTGGGAATGAAAATAGACACTAAATGACACAATTTTCATTTAGGAAGCATGCCCAAAAAGTGACTAAAACCTAATGAACAAATTGACCAAATTTGGAAAATCTCAGTCTGCCCTGTACAAACTCACCATTTGTTCATTTGGCCATAACTTGAGCTAGACAGGTCTAAATGACCTGAAATTTAACCAGTGGTTAGATGAGATATAGACCTAAAACTTTCATGAAGAACACAAACTCAAATTATGCCATTAACCAAGTCATTTGGCCACCCCAAGTTGGTGACCTAAAACTGCCAGAACCAAAATTGCCCAGAAAATCTGGGTTGAGTCCAATCCAGCAGCCATTATTCAAATGGCTATAACTTGAGCTACAAAACTCCAATTGGAGTTATTCAAAAAGGAGAATAAACTTAAGGCAATAGGGAACATTTTCTGTGAAGAAAGTTTTATCAAATTCCAACAGAAAAGTGACCAATGGAACAGTGCAACCTTAGACACCAAAACTGAAAATTTATCAAATTTGCCTAAAAGACTTAGAATTTGAATAAACAACCAAAACCAACAAATTTAGTGACCAAAATATGATATATGGGTGAAGTTGAAATTCCCATACCTATTAAACCTTAGAAAGTCAACAATTTGACTTGAATAGTATAGTGAATAGTAAACTCGAAACACAAAATTTAAAGAACGTCGAATTTAGCACATTAGAGTTAGGTAAAAGTGAAGTTAAATTTATTTTTGGATTTATGCTAAGTTATAGTACTGAAACACTGTAAAATTGTGTGTTTCAGTTGAAAAGAATACCGGGAAAGAACCCGAGGAACCGAGTCAAGGCCAAGAGGCGACTCGCTTGAGGTTTGTGCACAACGTATAAATTTTGTAAATTATCTTTGCATATTGCTTTGAATGATTTGAAATAGTGAATTGTGACATTATTTATTATGTTTTTGAATTAAATTGTTGAAAGTTATTGTGTATATTTGAAATGACAATGTTTAGTAAATTGTTAAGATAAGTTTTGAAACCACAGTGTCATGACCATATATTTGAACACCTCACTAGCATGATTAGTGGGGGTAATCAGTTTCGAATTTTGATTCCTTCTCTTGAGAAGTGTTAAGGTGTGCCAATATAAGAGGATTTGAATGGATATCCATATATTTGAGCTAGCTAGCCTTGTGATGTAACTTCTCCTTAGCATCTGGCTATTGAGATTATATTTGTTTTGAATGGCATGATCTAACTGTGGGTTTTATGAAATGTGTTTGATACTTCGAAATGAAATTGTTTGGAATAAAATCTCATAATTCATGTTTTGTGTTTAACTCGCATGCTCAGTTCAATTTTTGAATAAATGTGATTTAAATTCTGCATAAAGATTCTTTTAGTATGTTGTGCACCAATGAGTCCTAGTACTCAGCGATAGCTTTTATTGCTGTCGCAGATTTAGAGACTAGAGGAGCAGCAGACTGAGCTGCTGAGGTGTGAGGATCTATCAGCTTGAAGTCATCGGGTATAATTTATACCCTATCTGTAAATATGTATTTCGATGTATGTATTGCACATAAATGTATGGACATGTAAAAATGAGTCTTGAGCAGCTTGTATAAAATTTGTATAAAGTTGTAATAAATTTTAGTTGAATTTCTCTTAATGTAAATTTTGTAATGATGTATATAAATTATTTGGTCCTTAATGAAATATGAATGGAACTATTTTATTTAATTTGAATGAAATGGATTGCTAGTATTTTGATGATCATTGGATAGTGGATTTGAAATTTGAAAGTTGATAAATGTGTTGAGAAATTGGTTGAGATTGAGTATGAATTTGAAGCAGTGATTGAAAAATTATTGGAAGTGCCTTTTTTTCAGGTATTTGAAGAACTATTTTCTCAAAATACCAATGAAACTCTAGCAAAATTTTTATAAAATTTATAGAAAAATAAAATGGACCAAAAATATTAACTAGTTTTAAGTTTAATTAAATGTTTTAAATACCTATTAGAAAATACTCACCACTTATCAAAAATAAGAAAATTGTTTTAAAATCCCTTGTAGGGTACTTAATGAGTTATCGGTAGGTGAAGTTCGGTAGTTCATTAGGTATCCTACGGGATCATGTTATGCCTTACAGAGGGGTAAGGTGTGACAGTGCTAGCTTTTGTTTACAAGATAAGTGAATCGAAGAGGGTCCTTATGTTGTCCTGCAGTATGGTTGTTGGTTAAAGGAAACATGGTTGACATGGCTCTGTTCTTCATGGTGACATTTGTTTTTAGTTTCGATGGATGAGCAGGCGATTGACTTAGGCGTAGGTTAAAAGGCAACTCCAAGGACTTAAAGGTGGCGTTTGAAAGTTTGTTGCTGGTTTTTCCATGGCTAAAATGCCATGACCTCTGCCTTCCTCTCTCCTCTGTTGATGGTTAGTTTTCAACTTGTTATTCTACTAAAGGCGATGACTCTTTCTTTAATTGATGTATACTTCTTTCATGTTGTTAGTAGATCCTGCTAAAACTAGCAAGGATTTGATAGAAGAACTCCTTTCTCTAATCTCCGACATCCCATTCCAATGAATCTGGTCGGTGGCGGCATTGCATAAAGATGGGGCTCTCAATTTGGGTCCCATAGGTTTCAAGGTTAGGATTTGGCTAGTTTGGGTCCTAAGCTCTAACGGTGGGCTTGGTTTGGGTTGGGTATTCTTTGTTATCAAGTTTTAGGCCTTATTTGCTATACATTACCCTTTGAGCTTTTATGCAATGGACTTGCAGTGAAAAAACAAATTGTTAAAAGTAGTTAAACAAAATAATGAGCCAACAAGATAGTTTTTCTTTAAAGAAATTCTTACCTGAACCTAGTCTACTATAGACTCAATACATAAACATGTGAGACTCATATATTTAATAATTGGATCACATCATACTTCTTGTGTTTTGGATGATGGACTAGATCTAAACACATTGAAATGGATTGTCATCTTACAAAGTTCAACAAGGCTTAATCAAGTTGCCACCTATTCTTCCCACTACTCAACTGGCTGATATTCACATAAAGCCTTTAAGTGTTGCTTCATTTCATGCCATTCTACTTAACGTGGGAATGATCAATATTCATTCTCCAGCTCGCGAGGGGTCTTATCACAAAATAAAGAGAATGGTTGAATTGTAATTTACTTATTTATGTAGTTATTATTTATGTAGTTAGTTTGTTGAGAAGTTAATTTTTAGTTTGTTGCTTTTCCCACTAGCTACATTAGGTGTTTCTTCCTTAGTATAACAACCATTCATTCAAAGATGAATACAACTTTTTAGTCTTCATTTTCATTCACAAATTATATAAATATATATATAACTAAGAAAATTAAAAATTAGAGACGAAACAGTTAGCTATACATAATTAAAAAAAAAAAAAAAAGTCTCTAACCGTCCCTTAAAATAAAGAGGAATTTTTGCCCCTTTTCTTTATTCCTCCCATAATAAATTTAAAGAAAAAATATATATATTAAGAGACATTTTCATTATGCTTCTCAAAATTTTTAATTAGGCACTACTAAAAATTGTCTCTATTTGTATCTGTTTGAAGACATTTTATAAAAACATCTCTAATAAGGCGTATATCCCACATTCCTTTTTTTAGAGCGGGTCAATAACCATCGATGTTATTTTGAAACCACCAACGTAAGTTTATTGTGCCATGACATTTGTCTTCGAAAATACTAGTCTACCTAGCATCTTCTGTTTTCCCTGCAAGTACACTTATACGATGTGACATCTTTGAAAAATATCAATTTGATTAGTCGTTCAGCTTTAATATCTCAAGCGCATGCCATGGAAAATGCTTTTTTAGTTGACATTTTCTTATTTAACGATTTTCCTTAGAAACTGCTTTGTAATTGACATTTCAATTTTGCATTATTTTATTAATTTTTTTTGCTTTTTACTAATCTTATAATATTTTTAATTAAAAACAATCTACTCGAAAAAAATTGAGAACACTTGAAATTTTCCTTCGTAATATGAAATGGTGCATAATACATCAGAGTTTGCATGTCATGACAAATTTTTATTACGCTAATCTATAGCAGACTTACAAACTCAGTCTGCCTAAGAACTTACAAATTGTCCCCATGTTTTTTCACGTACGACGCCCGCTCAGCTCTTCAACCAAAGCGTTGAAATCAGAGTAAGAGGATCCACCTTCTTCAACAGCTTGTCTTGCCATCGCTCCTAACTTCTTTGATCTGCTTCTCATTTCCTCTGCTTCTTGACCCACCATAATTCGAGTGATTGCTTTCTCTATAGCTTTGCTTTCAACATGATCTCCATGCCATTTAACCCATTCCTTAGCGCCAACACCAATCCCAATCTTCAAAACCTCTATCACCAACTTCTCATTGTAAAATTGCTCAGCAGATACAGGCCATGTCACCATTGGCTTTCCTGCAGTTATACCTTCAAGTGTAGAATTCCATCCGCAATGTGTCACAAATCCTCCAATGGCCTCATGATCAAGAATCAACACTTGTGGTGCCCATCCTCTTATAATGAGACCCTTCCCTTCCATTCTTTCCTCAAATCCTTCAGGTAACCACTGTTCTTCATCTTCTTGATTGTTCTTCTCTCTCCTCACTACCCAAATGAATTGCTGCCTGGAAGCTTCAAGAGCTATTGCAATCTCCATAAGCTGAGAGGCAGTGAAGTTGGCCACACTTCCAAAACATATGTAAATAACAGAATTGGGTTTCTTGGAATCAAGCCATTTCGAACACTCATGCTCACCAATCGACGATTCTTTTCCTCTTTGTGCTTTATCTTCAATTCCCCTGTTGCATAGCGAAACTGGGCCAATATGCCATGCCCTTCTGCCCAAGACCTTCCTGTAATAATCAGCATAAGCAGGTTCTAGCTCATAGAAACTGTTGACAAGAACCCCAAAACTCTTTGATTCTGATTCTATGGATGCTTTCACCAACTTGGTAAGGTCAGTTTCATCCTCTTGTCTCTCAGTTTCCGGGAGTTGCTTTCTTGTCAACTTTATCTCGCCAGGAAGATAAGGCACAAGAAAGGGTTCTGAATCTGAGGAGACTTTCTTGTGTGGCTGGTATTGGTTGATACAATCTCGGGTGCATAAGGAAAAGAAACTAGTTCCATGAAACACTAATCTTGGGATTCCAAATTTGGCAGCTGCATCAGTAGCCCACGGAAAGAACATATCAGCAACAAGGCAATCGGGGTGGCATTCTTGGAGGAGCTTTTCAAGAGGTTCTTGGAGCATGGATGTGGCCTGCAAAAAATTTTTGATCAAGTGAATTCCACCATTCTCATGGGGAGTGATGGAATCCACGTTTTCACATCCTTCTGGTAGTCCAGCCTCCACTGAAGGGAACTTCAGGATACGAAGATCAACATTTATACCGAAATTTTTGTTTCTTTCGATTGTTTTGGAGAAGAGAAGTGAATTGAGAGGAGTGGTGATAATAGTAGTCTTTAGGCCTCGCGAAGCAAATAGCTTGGCCATATCTACTGTTGGAATCATATGGCCATGAGCCATGAAGGGAAAGAAAAAAATGTGCAGCTGATGACCCAAACTACCCATTTGAGCAATTGATGGATTAAGACTTCGTGCTAACAGAAAGAAGAAAAACAGTGACTGATGAAGAAATGATAAGCTTTGTTTAGCTTTGTTTTTCTATGCTTAGAAGTGTGACCAAATGATGTTATATATATATATAGACCCATGTTGATTTTAGAAGACAATTTTGAATTGATTTTCTGCAGTTTAAGAGAAGTTTCCTGCCTGAACTGACTACTTGCAAGTTGTTATTGTATTTGTCATGATTACTCTGCTATGATAATCGGAAATTCCGGAGTACAAGGACAGGAAAATAAAAAAAAGTTGACTGACCTGTATATAATTATGGTTGGAAATTTAATTCTGATTACATCATCACTTGCGTCACAACATGGCAGGACGCAGTAAAGACGTGCTCCACCAAATTTCTACAAGAGCCGAGAAAATGGAAGAAGTCTTTGTTTGTTGGCGAAAGGTTCTTCTAAATCCTTCAGAAATAGGATAAATTTTTAGTCTACTTGAAGTCCTTAAATTTTTTAAGATGATTCAATAAAATTCAGAACTTAACACAGTACATCTATTTCTAGAATTATATTTTTGGTATAGATTTTAGTGTACCAAATATTCATAAGATTTCAATTATTCTAAGAATCATAAGATATGACTTTCATTTAATTATGATAAAAAGAGTATATGCGTATTTTTAGAGTATCTAATAAAACCTCCTTAAAAAGCAGTTGAGTTGTATAGACATTTAAGTCCACTGAGTAAATAAATTTAGTTTTAAAACTTTAATGATTAAATTTATTAATTTATGTTGATAAATTAATAAAATACTTTTATAAAATTTATAAAATAAATAAAATATTATTAAAATTTTAAAATATTTAAATTTAAATTTACAAAAAAAATTAAAATTCCTTTATTTCAATCAAATATGAAAAGAATTCAATTTTTTTTTTCTTTCCTCATTAATCAAACATTAAATTTTAACCTCAAAATCTCTTTTAAAAATATTTTGAAGTATCATTACTAAAATTATTGATAATATTCTTAATTAACAAAAGCAACAACAATATATTGAAATTTAAATTATAAAAAATTCTTAATAAGTAACCACCAATAAAAATGACCACCTCTGATATCACCCTCCTAGAATGAAGTCAGAAAGTTAGAGATATTTCCAGCATGGATAGTCAAAGCAAGAAATACTTTCAAACATGACAAACCTAAACAGAGACTCAAACGAGCCGAACATGAAGAAAGGACCGAACAATAGCTTTGTTCGCCCAAACAATAGTTTTGTTGTAACATAATCCCGGTAGCAATTCCGCACAGTCTACTGTTTCGGTGACCGGTGTCGGTCCGGACAGCTAGAACTTCTGGAAAAAAAATATTTAAACTAAAGTGAAGAACCATAATTAACTCAAATATTAATAAGAAAAATTTAGTAAAAATTTTAAAAATAAAATACAACCAAGTTAAATGAGCCGGTGCCCAAGCGAAGGGTAACCAGAGGGAAGTTACGGTTCTCGCAACGAGGAGCCCTAGACCCGAGGAAAAATTCATAAAATAATTATTGGGACTCCAGAGAAGGGTCATTGAGGTTCCTATGGCATTAGAATGCCAAGAAAATATTTAGAAAAAAATTTCAATCGGTATAGACAATTTTGACCCGTTAAGCCAAACGGAGGGCATTTTGGTCATTTCGCTTTCAGAGGTGATTTTTGGCCGACTTGTCCAGTTAAGTAAATAATTATTATGACATAAAATATGAATTAATATTGATAAAAAATTAATTGAAAGTGAGTAGAGAAGAAGAGAAAAGAAAATACAATAAAATGCCAATTATGACATATTATGAGGTCATTTAAAATTGTCCACCAATCACAATTAAGTAACCATCAAATTAACTAATAAAAAGAGTCAAAAGAGACCAAAGAATTAAAAAGCAGACAGCAGCCCTTCTTCTCCTTCAAAAACGTTTTTCACCTCCTCCCTCACTCCTCCATTAACAAACTTTCTAAAGCTTCAATTTCCATGCTTTCCTCACCCCAAAACCCTAAGTCCCTTCACTAAAAACTTGTCTCTACCTCTTGGGAAGTGTTTGGCAGCCTAGAAAGGGAAAGAAAGTGAAGATTAACTTGGGAAAATTCTACCCTACAAGAGGTTAGTGCACATATATACTTAAAACTCTTTAATCCCATGCTAGAGACTTGAAACAAGTATGAATTTGTAACTTAAATGAATAAAAGTTATGTGTATGTCCACCGTGATTTTTGGCAGCCCTAAAGAAGGAACATGATTGAGTGTCTTGATGGACTTAGAGTGAACTAGAGAGTATGTTTAAATATATATATATATATATATATATATATATATATATATATGTAAGGAATGAAAGTGATTAATTAAGGTAGTTGTGAAAATTTATAATGGAAATTAGGGTTTTGAGGTGTGAAACTTGGATTTAGCTTATGAAATTGTGAAAGAACATTATAAGGGTTAATTAGTGACCATTTTAGGTAAGTTGACCACAATTTGGACTGAAATATAGCATGGCAAAGTGAATGTGTAGGCTGCCTAAGGACAAAGAAAGAGTGGATCAAATTTCAGTCCACTTGGACTGCCATATCTTGGGCTGTGTTGGTCCAATTGGTGTTTGGCCAATTGGACATGAAACTAGGCTTATAATGGCACATTTTTGCTGAAGAAACCATGCCCAAAAGACCAAAGCAAGAGGACCAAAAGTTGGTCCCAATCCGGATACCCTGCAAACAACCCCTGCAGAATGACCAAATGAACAGTAAGGCCATAACTCACTGTAGATATGGTCAATTGACCTGAAATTTTTACAGTAACAAGATATGATATAGACAAACAACTTTCATAAAGAAACCTACCCCAAATTATGCCATTAACCCATTCAAATTATTGAACAAAGTTGAGTTATCAAACCTGCAACTCTGCAGATTTACATTTGAACAGTAATGATTGGATGGCTATAACTCTCTCTAGAAAACTCGGATTTAGGCGATTCTTGAACCGATAGAAACCTAAGGCATGGTAGAACATTTCATATGAAGAAAGTTAGACCAAATTATGAACTTAACTTAGTCAAATTACTGACCAAAGTTGGACCAAAATCTGCTAAAACCCAAAATTTCAGCAGGAACAGTACCCGTGAATAGTAAACTTATTTTGGCCATAACTTGAGCTACAAAACTCCAAATAGAGTGATTCAAAAAAAGAAATTCAACTAGACAAAATAAGGAACAACTTTCATGTTTACCATTTCCTCAAATTCCCACTGTAACAGTGCTTAATGGAATAGTAAAGTTAAGCTTCAAAAACTGAAAATTTTGTTTCCCTTGGTTTAAGCCTAGAAATGGTAATGGTGATCACTTCTAACAAGTTTTAAATGAAAAATGTGGTATGTTTGAAGTGCCAAAGTCAATGTACCTACTTTCTATGCAAAAGTCAACTTTCTTGTTGACCAATGAAATGAATAGTGACACCAAAAGTTGAAATTCAAAGATTGAAGAATTTTAAAGTATCAAATGCCCTAGTATACCTAACAAGATTGGTTTGGATAGTTTGGCATGCCAATAGGGTATTGTTTTAGCGATCGCGAAAGGCTTTATGCTGTATTCATGGCTTTATGCCCGTATTCATGGCTTTTATGCCCGTATTCATGGCTTTTATGCTCGATTATGTGATATCATGGCTTTTTAGCCATATCGATCGCATACATGGTTGACGCTCGCGTCCCATGGTATGACGCCCGAGGCACCGCGGTGTCGGTGCCAACGACCCGTTATCCATCCGCCCAAAGATAGGTTACTTGGGCATGGAAAAGTATAACTGTGATTGAACTGATTATTAAAGAAAATACGAAAATTAAGTATCAGGAATGATTACAAAAATACAAAGAAGCTCAAGATCATAAAGAAAATAATTAACGAAATGCATGAAGAAGTTAATATCATAAAACATGATTAGCCCTCGACTAAACAATAAGTTAGTAATTATTCATTTCTTATGAACACAATAGCAAGGAAATTATTATTTTTATTTGCATATTATATTTTCTTGTATTATTGGCACCACTAAGCTTTATGCTTAGCGCCACGCTTTGCAACGCTGTGAGGTATCAAGATTTGGACAGAGGGCCCAGTAGACCACAGATTCGGTAAGGCATTTCACAGTTATGCATAGTGTCCGTGTCACCTCACCATCCACAGTGCATTGGTAGGACACTAGGTCCCATTTTGTATTTTGAGATTTTTTGTAAATTTTGTAATTAAACTCTTATTTTATCATGTGTATTTGAAACAAATGTAATATAATTTTGTATTAATGTAAGTACTTGTAATTTGTGATTATAAATCACATGTGAGAATTTATTTATGATTTGAGTCTAATGATGATGTGAAATGATAAATAGAGGAATCGTTAAGAAATTGCTGTAACTTGATGTGATACAAAATGTGAATTGTATATGAGTACCATGAGATGAATGATTGAGAAATAAATGAAATTGATGAAATTATTCTGAGACTTTGTTGATAATTGGAGTTGGGATTGATTGAATATGATCATAGGAAGTGTTTTTCACAGGTTCCGAAGAACTGTTTTCTCCATTTTTAGCCGGTACTTTGCCGGATATTGGAGTTTGTGAATAGATGAATATGATTATTAGAAGTGTTTTTCACAGGTTCTGAAGAACTGTTTTCTCTATTTTTTTAGCCGGTACTCTGCCGGATTTTCTATAAAATTCTCGGAACCTCAAATAAATTATAATTTCGATAAATGGCTTAAATAAATTATATTTCACAAGTTATATTCAAAAGGAAGAATAAAAATGAATTAAGATAAAATAGAGTGCTCGGCACACTGAGTGGCATAACTTGCTCGGCTACACTGTAGTCGGGTAAGGGGTGTCACATTTGTTCTCCCAAAACGGCAAACAAAACCCTTGCCGAGCAAATACCCAGTAACGGATACAACACAGATTCCTTGGATCAAATGGTAATCTCGCATATAATCCAGTAAAAAGCAGATATCGCATAGATCCATAGATATCCAATCACAATCACTGCCTTCAATAAAGCTATCACGACCCAAACTTATGGGCCGGACCGACACTAGGACCTGGGTCAGCCTAAAGCCCTGAGGCCCGTAGTAAGTCTAACTATTGAGTTAGTAGTTCCACTACACTGTGACAATAATGGAGCAGTCATACAGGCTAAGGAACTAAGGTCTCACTAAAAATCCAAACACATAGAAAGGCGCTACCACATTATCAGAGAAAGAGTTGGGCGAGGCGATGTAGCCATGCAGAAAATAGCATCAGCTGAAAATCCAGCTAAACCATTCACTAAGCCTATGTCACAGATTCAGCTAGACCGATATCTTGAGAAGATAGGTCTATGATATTGTAATGAATGGCTCTAGTGCTAGTGGGAGATTGTTAGTAGTATGCCCTAGAGCATATCATTTAGTATGTATCTTGTACATATTTTTATTAATAAAAGGCTTTTCCACTTTTCCGTTTACATAATATATTTATGTGTAATAAAAAAGGTCCATTGATATTTTGTTAAAAATGTTATTCTTAAGTTGTTAAGAATATGAGTGACATTATTTCTAACACAAAGTATCATAAATAGGTTCACAATCGAGGATACTTCATAATAAGGACATGACTTATCCAGAAAGATTGTATTCATGTTTGTTCCCAAGTTATTTATATGAGATATAAATAAGATGGAATGGTGAGTCTCATGCCATATGACAAACATGATAAATACTTATAAATGATAAGTAGGCTGAATCAATGACACTTATGACAAGCACATGGAGTTTACTCTTGTCAATGTTTTGTCATAAATCATATCAGTGCATATAATCTTTAGACAGGAGATAGCACAATTATCTTGTATATAGGTAGTTTGAGTTTGATACTGCTTTCATACTTGTACTGTGTATGGGTATATGGGCATGTGTTGGCTCCTACTAGTTATTTATGGAGGTAGGTGTTGATCAAGATGGAATCTGTTCCTCTAAGTAAATAAAGATAAAATCATATGTTCATTTAATTGTTCTTGATGTTTCAAGTTCCTGACCAGGACAGATAGATTTAATCAGAAAAGAGTTTCTGATGAGAAAATCTTTTTAATCAAGAACTGGAATTAAAAGAGAACATAATATTCATAGCAAATGGAGTTTGACATAAACCATGACTCCAGCTTGAGTTGGGATTTTGTAACAGAGAGATTCTAGTGCATGTTAACATATGATTATAGGTTCATTTAAGGTAAACCTTATTACTAATTGGGTGTCCATGGCATGCTATGCTAGGTGTTAACCATGGTCTATGAGGTGCATAAAATGATTTAGAGAAATCATTTATGGTAAGAAAGAGTTCTGATGGTATTAAGAGTTGATATCATATCTCATTGCCAATTAGTGATGAGCCTAGTAAGTCACACATATACACAAGTTATCACATAATTAAATATGATTTAATTAATTAATTAAAGAGTTTAATTGATTAATTAAATAGGTTTGGTTTGCAATTAGATTGCAAAGTCCCTAGCATGACTTGAAACTAAATCTAGATTATTGGATGTATAGTATAAGTTAAATTTATGTTTAAAGTGTTTAAATATGAATTTAATTAATGAGAAATTAATTAATAGAGATTAATTAATTAATTTATATTTGATATAAATTAATTAGAAGAAGAGAAATAATTATTTTGAGTTAAGAACTCAAAATTAAGGCACAGGAGCATTTTGGTCATTTCGCAGTGTGACACGTGGCACCATGAGATGGTGACACATGGCATTACACATAAGCTTGCCAAATGTCTTTTAATCATGTAAGATGATTAAATTAAGATTAAATATAGGTTTGACACTTAGCACAATGTGATTGGGTCACTTAAACCTAGAGCTAATCAAAAGGTGACATGTGGCAAGGGTTTAATGTGTTAACCTAGCTATATAAGTGTTGTTATGAGAAAAATAAAACACAACCAGCAGCCACACTCTTTTGTCACGCCATTTTGAAGCTCTCCCTCTCTTCCTCTTCATCTCTCATCAATTCAAAGAGATTAGCCATTAATTTCTTGAATTAAAAATACTAGAAATTGTTTCTAGTGTCCTGTTTACATCTCTAATCTCTTAAAAGGCAGAACTTGAATTTCTAATTAATAGAAAAAGCTTTAGAAGCTGTTCAAGGGCTGCCATAGGTGTTCTTGGTGTGGACAAGCTAGAGGGACAACATTTGGTGTCCTAAAGACGAATCTCAAAGGTGCAAATACGCTGCAGTGCATCAAGAGGTTAGTGTAATCGTTCTTGATTTAATCTAGGGTTCTAAAATTAATCTGATTAATTTTAAAATCTTAAATGGCAAATACAGATCCAAAAACTTATTAAAAGATTTTTAATATGTTGTTTATGTCACACCTTACCCCTCCGTAAGGCATAACATGATCCCGTAGAATACTTAATGAACTACCGAACTTCACCTACCGATAACTCATTAAGTACTCTACAAGGGATTTTAAAACAATTTTCTTACATTTTGGAAGTGGTGAGCATTTTAGTGGGAATTAAAAACCATTTATTCAAGTTTAAACACTAGTAAAAAAATTTTGTCCATTTTAAATTTTGCCGCAAATTTTATAAAAATTTTGACAGAGTTCCCTCTGTATTTTGAGAAACCAGTTCTTCAAAGACCTGTAAAAAGCACTTTCAAAAGTTTTCCACAACTCCCAATCTCCAATAAAACTCAAATCAACCCAATTCAAATCACTTCAAAGCAATTTCCACAATTTAATCAAATTTGGTCATCACACAAAATTTTTAATACTTCATTAACAAGGCATAAAGCAGAAAATTCATATTTACAAATATTAAATTTACAGAAGCAACCCAAAATAATATTATTACAATTTATTTACAACTGCTCAATTTACATCGATACTTATGACATTACAGTATTTACCTCAAAATAACCATAAGGGTATAAAACAATACCCGTACAAAAGGGATCAAGAAGTTCTTGTCAATCCCGCAGCTCACTCTGCTGCTTTCTCCTTGCTCTTATCTGCGACAGTAAATTAAACTATCGCTGAGTATAAACATACTCAGTGGTGCACAATAAAAATTTAAAATGCGATACATAAATCATTTATTGTTGAAACATAATTTGAATACTTCACAATCACATTTCACAAATATCAAAGCTCATAACAACTCATTTTATCAAATAATATATTAAATACAGTTTAGTCAAACAATTTCATAAACACAGTGTTGCCAAAATCATACACAACTTAAGCCATGACACAAAATTTCCGATCAATGCTGCGTTGTACACCACGACAAAGCAATCTCAACCCCATTAATCGAAATCAATGAGGGAGGTGGCTAGCTAGCTAATGAGTACTCATCCGATCTATAACCTCAACTGGCAAGCCAGAGAGGGAGGAAAATAAACGATCTCAACCCCATAAATGGAGGAGGAATAATAAGTAACTGTCATGCTAAGTGTGAATCAAAAATCCATTTCAAACATTTCATTCAAATATTACATACAAAAATCAAATCAATTTCCAAAGTTACAATTTGATCACAAGGTGGCAACACCAAGGTTCATAAATTCATAATGCGTGCTAAATCAAATTTTCAAGGGTAAAATGCTTAAATAAGGTTTATTGTGCACAAACCTGACTGGAGTCGCCTCTAGGCCTTGACTCAGTCTCTCCGAGCTTCCAAGTCTTTTTCAGCTGAAACACACAATTTCATAGTGTTTCAGTACCATAACTTAACATAAGTCCAAAAATAAATTTAACTTTACTTTAACTAGCTCTTTTGCGTTAAATTCGACGTTCTCGAAGCTTTAGTGTTTCGGGTTACTATTCACTACACTATTCAAGTCAAATTGTTGACTTTTTAGGGATTAATAGGTATGGGAACTCCAACTTCACCCACATACCACATTTTGGTCATTAAACTTGTTGGTTTTGGTCACTTTTTCAAAGCTTAGGTCATTTTGGCAAAATTGCCAATTTTCGGTTTTAGTGCTTCAAAGTTGCACTGTTCCATTGGTCGATCTACTGTTGGAATTTGACAAAACTTCCTTCATAGAAAATGTTCCTTATTGTCTTAAGTGTATTCTCATTTTTGGATCACCTCAATCGGAGTTTTGTAGCTCAAGTTATGGTCAAAATAAGTTTACTGTTCACGTGCACTGTTCATACTGGTATCTTGGGTTCTGGCAGATTTTGATCCAACTTTGGTCAGTAATTTGATCAAGTTAAGTTCATAATTTGATCTAACTTTCTTCATATGAAATGTTCTACTATGTCTTAGGTTTCCATCGGTTCAAGAATCGCCTAAATCTGAGTTTTCTAGAGCGAGTTATAACCATCCAAACATTACTGTCCAAATGAAAATCTGCAGAGTTGCAGGTTTGGTAACTCAACTTTGCTCAATAATTTGAATGGGTTAATGGCATAATTTGGGGTGATGTTCTTCGTGAAAGTTTTAGATCTATGTCTTATCTAATTGCTGGTAAAATTTCAGGTCATTTTGACCCTCCTAACTCGAGTTATGACCAAATGAACAGTTACTGTTCATTTGGTCAGTTTGGTGCAGTGGCAGCCTGCTCTCATTTCACTTTGGTCAATTGTTTCACCAAGTTTTAGTCAGTTTTTGGCCATAGTTCCTTAATGAAAATTGTGCTATTTTATGTCTATTTTCATCCCCAATTGGTGGCATATCAATTGGACTTGTAAAATTTGAGTTTTGGTCCTTCAAAGTGGGTTTGGTCATGCTGCCAGCAGCATGACCATTTACCTCCGAATTTAACTTAGTTTCCTAACTCATCAATTTCACTACTTTGTTGCAATTAATCACACTTAATGGTTTTAATACTAATCATTCAACTAAGAAAGGTTTCTAAACTCATTCAAATGTATCATATTCATGCAAATCACACTCCTCTCAAGCTGCCCGAAAATTCAGTTTGGTTCTTCCCCCATTTTTATTTCATTTAAATCAAGTTCTAAGCTCATTTCAACCACTAGTTATGCATGTAAATGGAAAAATAAGGAGTTTGATATGCTAACCTCACTTAAAGCTTCAAATCACTATCTTTAACTCCTCTTTCTTCTCGAAATCCTCTTCTCAAGTTGAGATCACAAGTTCTAGTGAGGTATTTAAGGGAGCTATTAAGGTTGGGTAAGGAAAAATTAAGCTTAGTGTAAGCTTAAAGAAAAAGCTCTCATGGAGGACTTATGGAGGAAAGTGGGGCGGCACAATGAAGGGAAAAGATGAAGAATTTTTTTCTAATTTTTTTTTCTTTTATTTCCTTTTATTTATTTTGCTTTGGAAGACCATAAATTCCAATTTAATAATTCACTTAATTAATTTGTTTATGACATCATTCATGATGTCATCAACTTTGACTTTTCCATCTTTTTCTTTTTTTTCTATTTATTTTTTTCTATTGGTTCTTTAATTTAATTCCCGATTCCGAAATTTTCTTTTCTCCGATTTTATTGGACAGTTAGGTCAGGAGTCAGGTCTCGGGGTCAATTGACCAAATTGCCCCTCGCCGGTTCATCCCGGTTTGCAAATAATTCCATATTTCTTCCGGCTCCCTGACCTAATTATTTGACTAGCTTAACAGTTCTTTTTCGTGATTTTCTTTTTTCCACTATGTTCATAAGGGTCCTAAGGACCGCGGCGTCACTTTTTACAGTTCGAAATTTGAGTTTAAAATGACTTCGCAGTCGTTCCCGAGGAGGTCACTCATCGCTGTGACTCTCGGCTCGTTTCACCTCTTGTGTTCTGTTTTTCTTATTTATAGTTAACTAATTAAACATTACTAATTATTTGTGTTTACGGCTTCTCAAGTTGTCTTAAGTGTGGCCCTAATCCCATTAATTGTCCGGACCGACACCGGTCACCGGAACAGTGAAATATACCAGGCTATGCAACGGGGGTGTTACAATTCTCCCCCCCTTAAATAAATTTCGTCTCGAAATTTTTGCCTGGTATCAATCTCTGAACAGCTGTGGGTATTGTCTCCTCATGTCCTCCTCTCGTTCCCAAGTAGCCTCTTGGCCCGAATGATGGTTCCATAGCACTTTTACCAACGGTATCTGCTTATTCCGTAGCTGCTTCACCTCATAAGCCAGAATCTTTATGGGTTCTTCTTCATATGTGAGGTCTGGATTCACTTCTATTTCTTCTACTGGTAGTATATGAGATGGGTCTGATCGGTACCTCCTCAATATAGACACATGGAAGACATTATGTATCTTCTCCAACTCTGGAGGTAGTGCCAACCGATATGCCAAAGGACCCACTCTTTCCAGAACTTCATATGGCCGGATAAAGCGAGGACTTAGTTTCCCCTTTTTGCTGAATCTCATAATCCTCTTCCAAGGAGAAACCTTGAGGAAAACTTTCTCACCCACTGCATACTCAATATCCCTTCTTTTCAAATCAATATATGACTTCTGACGGTCTGATGCAGCTTTAAGTCGACCTCTGATTACCCTGATTTTCTCTTCAGTCTGTTGAACAATTTCGGGTCCAATCATTTTTCTTTCACCCACGCCATCCCAACACAACGGGGTTCTACATTTCCTGCCATACAAAGCTTCATATGGAGGCATCCCAATGCTTGATTGGTAGCTGTTGTTGTAAGCAAACTCAATCAAAGGCATGTGTGTATCCCAACTACCCTCAAACTCAATCACATAAGCCCGTAGCATGTCCTCTAAGATTTGAATTACCCTCTCAGACTGGCCATCTGTCTGTGGGTGGAATGCAGTACTGAAGTTCAATCTAGTTCCTAGGGCTCTCTGAAGACTACCCCAGAATCTAGAAGTGAACCTAGGATCTCTGTCTGATACAATGGATACTGGCACTCCATGCAGTCTCACAATCTCATCGATGTATAACTTGGCCAATCTTTCTAAACTGTAGTCCATCCGAACTGGCAGAAAATGAGCAGACTTAGTTAGTCTGTCGACAATGACCCATACTGCATCATGACTCTTCTGTGTTCTCGGAAGTCCCATCACAAAATCCATTGTTATTCTTTCTCATTTCCATTCCGGCACTGGTAGTGGATGTAACAACCCAGTGGGTACTTGATGCTCTGCTTTTACTTGCTGACAAGTTAGGCATTTGGACACAAACTCTGCCACATCTCTCTTCATACCCATCCACCAGTAATGCACCTTTAGCCCTCTATACATTTTTGTACCACCAGGGTGCATGGCAAAAGGAGACTCATGTGCTTCCTTCAAAATGATCTGCCTCAAATCAACATCATTAGGAACACACATTCTGCCTTGGTGTAGCAGTAAACCATCATCTCTGATTGAGAACTCTGGTTTCTTGCCCTGTCGGACTTCTTCCAACAGCTTCTGATACCTTTCATCATTCTGAGCAGACATTCTGATCTGATCAATTAACACTGGCTGTACATGCCATGCAACTGTTGTCTGCCCCTCATCATTAATCTCTAAACTGGCATGTAATGATCTCAACTCATGTATCAAAGACAAAGGAGTAACTTGTAGACTTGCCATAGTCTTGCGACTTAGGGCGTCAGCCACAACATTAGCTTTTCCTGGCTGATAGTCTATCAGACAATCATAGTCTTTTATCAACTCTAACCATCTCCTCTGTCTCAAATTCAACTCTTTTTGGGTGCCCAAATACTTCAAACTCTTATGATCTGTGTAGATGTAACACTTCTCTCCATACAAATAATGTCTCCAGATCTTAAGAGCAAACACGATAGCTGCAAGCTCCAAATCATGTATCGGATAATTCCTCTCATGCGGTTTTAGCTGGCGTGATGCATAGGCAATGACATTTCGATCTTGCATCAACACCCAACCTAACCCGTTGTGAGAAGCATCGCTGTAAACTGTATATTCTTTACTCGGTGTGGGTAAAGTCAGGACTAGAGCCTTTGTCAAACATCTTTTCAATTCATCAAAACTTTGCTGGCATTTGTCCGTCCACTGAAATTTCACATCCTTTCTAAGTAGCTTAGTCAATGGAGGTGCCAACATGGAGAATCACTTCACAAATCGACGGTAGTATCCAGCTAACCCCAGAAAACTGCGAATCTCTGTGACATTTCTGGGTGGCTTCCAATTAAGGACAACTTCAATCTTGCTAGGATCTACCTTAATACCCTCTGCTGATACTATGTGCCCCAAAAAGGATATCTCCTTCAGCCAAAATTCACATTTTGACAATTTGGCGTATAGCTGTTTCTCCCTCAAAGTTTGCAGTACAATCCGTAGATGTCTATCATGCTCTTCTGCATTCCTCGAATAGACCAATATATCATCGATAAATACCACAACAAACTGGTCGAGGTATGGTCTGAAGATAGTGTTCATCAGATCCATAAAAGCAGCCGGAGCATTAGTTAACCCGAATGGCATGACTAAGAACTCATAATGGCCATAGCGGGTTCTGAAGGCAATTTAGAAATACTCTGCTCTTGTACTTTCAGCTGATAATAGCCTGACCTCAGGTCAATTTTGGAGAACACAGCTGCACCCCTTAACTGATCAAATAAGTCATCGATGCGGGGCAGTGGGTATCTGTTCTTTATTGTCACCTTATTTAACTGTCGATAATCAATACACAAACGGAGAGTGCCATCTTTCTTCTTTACAAACAACACTGGCGCTCCCCAAGGTGACACACTAGGGCGGATAAAGCCCTTATCAAACAACTCTTGCAACTGTAATTTCAATTCCTTTAGTTCTGCTGGTGCCATTCTGTACGGTGTTATGGAGATTGGGTCCACACCAGGAATAACATCAATTTCAAACTGCACTTCTCTTTCTGGAGGTAATCCTGGCAATTCTTTAGGAAATACATCCGAAAAGTCACATACAGTAGGAATGTCCCTTAGTGCTGGACTCCCCACTTGGGTGTCTATCACATGTGCCAAATACATCTCACACCCTTTCCTAATCATTTTCCTGGCCAGTGCAGCTGAAATGATGTTTGAAGGCAATAACTGCCTCTCCCCATGTATTACTACATCACCATACTGAGGGAGACCAAAAGTGATCTTGATCATACCAATCATGGCATGATGCCTAGCTAACCAATCCATGCCCAAGATAATGTCATAATCTCTGAAGGGCATTTCAATTAAATCAGATAGAAAAGTATGTCCTTGGATCACCAAAGGACAATCTCTATATAGCCTATTTACTCTGACCTCCTGGCCTAATGGACAAGTTACTAGCACATCATAGTCCATTGGTACACACTGAATAGTAGCAGGACACATCACACTAGCACTAACATATGAATGTGTGGAGCCAGGATCAAATAACACATACACATCTTGGTCAAGGATAGAGAAAATACCAACTCCAACATCTGATGTTTCAGCCTCCTCCCTCTGACGCATGGTATACACTCTGACTTGTGCGCCACTAGGTACTGGCTGGTTAACAGTGCTCTGACTTCCAGAGGTGTTGCCAGGACCCCTACCTCTGCCTCTGCCTCTACCTCTAGCAGCTGACTGTGACCCTCTGGGTTCAGAGACTTGGGTTGATCCTTCAGATGTGGCAAAAGATCCAGACCGGCGAGGACTAGTGCAATCCTTAGCGAAATGTCTGCTTCCTCCACAATTAAAGCATGCACCAGTAGCCTTGAAACAAACCCCACCATGAGTTCTACCACACGTTTCACACTGTCGGACCGATAGAGATCCTCGATAAGCTTGTTGGGTCAGCTGACCAGACCGAGGTGGTCTTTGGCCAGAAAATCTGCCTCTGCCTCTGCCTCTACGGGAGCTAGATCCCCCAAACTGTTTCCTCTTGCTAGAACCACTTTCAGATGCTTGTCCAGTAGTCTTTTCAGCCTTCTCTTTCTCTTATGAACCCTTTTTCACTGCCCCTTCGGATTCTATCCTTTCTAATTCCAAGGCTTGTGAGATCAATTCAGCAAAATTCTAATGTCTGAAACCCACAACTTGCATTCTCAGACTTGGCCTTAGCCCGGACTCAAACCTCTTGCATCTGTCTCTGGGGGTGGAGACTAAGCTTCCAGCATAGTGGCTTAGCCTTGAGAAGTCTCTCTCATACTCTGCTATGGTTCGGTCCCCTTGCCTCAAACTCAAGAATTCTTGTAATTTCTTATCTACATAAGCATCAGGAACCCATTTCTGCCTGAATTCCCTCAGGAAGTCTGTCCATGTCAACACAGGTGGCTCAACTAGGCTGTGGGGGATGGTTTTCCACCATCCATATGTATCCCCTTGTAACAAGGAAACAGAATACTCGAACTTCATTTCTTCCGTACACTGCAGTTTTCTGTAAACTCGTTCCATTCTTTCCAACCACTGTTCTGCCTCCAGTGGATCCACAGTGCCTTTAAACTCGGTGGCCCAAAATTTCATCAGTTTTTCATATTGCCGAGCTAAGGGCTGTGGTTGTGCTACAGGTACTGGCATTTGAGCTTGGGGTGGCACATTACCCGCCATTTGCTGGAAGAAGGCAGCCATCTGCTGCATAAATTGAGCAGGAAACTGCGGTGCTGGAATAGGAGCTGGAGTGGCTGACCCACTCACGTTTTGGAGTGCTGGGGCTTCCCCTTGAACCTCAGCCTCAACAGATTGTTCTTCGGAATGATCTCCTCCTTCCATTCTGTTTTCTCAAATTTTCTACTTCCTGAGATTAAACACAAGGAGGTTGACCTCCGTTAATGCATATTCATGATGTAAATATGTCATATGTATCAATTAAAGACACTTGAGCAGTTGTACTTATCAATAAAATGTTCATACACATACATAGTCAAAATTTATTGCAAAACCATGCTCTGATACCACTAAAACATGTCACACCTTACCCCTCCGTAAGGCATAACATGATCCCGTAGAATACTTAATGAACTACCGAACTTCACCTACCGATAACTCATTAAGTACTCTACAAGGGATTTTAAAATAATTTTCTTACATTTTGGAAGTGGTGAGCATTTTAGTGGGAATTAAAAACCATTTATTCAAGTTTAAATACTAGTAAAAAAATTTTGTCCATTTTAAATTTTGCCGCAAATTTTATAAAAATTTTGACAGAGTTCCCTCTGTATTTTGAGAAACCAGTTCTTCAAAGACCTGTAAAAAGCACTTCCAAAAGTTTTCCACAACTCCCAATCTCCAATAAAACTCAAATCAACCCAATTCAAATCACTTCAAAGCAATTTCCACAATTTAATCAAATTTGGTCATCACACAAAATTTTTAATACTTCATTAACAAGGCATAAAGTAGAAAATTCATATTTACAAATATTAAATTTACAGAAGCAACCCAAAATAATATTATTATAATTTATTTACAACTGCTCAATTTACATCGATACTTATGACATTACAGTATTTACATCAAAATAACCATAAGGGTATAAAACAATATCCGTACAAAAGGGATCAAAAAGTTCTTGTCAATCCCGCAGCTCACTCTGCTGCTTTCTCCTTGCTCTTATCTGCGACAGTAAATTAAACTATCGCTGAGTATAAACATACTCAGAGGTGCACAATAAAAATTTAAAATGCGATACATAAATCATTTATTGTTGAAACATAATTTGAATACTTCACAATCACATTTCACAAATATCAAAGCTCATAACAAATCATTTTGTCAAATAATATATTAAACACAGTTTAGTCAAACAATTTCATAAACACAGTGTTGCCAAAATCATACACAACTTAAGCCATGACACAAAATTTCCGATCAATGCCGCGTTGTACCCCACGACAAAGCAATCTCAACCCCATTAATCGAAATTAATGAGGGAGGTGGCTAGCTAGCTAATGAGTACTCATCCGATCTACAACCTCAACTGGCAAGCCAGAGAGGGAGGAAAATAAACGATCTCAACCCCATAAATGGAGGAGGAATAATAAGTAACTGTCATGCTAAGTGTGAATCAAAAATCCATTTCAAACATTTCATTCAAATATTGCATACAAAAATCAAATCAATTTCCAAAGTTACAATTTGATCACAAGGTGGCAACACCAAGGTTCATAAATTCATAATGCGTGCTAAATCAATTTTTCAAGGGTAAAATGCTTAAATAAGGTTTATTGTGCACAAACCTGACTGGAGTCGCCTCTAGGCCTTGACTCAGTCTCTTCGAGCTTCCAAGTCTTTTTCAGCTGAAACACACAATTTCATAGTTTTTCAGTACCATAACTTAACATAAGTCCATAAATAAATTTAACTTTACTTTAACTAGCTCTTTTGCGTTAAATTCGACGTTCTCGAAGCTTTAGTGTTTCGGGTTACTATTCACTACACTATTCAAGTCAAATTGTTGACTTTTTAGGGATTAATAGGTATGGGAACTCCAACTTCACCCACATACCACATTTTGGTCATTAAACTTGTTGGTTTTGGTCACTTTTTCAAAGCTTAGGTCATTTTGGCAAAATTGCCAATTTTCGGTTTTAGTGCTTCAAAGTTGCACTGTTCCATTGGTCGATCTACTGTTGGAATTTGACAAAACTTCCTTCATAGAAAATGTTCCTTATTGTCTTAAGTGTATTCTCATTTTTGGATCACCTCAATCGGAGTTTTGTAGCTCAAGTTATGGTCAAAATAAGTTTACTGTTCACATGCACTATTCATACTGGTATCTTGGGTTCTGGCAGATTTTGATCCAACTTTCGTCAGTCATTTGATCAAGTTAAGTTCATAATTTGGTCTAACTTTCTTCATATGAAATGTTCTACTATGTCTTAGGTTTCCATCGGTTCAAGAATCGCCTAAATCTGAGTTTTCTAGAGAGAGTTATAGCCATCCAAACATTACTGTCCAAATGAAAATCTGCAGAGTTGCAGGTTTGGTAACTCAACTTTGCTCAATAATTTGAATGGGTTAATGGCATAATTTGGGGTGATGTTCTTCGTGAAAGTTTAGATCTATGTCTTATCTAATTGCTGGTAAAATTTCAGGTCATTTTGACCCTCCTAACTCGAGTTATAACCAAATGAACACTGTTCATTTGGTCAGTTTGGTGCAGTGGCAGCCTGCTCTCATTTCACTTTGGTCAATTGTTTCACCAAGATTTAGTCAGTTTTTTGCCATAGTTCCTTAATGAAAATTGTGCTATTTTATGTCTATTTTCATCCCCAATTGGTGGCATATCAATTGGACTTGTAAAATTTGAGTTTTGGTCCTTCAAAGTGGGTTTGGTCATGCTGCCAGCAGCATGACCATTTACCTCCGAATTTAACTTAGTTTCCTATCATTCCCACACAAGTTATTTGGTCATAATTGACCATTATTTCACTTCACAATAGGTCCAACATGCCATTTATGCATTTTTCCAAAATTTGGTTCACAAACCCTAGCATTCAAAACCCTAACTCATCAATTTCACTACTTTGTTGCAATTAATCACACTTAATGGTTTTAATACTAATCATTCAACTAAGGAAGGTTTCTAAACTCATTCAAATGTATCATATTCATGCAAATCACACTCCTCTCAAGCTGCCCGAAAATTCAGTTTGGTTCTTCCCCCATTTTTATTTCATTTAAATCAAGTTCTAAGCTCATTTCAACCACTAGTTATGCATGTAAATGGAAAAATAAGGAGTTTGATATGCTAACCTCACTTAAAGCTTCAAATCACTATCTTTAACTCCTCTTTCTTCTTGAAATCCTCTTCTCAAGTTGAGATCACAAGTTCTAGTGAGGTATTTAAGGGAGTTATTAAGGTTGGGTAAGGAAAAATTAAGCTTAGTGTAAGCTTAAAGAAAAAGCTCTCATGGAGGACTTATGGAGGAAAGTAAGTGCACAATGAAGGGAGAAGATGAAGAATTTTTTCTAATTTTTTTTCTTTTATTTCCTTTTATTTATTTTGCTTTGGAAGACCATAAATTCCAATTTAATAATTCACTTAATTAATTTGTTTATGACATCATTCATGATGTCATCAACTTTGACTTTTCCATCTTTTTTTTTTCTATTTATTTTTTTCTATTAGTTCTTTAATTTAATTCCCGATTCCGAAATTTTCTTTTCTCCGATTTTATTGGACAGTTAGGTCAGGAGTCAGGTCTCGGGGTCAATTGACCAAATTGCCCCTCGCCGGTTCATCCCGATTTGCAAATAATTCCATATTTCTTCCGGCTCCCTGACCTAATTATTTGACTGGCTTAACAGTTCTTTTTCGTGATTTTCTTTTTTCCACTGTGTTCATAAGGGTCCTAAGGACCACGGCGTCACTTTTTATGGTTCGAAATTTGAGTTTAAAACGACTTCGCAGTCGTTCCTGAGGAGGTCACTCATCGCTGTGACTCTCGGCTCGTTTCACCTCTTGTGTTCTGTTTTTCTTATTTATAGTTAACTAATTAAACATTACTAATTATTTGTGTTTACGGCTTCTCAAGTTGTCTTAAGTGTGGCCCTAATCCCATTAATTGTCCGGACCGACACCGGTCACCGGAACTGTGAAATATACCAGGCTATGCAATGGGGGTGTTACAGTTTATCATTGAAATTAAATAGATAAAAATAAATCTTGCATGATGCATGTGACCCTAGGTGAAATTTTTGAATTCAATGGTATAAACTTGTGTTTTTCACGCTTCCGTTCTTTCACTCTAAGGCCCATTTAGGCCCAATTTCAAGAATTCAACCGGACAGAGTCCAGCCATAATAAGGACCATTTAACGAGGAGTTTTTGACTCGTCTGACCTGTAAACACAATATATATAATAAACTGGCTAGCTCAGCTCACCCTCCATATAATCAAATGTCATAAAAATAAATGAGAGCTCGGCTCCCTCATCTAATCCAACCATACATGCATTTAATAAAATTACAGGTCCAATATGACAATTATATTACAGATCTAATCAAATAAATATTTTTAACACATGTGAAATTCTAGGAGCAAATAAAAATTATATAATATCATAACATAAACAAGCAACCTGTGAGGGATGGGAACATTTTAAAACTCAAAAATAAACCTCCTGTATCCTGAAAAAAAATAGGTGAATAGGAGTGAGCGTTTGACTCAGAGAGTAAAATATCAATTTTTAACCATAATTTCTATAGCTATCTAAAGCTAATGCAACCTGTGAAGTGAAATGCAACATTGTCATAATTTTCATATCATAACAGAAAGAAGGTAATTTGGAGCACTCACACACCCGATAATGTCAAACAATACATATATGGGAGCTGATCCCCTATACAACCCTATTAATCCAACCTCTGCTAGCGAAGATCTCAAGCCGGACTTTCACTTAATAAACCAAATACGGGGTCTCAACGAATCTCTTAAGCCGTGTCTACCTCAAAGGACCGGGTCTCAGTGAGTATCCCTCAAGCCGTATCTATCCGTCCTGTCCATATCCAACACCATAGCACACACATACCAACGCATGCACACTGCTCTAAATTACCACAAATAATACCTATGGTAATTCATCAATTAAGAATGCAATATAAAATGTGCCTAGTGTTTAACTACATAGATATATACATATAAGTGATGTATGAGCATACCTGAATATATAATAATATTGAAATTATAATTAAAATTAATATTTTACTCACAGACTTAACCGCAATCACTGTAACGGCTGGGCGGAGGAGGAAGGCTGTCCCGGCTCACCTGACAATTTTATTACAATTACTTAATACATTTTACTCAATACAAACTGAGAAAAAACTAAAGATGTCCTAAGTCATGCCGAAAATCCAGCAGAGTCTCCCCTATACCTAGGACCTACCCAACCTACAAAAGGGTTTAAAATGCACTTTTATATCCATAAACCATATACCCACAACTCAATCACATCACATAGCCCCTCCTGGGCCCATCCAAACAGTCATCAATCACAATATGTAAAATTACAGTTTAGTCCTTATAATTGATCATTTTGCAAAAACTATCCAAATAAGCTCTAAAAATTCTAAAACTTTGCCCCGCGGTCCTTAGCAATATTAATAAACAAATGTAAAAGGAATTATAATTTTCTAAGCTACTACGAATATTTTATGGATTTTTAATCCCATTCAAGCACTAGATAATTAAGAAAAAGTAGGGTTCAAGTTTACCTATCCAGATTCCGACCACCGGGATGTGCTCGGGACATCTGAAAACGGTGGAGTAGCCAAAATCTTGACCCAATTCCAAGACTTTTTATGTAATCCGTCTGTCCGGTCCGAAATTTATAGACCCGGGCAACCGTTAAATTTTCGAGAATTGAAGTACCTACACAAAGCCCACAACACGGGAGTTAGTATATAATTTTTACGAAATTTTCTAAGCTCATTTAGTACTCGGAAAAATACTACGAAGTTTCGTGGGACCCACCAAAAAACGATGTCGAAAATTTTTGAAATTTATATTGCCGCGAAGCTCTCTACGAGTGGAGTGCTCCTGTACTCTTGATTTTCTCGTGGGGTTCACGGTTTGTGAGAAATCTAGCCCAAAATTCGAAATGGGCTAAAACTTCCCGGACAAAAATTGAGCAAACCGCTCAATAGATTTTGGTGTTCTTGGTGTCTATGAAAAGCTCTCGAGGTGGAAATATATTTTGGCACAAAACCCGACCCAAACGGTGGCCGGATCGGCCGGATTTTGGCCGGGAATCCAAAACAGTGCGCTGCACGCTGGGTGGTTTTCGCGTGCCTTCTCCGGCATTTCAGGCGGCAGCCGGTGAGGGGGAGGAGCTGAGGGGAGAAGGGCTGGATGGCAGCTAGTCCGCATGGGGAGGAGGGAGGAGAGAGAAAACGGGAGAGAGAGAAAGAGGGACGGGAACGCGCGGGGAGAAAGGAAAAAGAAGAAGAAGGCTGGTCTAATCCGGTCAGGTTCGATTCAAGATATAAAATTTTGAATTTTTACTCTGCCTTGGGATCGAAAACGAGGCGCAAAAATTTCAAAAAAATTCTAGAAAACTCAAAAAAATTCCTAGAGTCCAAATATATTTTTAGTTTTGCCACCTGGTCTTTAAATTAATTTTTGAAAAGCATCAAAGTTTTATATTTTTAGAAAATCGAACTCGATTTCTAAAATCCGAAAAATTTTAAATAATTTTCTAAAATTTAAATAAAATAAAATATTAATATTTACCCATAAAATAATAATTTTAAAAATTAGAGGTGTTACATTCTTCCCCCCTTACAGAAAATTCGTCCTCGAATTTTTTACACAAGGCAGAATAAAGTACAGAATTACACATTGAATAGATAAGGGTACTTGCTATGCATGTCCCGCTCTGACTCCCAGGTGCACTCTTCCACTGACTGGCTCCTCCACAAAACCTTAACATTAGGGATCTGTTTTGATCTTAGCTGCCTCACTTGGTAGTCTACTATAGCTACAGGTTGCTCCTCAAACATCAAGTCTTCCTTTATCTCTACTATATCCGGCTGTAGCACATGAGAAGGATCAAGCATGTATTTCCTGAGCATGGAGATGTGGAATACAAGATGAACATGAGAAAGGTTGGGTGGTAACTCCAACCGATAGGCAACCACTCCAACTCTATCAGTAACCTCAAAAGGTCCAATATATCGAGGTGCTAACTTTCCCTTCTTTCCAAATCTCATGACTCGCTTCATCGAAGAAACCTTCAAAAATACGTAATCGCCTACTGCAAACTCTACATCCCTCCGTCTGGGATTTGCATAGCTCTTCTGCCTACTGAAAGCTATTTTCAATCGTTCCCTAATTAAAGGAACTATCTCTAAAGTGTACTACACTAGGTCTATATCATACACCTTCGCTTCTCCCATTTCCGTCTAACACAAAGGAGACCTACACTTTCTGCCATATAGTGCCTTATAAGGTGCCATCCCTATGCTGGAATGATAACTATTGTTATAGGCAAACTCCACCAAGGGTAGCTGATCATCCCATTGACCTCCAAAATCCAAAACACACATGCGAAGCATGTCTTCCAGTGTTTGGATTGTCCTTTTGGATTGCTCGTCTGTCTGAGGGTGGAAAGCTGTACTAAAGTTCAACTGTGTGCCAAGTGCCTCCTGCAACTTTCTCTAAAACTGAAAAGTGAACTGGGGCCCTCTGTCAGATATTATTGAAGCAGGAACTCCATACAATCTAACTATTTCTCGAATATAGAGCCGGGCTTACTGTGCAACAGAATATGTGGTCTTCATAAGCAAGAAATGAGCTAATTTAGTTAGACGGTCTACAATCACTCATATCGAGTCATATCCCCGCGTGGTACGAGGCAACCCAGTCACAAAATCCATAGTAATCATTTCCCACTTCCATTCTGGGATAGGGAGCTCTTACAGCTTCCCTGACGGCCTCTGATGTTCAAATTTCACCTTCTGACAAGTCAAGCACTTAGACACAAAGTCTGCTATGTCTCTCTTCATGCCATTCCACCAATAGCTATCTTTCACATCATGGTACATCTTGGTGGAGTATGGGTGGACATTGTACAGTGTATAGTGTGCCTCTCGCATGATTTCATTTCTGAGATTGTCCACGTCAGGCACACATATTCTGGAACCTTGCATAAGAGCGCTATCATTAGCAAATCCAAACTCACCACCTTCACACTACTGTACTCTTTCTATGATCTTCATCAATTATTGGTCTCTGTGCTGGGAAACTCTGACTCTATCTCGTAGGTCTGGTTTCACTGAAAAATGGGCCAACAATACCCTCATCAGAAAGATCTAAAATTAGACCTTGATCCATCAACTTATGTACTTCCTGAATCAATGGTCTCTTCTCCGTTTATATGTGCGCCAAGCTGTCAGAAGATTTTCTGCTCAAAGCATCTGCTACTACATTGGCCTTCCCAGGGTGGTACTGGATGGTACAATCATAGTCCTTCAGAAGCTCCATCCATCTTCTTTGTCTCAAATTTAAATCCCTCTGTTAGAAGATGTACTTCAGACTCTTGTGGTCGGTGTATATCTCGCACACTTCACCATACAGGTAGTGTCTTCAGATTTTTAGTGCAAATACTACAGCTGCCATTTCTAAATCATGGATGGGGTAATTCTGCTGATTCCTCTTTAGCTGCCTTGAAGCATAAGCCACTACTTTTCCATTCTGCATCAAAACACACCCTAAGCCAACTCTGGAGGCATCACAGTACACAGTATACCCTTCACCACTCATCGGTAATGTCAACACAAGAGTAGTGGTTAAACACTCTTTAAGCTTCTGGAAACTCTCTTCATAATCATCTGTCCAAATGAATGGAATATTCTTCCAAGTTAACTTAGTTAGGGGAGCTGCTATCCTGGAAAAAGCTTGCACAAAACGCCTATAGTAGCTAGCTAGGCTCAGAAAACTTTGCACCTCAGTGACTGTTATAGGCCTAAGCCAATCAGTTACAGCCTCAATTTTCTTGGGATCCACTTGAATGCCTTCACTAGAAACCACGTGTCCCAAGAATGAGATACTTTCTAGCCAAAATTCACATTTTGAAAATTTGGCATATAGCTGGTGCTCCCTCAAAGTCTGCAACGCCATCCTCAAGTGCCACACGTGTTCTTCCTCGGTCCAAGAGTATATTAAAACATCATCTATGAATACGATGAAAAAATGGTCTAGGAATGGCCTGAACACCCTATTCATCAAGTCCATAAAGGCTGCTGGTGCATTAGTGAGTCCAAAAGACATCACCAAGAACTCATAATGACCATATATAGTCTTGAATGCTGTTCTGGACACATCCTCATTCCTAATTCTCAACTGATGGTAGCCTGATCGTAGGTTTATTTTGGAAAAGAATCTAGCCCCTTGGAGCTGATCAAACATATCATCGATCCGAGGAAGTGGATACTTGTTCTTCATAGTCACTTTGTTCAGCTATCTATAATCAATACACAACCTCAAGGACCCATCTTTCTTTCTCATGGATAGAACAGGAGCGCCTCAAGGTAAAGTGCTTGGATGTATGAAACCCTTGTCCAAAAGCTCCTGTAGTTGCTCCTTTAGCTCTTTCAATTCTGCTAGTGCCATCCTGTAAGGCGGCATTGATATGGGGTTTATACCCGGCACAACGTCAATGCAGAACTCTATTTCCCTTCCTGGTGGCAACCCTGGAAGCTCCTCAGGGAAGACATCCATGAATTCTCTGACAACAGGAACATTTTCCATGTTGACACCTTCTACAGATGTATCTCTCACCAATGCCAAATACCCTTGACATCCACGCCTCAATATTTTTCTAGCACTAATTGCTGACACCAAATTATATGGAGCCACGCTCCTGTCACCATCAAAGCTAAACTCTTCCACACTAGATATGTGGAAATACACCTTTTTGTTCCTGCAATCTAATGTGGAATAATGAGTTATCAACCAATCCATTCCCAAAATTACATCAAATCTATTACTGGTAGAGGAACCAAGTCTACAAGGAGGATCCTTCCATCCACTACTACTAGACTACCCAGAAAAATCATATCTACATCTATGTTATTACTAAGTGGGGTAGCTACAGACAAAAAGCATTCTAAAGTTATAGGGTTCCTACCAAATCTTATGGCAAACACTGGGGAGACAAATGAGTGCGTAGCACCGGCATCTATCAAAACATGAGCCTCATAGGAACATACTAGAAAAATACCTAGCACAACTGCATTGGCAGCTTGAGCATCCTAGTGGGTTAGGGTGAAAACCCGAGCTTGACCCCTACCCTGCGTTGCAAAACCCTAATATTGACTTCTACCTCCTGACCTGCCTCCAAATCCATGTCCTCCTTGTCCTCGGCCCTATTGGCCACTGAACTGATTACCTACCATGCTGGAAGCACTAGGATAAAACTGACGAGGAACATTTGCAACAGAACCTTGTGACCCCATCTGTGGCTCGCTGAACACGGGGCATTCCCTAGCAAAGTGACCTTATTGGCCACACTTGAAATATACTCCTGAACCCATCATATAAGGTCTTGAATGTCCTCTTCCACATTGTGCGCAAGGTGCCAAGAAGGATCCTGAACCAGACCCAGAACTGTTGTATCCTGAACTGTGACCACTGCTGGATTCATACCCTTGTCTGAATCTTCGAGATTTATGTCTAAAACCACCCTTCTTGTTCCTATTTTTTCCTCTATAATGACTTTGGCCTCCGCTATCCGTGATACCCGTGTAAGGAACACCTAAAGAACCTTCTGCTCTATTCTTCTTTGCTCTTCCACTGTCATCTCCTGTATAGCTAATCTCAATCTGTCGGGCTCCATCAATTACCATATCAAAAGACTGATCAGACATCATGGCCAGGTTTGCATACCTCCTGTCCAGCCCCTTTAGGAACCTTTTTACCTTCATACTTTTTGTAGCCACTACTGTAAGGGCATACCTGCTCAGTTCCAAAAATTCTGTAGCATATTCATCTACAGATCTGCCATCTTGCATTAAGGCCTCAAAGGGCCACTGCTTTTGATCTCTGAAAATTTCTAGCACAAACTTGTTGATAAACAGTTCTACAAACTGGGTCCATGACAAACCTTCCATCCAAGGTAATATGTAATCATTCATCTATTATCTAGGCATAGACCCCATGACATGTTGTACACACTCTATAAGTCTTCTATCAGTCAATTGCAACTCCGTCCCTGCCTGTCTGTAGGAATCCAAAAATCGATAAGCATCATCTGACACGTCATAAGTACCCAGCATCAACTTCTTGAAATTAATTTTTTATTTATAAGTTCACCTCTTGGTGGGGTGGGCTGCTGTTGTTGGGGAGGGTGGACCATATACTGTGCCATCATATCGATGGTTCTCTGCAAACCAGCTAGAGTAGCTGCCATTGGGTCCATGGGACCCGGGGCCATAAAAGACTGTTCCTGAACTAGCGGTGGCTGCTCCTCTACTTGAGCAGCTCTAGGCCTCCTACCCTACCTCCTCGGGGCAGGCATTTCATCCTGTGCTAACACCTCATCAGGCACATCTGGTTCTGGGCCATCAATAGAGCTGTCACAACCCAATCTATGGGACAGACTGATACTAGGACCTGAGCCAGCTTAAAGCCCCCGAGGCCCGTAGTAAGCCTAACTATTCCTTAACCCAACTCTAAGGCCCATTTGGGCCCAATTTCAAGAATTCAACAGGACAGAGTCCGGCCATAATATGGACCATTTAACGAGGAGTTTTTGACTCGCCGGACCTGTAAACACAATATATATAATAAACTAGGGAGCTCAGCTCACCCTCCACATAATCAAATGTCACAAAAATAAATGGGAGCTCGGTTCCCTCATCTAATCCAACTATACATGCATTTAATAAGTTTACAGGTCCAACATGACAATTATATTACAGACACAATCAAATAAATATTTCTAATACATGCGAAATTCTAGGAGTAAATAAAAATTATATAATATCATAACATAAACAGGCAACCTGCGAGGGATGGGAACAGGTTAAAACTAAAAAATAAACCTCCTATATCCTGAAAAAAAATAGGTGAACAGGAGTGAGCATTCGACTCAGAGAGTAAAATATCAATTTTTAACTATAATTTCTATAGCTATCTAAAGCTAATCACCCTATGAAGTGAAATGCAACATCGTCATAATTTTCATATCATAACAGCAAAAAGGTAATTTGGAGCACTCACACACCCAATAATGTCAAACAATACATGTATGGGAGCTGATCCCCTATACAGCCCTCTTAATCCAACCTTTGCCAGTGAAGATGTCAAGCCAGACTTTCGCTTAATAAACCAAATATGGGGTCCCAGCGAATCTCTCAAGCCATGTCTACCTCGAAGGATCGGGTCCCAGCAAGTACCCCTTAAGCCGTGTTTACCCGTCCTTTCCATATCCAACACCATACTGCACGCATGCCAATGCACGCACACTGCTTCAAATTATCACAAACAATACCCATGGCAATTCATCAATTAAGAATGCAATATAAAACGTGCCTAGTGTTTAACTATATAGATATATACATATAAGTGATGCATGAGCATACCTGAACATATAATAATATTGAAATTATAATTAAAATTAATATTTTACTCACATACTTAATCGCAGTCACTGTGGCAGCTGGGCGGAGAAGGAAGGCTATCTCGGCTCACCTGACAATTTTATTAGAATTATTTATAACATTTTACTCAATACAAACTAAGAAAAGACCAAAGATGTCTTAAGTCGTGCTGAAAATCCAGCAAAGTCTTCCCTATACCTAGAACCTACCCAACCTGTAAAAGGGCTTAAAACACACTTCTATATCCACAAACCATACACCCACAACTCAATCACATCACACAGCCCCTCCTGGGCCCATCCAAACAGTCATCAATCACAAAATATAAAATTATAGTTTAGTCCTTATAATTGACGCTTTTGCAAAAACTACCCAAATAAGCTCTAAAAATTCTAAAACTTTGCCTCGCAGTCCTTAGCAATATTACTAAACTAATGCAAAAGGAATTATAATTTTCTAAGCTACCACGAATATTTTATGGATTTTTAATCCCATTCAAGCACTAGATAATTAAGAAAAAGTAATGTTCGGGTTTACCTATGCCGATTCCAACCCTAGGGACGAGCTCAGGACGTTTGACAACAGTGGGGTAGCTAAAATCTCAGCCCAATTCCAAGACTTTTTCGGTAGCCCATCTATTCGGTCCGAAATTTATAGACCCGGGCAACCATTGAATTTTCACTAATTGAAGGTACCTACACAAAGCCCACAACACGGGAGTTAGTATATAATTTTTACAGAATTTTTTAACCTCATGTAGTGCTCAAAAAAATACTACGAAGTTTTATGGGACCCATCAAAAAACGGTGTCAAAAAATTTTGAAATTTATATTGCCGCGAAGCTCACGACGAGTGGAGAGCTCCGGTACTCTCGGTTTTCTCATGGGGTTCACGGTTTGTGAGAAATCTAGCCCAAAAGTCGAAATGGGCTAAAACTTCCCGAACAAAAATTGAGTAAACCGCTCGATGGATTTTGGTGTTCTTGGTGTCTATAGAAAACTCTCGAGGTGTAGATGTGTTTTGGCACAAGACCTGACCCAAACGGAGGCTGGATCATTTGAATTTTGGCCGGGAAGCCAAAATAGCGCTCTGGGTGGTATTCGCATGCCTTTTTCAGCGTTTTAGGCGACGGCTGGTGAGGGGGAGGAGCTGAGGTAGTGCGCCGGCGAGGGGAGGAGGGCTGGGTGGCTGCTGGCTGGCATGGGGAGGAGGGAGGAGAGAGAAAATGGGAGAGAGAGAGAGAGAGAAAGAGGCATGGGAACACGTGGGGAGAAAGGAAAAAGAAGAATAAGGCCGGTCTGATTTGATCTGTCCGATCTGATCCGGTTCGATTTGGCCGGTCCAATTCAAGATACAAAATTTTAAATTTTTACTCTACCTTGGTACCAAAAATGAGGCCCAAAAATTCTGAAAAAAATCTAGAAAACTCAGAAAAATTCATAGAGTCCAAATATATTTTTAGTTTTGCCACGTGATCTTTAAATTAATTTTTAAAAATATCAAAGTTTTATATTTTTGAAAAATCAAACCCGATTTCTAAAATCCTAAAAATTTTAAATAATTTCCTAAAATTTAAATAAAATAAAATATTAATATTTACCCACAAAATAATAAATTTAAAAATTAGGAGTGTTACAAGAGCAATGGTTATTTCCTTTAAAAGCCTATAAATACCAGCCACAAGACAGACCGAGGTACTCTTACTATCTCCTTTACTCTCTGTTAAAAAGAATATTTTAATCTCCCTTTGAAAGGATTAAAAACACTGACTTGAGCATCGGAGTGGCCCAGAAGGCCATCCATCTCAACACTTTTTCTTATTGAAGGTCCACGTTGTCGTCTGGGTCAGATTAAAAAGACTATCAGCAGCATCAGTAGTGCCATATGTGGGAAACCCAAATCTCCAGCTGAAACATTTGCATTTGAAAATACCTTTTTTACATGACATTCTCTCCTTTTTAGTTCCAATAGTCTTTAAAGTTCTTTGAGCTAATCATTCTTGCAATTTTTTTTTTTTTTTATCTTTGATGGGTACAAATTCAAGGACCCCAAACAAAGGCATCATTTCTGCCATCCCTACATTGAGAGGAGACCTCCCAGCATCATCCTTGATACAAAATATGGCCGCACCCAATATCCCAACCTATGGGAATCCACCGCATAACATGGCCACAGATCAGCAAAACCCCTTCTAGAGAATGGCACCAAATCATATTTTCCAGCACATTCAAGAGATCAAAAATAGAAGAAAGAACACAAGAAGCCACCCGATTGATGAATAACAAGTTAGAAAAAAAGAACGATCGAGACTTAGTAGACGAACTAGAGGAACAGTCACACAAATCACAACGGCCACAGATTAACTGGGGATTAGTAAGGGCGGTACAGAAATACCAAAAACAAATCGAGGAAGAAGAAATCAGCTTACGAGATGAATCACCACTGTGCGGACTAATCCTAGCTGAACAATTCCCAAACAAATTCAAGTTGCCACTCTCGATAAATATGATGGGGCAATAGAGCCAAGGAGCCACGTAGCAAACTTTCGAATGACCATGATGCTCTAAAACATCAATGATTATCACCTGTGTAGAGTTTTCCCAACAACACTGACCGGTTTGGCACAAAAATGGTACCGGCACCTCAAGGCCAGATTGATCCAGAACTTTCATTAGCTCACCATCAAATTTAAGAATAAGTTTGTCTCTTCCATACCTCCTAAAAAACTATCTTTTGATCTTCAAAAATAAAACAATATGTGTAACACCCTTTACCCGTCTACAGTGTAATCGAGCAAACCATGTCACATCCTGTGTCGAAGCACCTTATCTTATCTTATTATATTTCCTTTTAATTAATTATAATTTTTGTTAATTTAGGTTCACTTATTCAATTGGAGAAACCGATAGAGTTTCCCCTAATTTATTTACATTCTGACGAATTCCCACCTATTTAAAATCTCAATAATCTAAATTCTTCACAATTTCAATGCTTCATCTCAATAATCTAAAACTCACAAATTCATTCGTTCCATACATAAATAATATCATGCTCACATTCATAAATAAAACACTCAAATTTCACTAATTTACATAATTTACAAATAATTACATGAGTTCATAATCTACATAACAAATTTTAATGCCTGAATACAAAATACAAAATTACTGATGGAGCCTAGCGAGTCTTACCAAAATGCACTGCAGGGGATGGTGACACTAGACTCAAGTGTATATCTGGATTCCAAAAAATCTTAGTCTATGGTCTACTGGGCTCTCTCTTCTGGTCTCCAGTACCTACGCGTGGCAAAAAGCAACGTGCTAAGCATAATACTTAGTGGTGCAAATATAATATAAAGATAAACTAAATAATTAAAAGTAAAGAAATTATGCTATTATTCCACACAGACTGCATTTTTTATAACTGTTTGTAATATATTTAATTTAATAGTTTTTATATTCATTATTTAGTTGTAAATTTTTAGGACTTATTTTAATTGCCCAAGCAACCTATACAAATTAACTGGACTAGATAAATGGATAAACTGGCACTGGGTACTAAATACTTTGGGCCGTCACACCATTGGTCACATAGTGTTTACCAGGTGTGCAACAAAATGGCTAAAAAGCCATAATATCAAACGAGCATAAAGCCAAATATATCAAGGAATAACGGAATGGCTAAAAGCCATAAGTCACAAAATGGCAATAAAAGCCATAAATCACAGAATGGCACAGAGCCATAAGCAGTACTGGAAGTGAAGACCCTATTGGCATGCCAACATATCCAAACCATTCATAATTAGGCATAAAACAGCATATTAGCATCTTAGGTATTGGTTCTTTGCATTTTGTGTCATTGTGGTTACTATTTATAATACTATTCATACTAAATTTTTTATTTTTCCATAAATAATAGGAACACAAGTTCCAAATTCATGTTCATACCACATTTTGGATTATAAAGTTGTTGTCATTGATTGCCAACTACAATTCAAGTCCCTTTTAGAGTGTTTTAAGAATTTCAGATTTTGTAACCTAAGTTTATTGTTCCAATAGGCTAATCTACAGTGGAAATTTGGCCAACTTTTCTTCATCAAAGTTATTCCTTAATGTCTTAACTTTAATTCTCTTTTTGAATCACTCTATTTGGAGTTTTGTAGCTCAAGTTATGATATTTTTACCATAACTGGCCGGATTGGTCAATGTCTAAAATTTTCTGGGCAGTTTAGTTCTGACAGTTTTGATAGGCTAATTTTGGTTAGCAATTTAATTAGGTTATGGTTAGAATTAGGGTTTCTACTCTTCATAAAAAAATGTTCTACTATGTCTAAGCTTTTCATGGGTTCAAGAATCAGGTTATTTGGACCTCTCTACAATGAGTTATGGCCATTTGAACAATCACTGTTCATATGGTTATTTTTCTAGGTCCAGCATATGGTTACCCGGATTCAAGCCAATTTTAGGTCACTTTGTGTTGGTTTTCTAGGCAGGGTCCTTCCTTGAAAAAAGTGGTATTATGTCCCTAGTTTCACCTCCAATTAGCTTTACACCAATTGAAGCTATATATCTCTACTTATGGTTGCCTAAACTTACTGGACTAAAAGTCTAGATTTCAAGCACAAAGGAGCGCTTCTCCTTTGACCATTTCAATTCCACAACCAAGTCCATTTTGAGGTCAAACCACATCAAATGGTCATTAATTGACCTTAATAACACCAATTCAACAATAATTTGACAAACCCCCAATTTTGGTTCAAAACCCTAACTTCCAATGTCTCAATTTCATACCACACATAGAAATTAAAGTTCTAATCTATATATACTTATCAAAGATTATTGCTAAACAATTTTTAATTCAAACAAAATCATCAAACACTCCCCTTACTCATGGCTGCCGAATTTTATGCTTGGTCCTACATACATGTTTTATTCCATTTTTCAATAAATTTTAACTCAAATCAACTTCCTAACAAAGATTAAAGAGAGAATGGAGTGAGTAATTGCACTAATCTCTCTTGCCCCAATTATGACTTTGCCTAAACTTCACTTTCCTTCTATTTCTTGGCTGCCAAACACTTCTTCATGGCCTAATTACTAATTTTTGTGTTGGAGTTTATGAGTTTTATAGTGTGTTTGCATGAGAATTCAAGCTTGTATGAAGAAGAAATGGTGAGAAGCTTGCAACAATGGAGTTTGGCCAACTAGTGGGAAAGGAGGAAGATGACTTATTTTTGTCTTTTTTAATTCCTTTTATATCTTTTAATTATGTTTGTCAAATTTTAATTGGTTACGAAATTTTAATTACATCATCATTACATAATGCATATGTCATAATTATATTTTAATTTCATTTTGTTTTTATTTTTCTTTTCTTCTTTCTTTTACTCATTTCTAATTAAATTTTTATCAATATTTCTTCATATTTTATTACATAATTCTCACTTACTTAAATGGACATGTTGGTCAAAAA
Organism: Hevea brasiliensis; assembly: GCF_030052815.1. Classification (NCBI taxonomy): domain Eukaryota; kingdom Viridiplantae; phylum Streptophyta; class Magnoliopsida; order Malpighiales; family Euphorbiaceae; genus Hevea; species Hevea brasiliensis. Next base: position 28,646,426 of record NC_079506.1, read on the forward strand.
TCAACTCTGAGGGTAAAATGAATAAAATACCCTTCGTTGTGTTCACCAAGTTATGATTATCTGTATCGATTGCCATAAATTTTCTTGGCATTTTATTGTCATCTAAACCTTAATAATTCTTCAATTAAGTCCCAAATAATTATTTCACAGGATTCCCATGGGTCTGGGGTTGGCAACTGTCTTCACAGTCACTTCCCGTTAGGGTTACCCATACCGGAGCTGCGGCTCATTTAATCTCTTTTCATTTCATTTCTTTAATTTCTCCTTAATTTTTCTTAATCATTACTTAGGTTATTTATGACTCCTCACTCTAGTTTAAATATAGTTCTAGATATTCTAGATGTCCGGACAGGCATTGATCACCAAAACAGTAGGATGTACGGACTACCTAAAGTGAGGGCATTACAATATGAGAGAGAATCATTGAGAGATTATATTGCTCATTTCAACACCGAAGCAATACAAGTAGAGAATTTGAATCACGAGGCAGCATATGAAGCCTTGAAAAAAGGAACAAGAAATATAAAATTTTCAGACTCACTCATTAAAAACCCTACAACAGACTATTACCAATTCGTGCAGAGAGCCCAGAAGTACATCAGGCTGGATGACGAGTGACAAGCCCCCGTAGAAGAAAAAAGGTCTAAGTAGAATAATGATAAACAGCAGAACAAAAGGAACTATAGTTTGGGTAGGGCTTACCATTCAGATAGGAGTAAAGAGCAGAACAGAACTAGATATCATAATTATACTCCTTTGAATGAGCCCAGATCTTGAGTACTTATGTGGATCCCAAAAAATGAAGAACAGGTCAAATGGTTAAGAAAATTAAACCCAGATGCTTCAGAAGAAGAGACAATGGAAAATTTTATAGGTTCCATGAAGATCATGGCCACACTACTGATGAATGAAAACAACTCAAAGATGAAATAGAATGACTTATCATAGTCGATCGACTCGAGAAATTCACCAAAGATGTCGAAGCTCAAGAAGAGCACCTGCCCCCAGAAGTAAAGACACCATTCCAGACAAAGAGGAGAGTCTGATTGGAATGATCAACGTAATAGCTGAAGGACCAATTATGGGTAAGATGAGCAATAAAAGGCCAGCTAAACCAAGCAGTAACTGAGCAATCCTCTCAGTGGAAAAGAATTAACCAAGCCGAGTTATCACCATAGGATTGAGCAACAATGAGGTACATCAACCTCATACTAATCCTTTAGTTGTTTCTGTGCAGATCAACAGGTGCACAGTCTGCGGAGTACTAATCAACACAGGTAACTCAGTTAATCTCCTAACAAAGGAAGTATTGTAGAAGCTCAGATACAAAATAGAAAATCTGACCAAGGTCATGTACCCCTTGGTCCATTTGGGAGACAAAATAATTCAGGTCTTAGGGACTATAAATCTCGTTGTTGTACTGGGACACTAAGGGCACAAGAAAGAAATATATATAGAGTTCACAGTAATTCACATTCCCTTATCCTACAACATCATCATTAGCCGACCAATCTTAAAGGATAATGACATAATAATTAGCATTAAGTGGCTGTGCATGAAGCTGCCAACACTAGGAGGTATAATAGTGGTACGAAGAAGCCAAAAATCAACACGGGAATGCAATAAAAAATCAACAGAGGTAGTAATAGAAGTGACCTTGCTAATTGAATTGCTCGAAAAGCCAAAAAAAACAAATCTCACCTAAACCAGTTGATTCAATAATAGAAGAAGAGCTAGAGGAAAAAAATGAAGGTTCCCCTTAGAACAGCACTCAGTGGAGCGAGTTAGGAGGCAGTCATCCAGACATTAAAAAACAGGATAACGACCTTCACATGGAAGGTGGAGGACATCAAATGAATGGACACAATAGTAATAATAGACAGGTTGAATGTCAATCCAGAAACCAAGCCAGTCCAACAATAGAAGAGGTGCTTCGCACCAGAACGATTACAGATAATTAAAACAAAAATAAAAAAATTATTGGATATAGGTTTAATCCGTGAAGTAAAATACCCAGCTTAGATCGCCAATGTCGTCCTGGTGAAAAAGGCAAATGGAAAATGATGAATGTGCATTGACTACACAGATCTTAAAAGGCATGTCCGAAGGACCATTATCCGCTGCCAAGCATCAACAAACTTGTAGACACAATAGCAAGACATGCGGTTGTCTCACTAGTCGATGTGATATCAAGATATCAACAAATATAGATGGACCCAAAAGAAAAATAAAAACCACTTTCCTGATACACTCAAGGGTGTATTGCTACAAAGTAATGCCCTTTGGATTAAAGAACTCTAGAGCAACATATCAGAGGCTCATAGATCAGATGTTCAAGCAACAAAAGAGAAGAATAGTTGATGTCTACAGTGACGATATGATCATCGAATCTAAGAAGGTAGAAGATCATGCCAATGACATAGCTGAAGCATTTGATTGGATAAAATTAGGATGCAACTAAATCCAAACAAATGCATGTTCGAGGTAAAAGCGGGGAAATTCCTAGACTAAATGTTTCTGATAGAGGAATTGAGGCAAATCCAGAGAACATGCGAGCAATCCTTAATATGCAACCTCCACACAATATCAAGGAAGTACAATGACTAAATAGATGAATCACCGCATTGGGGAGATTTATAAGCTGCTCAACTAAGAAATGCCTACCCTTCTTTTGAGCACTAAGAACAAGAAGAAACTTCAAATGGGTTGACGAATGCCAGGTAGCTTTTGAACAAATTAAACAATTCTTATCTTCACCCCCATTACTTGATTCGCCAAAACTGGGTGAGGTTTTTTATCTTTATCTTACAGTTACAAAGGAAACAGTTAGTTCAGTTTTCATAAGAGAAGAACAAGGTGAGCAGCGACCTATATATTACACCAATCAGGTGCTGACGGTATTACAACTCAATTACCCACTATTGGAGAAGCTTGCCTATGCAATTCTATCGATAGCAATAAAATTAAAGCCATACTTCAAAGCACACACCATAGAGGTCCAGAAAAATTACCCACTTAGAAAGATCTTACACAAACTAGAAAGATCCGGGGGATTAGCAACTTGGTCAATCAGCTTGGGAGCGTATGACATCAGGTACATGCCAAGAACAACATTAAAGGCACAAGTACTCGCTGTCTTCATGGCCGAACCAACCCTAATACCCTAAACGAATGACAATATTAGAGAACAATGTAATGTATGGACAGATGGAGCATCAATCTCTTCTGGTGCAGGAATTGGAATAATAATGGAAAGACCATACATAGTGAAGATGAGATATGCGACAAAACTAACTTTTCAAGCAACAAATAATATAACAGAATATGAGGCCATCCTTATGGCCCTCTGACTCATCAAAGAGTTAAAAGCTCATAACATTAATTTTTATTACGATTCACAACTAGTTGTAAATCAAGTGTTGAGAAATTTCCAAGTACGAGATCCAAACTTAGGAAAAATGAACTCCACATCTAAGAAATAATGGCACAAATCAGGGCCAAGGGGGGAGACGTCAAACTCCTCTAAATACCGAGGGAAGAAAATCAAGAAGCTGATAGTCTGGCTAAAGTAGCAGCAGTGGGTGAACAGCATTTCTCACAGCCTATCCCTTTAGAAGAGATTGCCACTCCAACCGTTGACAAAGACGAAGAAGTTCTCCCCATTGAAATTGGGGAAACAAGGATGACACGAATCTTTTATTACCTTGATCAAGGCATGCTCCCAAAGAATTAACTTAAAGCAAAGAAAATTGTACAAAGATCGATATGATATAACATTCCCGACGGATATTTATATAAACAATCCTACCTCCAACCATGGTTAAAATGCAGTAGCAAAGAAGATGGCTTATTAGTGCTACTTGAAATTCATGAAGGATTATGTGGCACCCACGAAGGACCAAGAATGATCGCCGAGGAGCATTTAGGCAAGGATATTTTTGTCCCACAGTATTACAAGACGCTAAGGAGTTAGTCCAAAAATGTCAAAAATGCCAAGCACACAACAACATCCCTCGATAGCCGATAGAGTTACTTTCAACCATCAGTAGCCCCTGGCCCTTCTATCAATGGGGCATAGACATACTCGGCCCATTTCCTAAGGCATCAGGATCATGCAAATTCATCATCATTGCCATCAATCACTTCACCAAGTGGCCAAAAGAAAAATCATCACAGCATGTAACAACTGACCGAGCTGTTACTTTCATTAAAGAAAATATCTTCTACAGATTTGGAGTTCCCAAAGTCATCATAGCAGATAATGGTACATAGTTTGCTAGCAAAAAGTTTAAGAGGATGTGCACCGAGTGGGGGATAGACCTCTAATTCACATCAACCTATCACCCTCAAACCAATGGCATGACCAAAGTCACGAACCAAACAATTCTTCAAGGACTCAAGTAGCAGTTAAGACAAGCAAAAGGAGCATGGCTGAACCATTTACCAAATGTCCTGTGGGCGTACTGAACCACACCAAGAATGGCAATAGGTGAAACACCATTCTCACTTGCGTAGGGATCAGAAGCAATAATGCTAGCGGAGATCAACATTCCATTAGTTCGAATAGAACACCCCAAAGAGACATCATAAGAATATGAACTATGGCTAAACCTAGACGTAGCAGAGGAGCTCAGAGAGACAGCTTTCATCCGGATGGCACAATACAGATAGAAAATGATGAACATGCATAACTAGAATGTAACACCCTTATCCCTATTGAAAGGCATTCTTCCTTAGCTTTCTAGGACTATGGAATTTAGCTAGTTGGAGCATCTAAAACCATCAAACTAATACTCAACATCCATTTTACATCACCTGTAAAAACTAGTGAGTTGGGAGGGGTGAGCTTCTGGGGAAAAGCTCAATGAGTTAGCATTTACAATTCATATCATGCAACAGAAGGAACTAGAGAGCAAGAAGCTAAATAAATAAGTTTAATAATAAAATTTTTAAAACAAGTTGAAGAAAGTAGATAATAAATTTTGACTGCATGCAATGCAAATTCTAAGATCTCCATATCAATCTCAAACTAAATTCTTCCTAGTCTTTAATCATTCCTCACATATGTAAAAATATCGATAATTAGCTCTTGACATCGAAGGATATGCCAAGGTATCAAAATCATATCCATACTATGTTAACCTCACAGTGGTGACTCCATCTCTCTATGGGCAACCCTTTCCTACTACAATAATTAAAGTACTAGCTTCCCTATAGCGAGAGCAAATATGCTAAATACAATGTAATATCTCATAGTGATACTGAAGCATATCATAGTTGTTAAAATCACAGACCATCAAACTCACAATCTCCAACAACATAATTATGCTAAATAAAAAAATTCATTGCTATCCAAAGTAGCTAAATAATCAATCAATCATCATGCTAATCCACAATCTCATAATAATTCTCATAATTCTAAAATATTAAATCATATTTGCTAAATTTTGCTATTGTAGCTCCATAATGCGCTACTAATCTCATTGCCATTTCAATTCTTATAATCTCTTAATTCTCTTTCTAGACTTGCTAATATGCATGAAATAAGATTTGGATAATAATGAACAATTATATAATAGAATCAAATTAAATCAAAATGAGAAATCAAATTATCAGAATATAGCAAATGATATCAGAAGCAAATCACAACTTTTAAAGGAATAAGAATCAATTAAGAAGTAAATTTATGCTATATGTTGTAAAATACCACTCACTTGTATTGCAAGATACCAACTCACATATGTCACTTTTCCATCCATATAAATTCACACTCAAAAGCTCCTCCTAGAAAATCAATAATCTAATAATCAAAATCCACCACATGCTTCACTTTTCATATTAAATATCCAATGAAAATTCGACAGCATTTCCTCTTAAAATTAAACTAAATTCCCTATCACAAACTCAAATCCACCATTCAAAAATTATATCAACATATCCATATTCTCAACTTATATCTCCATATAAATATTATTCCAAACACTTCCTACTCAAATCTCAATCAAAATATTCTACAATGCATCCATAGCACCAAAAATCCAGCTGTGCATATATAATTCCTTCTCAAAAATATTCCACAATCACATAAAAATTTAATAAACACTGTATCCCATCTCAAAATAATTTTAGTTCTATCAAAATCACTTATTCAATTTAACCCAACCATTAATATCTAATCTAGCAGCTTGTACATTCAAATTTATATATAATAATTCAACATTTATATAAATCCCAAATTTATACCATATATTCAAGACATCCATATACAACATCATTAAAAATTTTAATATCAAATCACCTCTACATCATGAGATATCAAAATATTCATCCAACTTCAAAATCTGAATTTTTCAAAAATCATTCTTACTCAAATAACTCATACAAAATAATTTATATCTCATAAACCACAAGTCTAAAATTCCCCAAATTTTATCACAACATCCCTAACATCCTAACGATCATCTCTACCAAATTTCATAATTTTCTAAGCAACCTAACTATTTATTTTCCTCAAATTTCAGTAGCCAAAATTCAGAATTCCAATTGTAGATAGCCTGTGTTCAACAATTTATTTCTCCAAATCCAACTGTTGAAAAATTACCAAATTTTAACCATAACTTTTACACATGTAGACCTCAAACATATCTAAAAATCAATGGTGAAATATGAACCAAACTCACCTGAATGGATGAGAGAGCTGCTGCCCCTGCAAAGTCCTACTTCTGCTACTATTTACCCACTTTCTCCTTTTCATTCTCTTTTATTTATAACCTTTCTCTTCCTTCTAAACTTATTATTTTAATTATTTCATATGATTAAATTAGCAAATTTGAGCTAACCATCCATTCTTCTTAATCCAGTAAAAATAAGTATTTTATCTTGCTTTTCAAAAAGGCAAACTGTATACAGCTCTTACTACCACTTCAAGTATAAATTTACCATAAATCTCTTTCCAGGATTCTTTCATATATAACCACTATAATTCTAAGAGTTAGTGAGTCCATATGAAAAGCAAAACAAGAACAAAACAACTACCTCCAACATCCTTCATAAAACTATTATCGAAATATATGACTAAGATTGCTCAAAACTAAAATCATTAGATAAACTTAATAAGCTCCAAATTATAATTCTAAGGTATAAACAAACAAATATCTTGATATATTCAGCAAATTCATGGTAACATACCTTCATGGTTTGAAGGGAAGAATAGAAGGTGGGTATCCATGTTGCCGATAATGCAAAAACAACAACAGGGGATCTTCCTTCCATGCTTAATTTTGGTGTTCCTTGGTGGAAATTCCAACAGCTATACTGATCCTAGAGAAATGGAAGGAAGGACAAAGGATTTGTTGGGAGGATGAAAGCAGGAAATGGCCAAGAAAGGAAGGGAAAGAAAATAGGTTAGCTAAACTCTCTCTCTAAAAATCTCTCTTTTTCTTTTCTTGCTCCTATTTGCGCCTCTCATTATTATTATTATTATTATTATTATTATTATTATTATTATTATTATTCTCTAGAAAGCTCCTGATTGTGCTCTTTCTCCAGGCCAAAATTGGTCAATTGCACATTTAATTCTTTCTTCTTTTGTTTTATTATAATATATATAAATATATTTTTATTATTCTAGACACTTCCATCCTTCTTTCTTATTTTTATTTTATTTTATTTGCTGGAATAGATAAAATCACATGGGTTAATTTTAAGAGGAAAAGGGTCTGTCACTTTTCCACTTAACCAAAATTTCATTTTGGTCCCTTTTTTTTTAATATTCTAATTACCAACCTAGAACTTTTAGAACTTCACTTACTAGTCCAAATTTAAATAGAAATCTCACTAGAACTTTAATAATTTGCCTTTCTATTTTCTAATGATACCCATTACTATTATTTTCAGAAAATTTGGGGTGTTATAAGGAAAGTTAAAAATTGAGCATTCGTGGCAGGAGGCCTACTGCTTAAGCGAGATGACATCACAGGAGGACTAGCAAAAGCGGGAAAATTAGGATGCAACTGGATCAGACCTTACCTAATTTCAAAAGTTGTGTGCCCAGGAACTTACAAGTTAGCAGAAACTAGTGGAAGAATACTCCCTCGAACTTGGAATATATGAAACCTTTGGAAATACTATCAATAAAGAAATCATATTTTTATTCTAACGTCATGTTAAAGGTGCTTAGCCCATCAACGGCGATAGTCCGCTAGGCTAAAACAAATTAAGGGGTGTCTAGCCCATCCACAGTGATAGTACGCCAGGCTAAAACAATTTAAGGGGTGTTTAGCCCATCGACGATAATAGTTCGCTAGGCTAAAATAATTTAAAGGATGCTTAGCCCATCCACGGTGATAGTCTGCTAGGCTAAAACAATTTGTAAGGATAGATACATCATCCTCAAAGAATGCTCACCATGATGAAACAATTCACCTATAAAATTATGTACGTTTCACTTAGAACGATGTGTCTAGGATAACGCGATGGTGGTAACTCTAACGGAGGTAAAATGAAATTATTTTAAGTTCCATTTTTATCCGCACAATTTGAGTTGGCTATATGATCAGGTTATAAATAAATAATAAACTTGTGCCTATGAAATTAGCCCGACCGGTGGGTCCGAGAGATGGCAATTTATATATAGAAAAGAATGAACAAAAACAAATTCATTCATAAAAAAAACCTTAAATTTCTTTTCAAGTTTTCAAGCAAAGGGCTTACATCATCACCTTCGCCCTTCTGCCTTGCCTTATTATCTTTTTCCTCCCCTCCCCCTCCCCTAAGTTCCTCTACCCAAGAGAAGTCATCTCCCGGATAGCGTTTCTGCAACTTGACGACCATGTCATTCTGAGACTTGACATAAATTTTAGCTATCTGGTCATCAGTTATAGCCAACTCCCCTTCTAGACTCTCAATCTTCTTGGCAAGCTCAACATGCATTAATGAGTGACTCTCCCGAGCAGCAGCTAACACCTCCTGAAGAGCAACGAAATCTCCTTTTAACTGTTAAAGCTCAACCTCCATCTCCTTAGCCCATTTCTCGAAAGCAGCCACAACATTTACTAATAAGTTCATCTCGGCTTCTTAAGGGAAAACCTGACCTTGTAGTGCCTTATTCTTTTCCCTGAGAACCTGCATACATGCCAGCTACTCCATCAGCAGAGAGACTGAACAAAGGGCTAGGTCATCATCATTGTAACACTCTCACTTTAGCTAGTTCGTACATTCTACTATTCTGGTGATCAATATCTGACCAGACAGCTAGAATGTCTAGAACTATATGTAAACTAGAGTGAGGGGTCATAAATAACTCAAATAATGGTAAGGAAAAATTTAGAAAAATTTAAGCTATAAAATACAACAAAGTTAAATGAGCCGGTGCCCCGGCGATGGGTGACCTTGATGGGAACTTGCTGTCTTCACAGCTAGAAGCCCTAAACCTAGGGAAAAATTCATGAAATAATTTTTAGGACTCCAGAAAAGATTTATTGAGGTTTCTATGGAATTAGAATGCCAAGAAAATCGGTAAAGACGATTTTAGTCTATTAAGCAAAATGAAGGGCATTTTGGTCATTTCGTCTTAAGAGATGATTTTTTACCAACTTGTCCAATTGAGTAAATAAATTATATGACATGAAATATGAATAAATATTACTAAAAATTGAATTAAAAATAAGTAGAAAAGAAAAAGAAAGAAAATGAGTTAAAATTGGGATTTTGACATCACCATGATGTCATTATGATGCCCTCCACTAATCAAAACTTAACAACCACTCTTAAAGTAATTAAAAAGGAAAAAAATGAGTTAAAATTGAGACATATTTTCTGCTCATCATCTTCCCATTTTCGGCAGCCTCTTCCCTAAACTCCATTAGAGCTTTTTTTTTCCATTTCTCTCTCTTCCTAACCCAAATTTCACACCATAAAACTTCATTCAATCTTCACTAAAGTTGGTCATCACCACTATAGCAAGACTTGGGCAGCAATTAGAAGAAAAGAAAGTGAAAGAAAGTGAGATGTCAACAAGCTTAAAAAATCACCAAAGAGGTTAGTGCCTAACTCTTGCTTTCTTTCTTCTTCAAAAGTTAAAACTAAGTTGAATGAAGGTGAAATTTCATGAAAAATGATATAAATAATGCATGAATGAAGGGTTGGATTTTTTGCCAGCTTTATGGGAGTGATAGTTTGATGGTTTTTGATGGATTTGAATGGTTTAGAAATGGTGTTTGATGTATAGAAATCAATTAGAAATTGATTAGTATGCCTAATGTGATATGTGTTATGTAAATCTTGAATTGGAGCAAGGGTTTGATATAAAAAATTAGGAATTTAATGATATGTTGATAAATTGTTGATGTTGAGACCAATTATGGACTAATTGAAGTGCATAGAATGTGAATTATGGATGGTAGTAGTGTGGGAAGGTGGTATTGGGAGTGTTATTCACGTGTAGGGAATTCTGGACCTATGAGTCCAGTGTTTTTAAATGAACACAAGTAGAGCTAGACAGCTCCAATTGGTGTGAGGCCAATTGGAGATGAAATTTAAAACCATAAGCCACATTTTTCATGAAGAAATCCTATTTAGAAAACTAACCTAAGTTACCCTAAAAATTGACCTAATCTGGGTAACACACATACTGCCCTAGAAAATTAACCAAATAAACAGTATTTGTTCATTTGGCCATAACTCAGTATAGAAATATCCAAATGATCTGAATTTTATATCAATAGAAATCTTAGACAATTTAGAACAACTTACATGGGGGACACAAACTCAAATTCTAAACCTAACCAATTCAAATTGCCAGTCCAAGTTAGGACACCAAATCTGACAGAACCAAATTTGCCCAGAAAATCAGGGTACAGGTTAATCCGGCCAGTTATGGTAAAATGGCCATAACTTGAGCTACAAAACTCCAAATGGAGTGATTCAAAAAGGGAATTAAAGAAGACACATAAAGGAACAACTTTGATTTAGAACATTTGGCCAAATTCTCACTTTATAATTGCCTAATAGAACAGTAAACATAAGACACAAAAACTGAATTTTTGAAAATACTTCTAGAAGGCTTTGATTTGCAATTGGCAAATGCCAACAAACTTAGAACCCAAAATGTGGTATAAATATGTATCAAACATTTGTGTACATATTATGAATTAAAAGGTCAATCTTTGAAGGGAAATGGTCAAGTGAACAGTAACTACCAAAAACTTAAGTTGCTAATGGGGTCAATGGTACCCCACTTAAAGGATTTAATGTATACCTAAATTATGAGAATAGGTAGATGGAAATTGTATTCTCATCACAAATAGAACTTAGGAGACATTGTTAATATATTTTGAAATGTGGTTTGGAAATCAATATAAATGAAAATTTTGAACCTAGGGACATGTAAAATGATGTAATAAATTAGATAAGGAATTATAAAGGAAAAATAGATGATATAATTGATAAATTGTGAATTATATAAATGATATTCATGAATATATGCATTAGATAAAAATGAGTCTAGATATTATATTTCTACTAGGAAATAAAGTTTAGAATGTTACAACAAATATATATATATATATAATGGAATATATAATGAAATAATAGACTCATTAATATTAAATGGTACATGAGAGAAAATAAGGGGAATTACAAATATCTAGTAAGTAAAAATATCTTTTGAATTACAAATGATAATTCATATAAATTTTGAAATGAATAAATGAATCACATAAATGTGTGAATAGGACCTTAGTTCTCATTAGGAAAGAAATGAAGAGTATTTTGAGTACAATGGTATATGAGAATCATTATTGTGAATTATGATCAAAATGAAGGATAAAATGAGTGTATAAATTATGAGAAATGCATAAATTATGTATAATTGTGATTTAAAAAATTTATGTTCCCACTGGGAATAGAATTAAGTGATATAAACTGTAATTAAAACTTATAACAAATTAATGATATACTAGTAATACATATTAACACTTAATGGTACTATGTGCCCATGTATCGCCTAAACATGTGTATCAGATTGGATAGATTGGCATGCCAATAGGGTATTGTTTTAGCAGTACAGCGTAAGGCTTTATGCCTGTATTCATGGCTTTATGCCCGCACTCATGGCTTTATGCCTGCACTCATGGCTTTATGCCCGCACTCATAGCTTTTATGCCAGATTATATGTTATCATGGCTTTTAGCCATACTGATATGTTATCATGGCTTTTTAGTCATACTGAATGCATACGTGGTTGACGTTCCGCGTCCCATGATATGACAGCCCGAGGCACCGTGGTATCCAGTGCTAACGACCTGTTATCCAGTTTAGTTAGCTTGTCATAGGTTAACTGGGCAATATAAATTATTGAAATTATTTAAGAATATTAGTATTGAATGAAATGAGGAAAAAGATTAGAATGAAATTTTCAGAATTGTAGGAACCGAAAATACAATACTCCTAGAATTAATCTGTATATCGAATATTATTTTTGTTTAAACTCAACACTTCCAAAGAGGGATAAAATAGAATATAAAATAATTGATATTAGAATTATACTTTAGAATTATACTTCAGTCTTTCTTATTTGTATATATTATTTTCTTGTTATATTATTGCACCACTAAGCAGAAATGCTTAGCGCGATGGATTTGTTTCCTTTACGCAGGTACTGAAACTAAAACCCAATTGATATTTGACTGGAATTTTTGGAGTCTAGATCTACAAAAGTGTCATAAGTATTCAAGTTGTCACCTCCTCAGCAATGCATGTAGATAGGGCTCACAAAAGTTATCTTATGTATTTATAATTAGTCATTAATTGTAATGTAAATTATGGTATTATAATTAATTTGTACATCATGTAAATTGTGAATTTACGAAATTAGCTTGTAAATCATATAAATTATGAAGTTTGAGAATTTTGATACATAAATTGAGTATGAATGAATATGTATGCAAATGAGTTGCAAGAATTGAATGTGTGATGAGATTTTATTGTGAAAATATTGTTGAAATTTCAAGCAGGTGAATAGTAAAATATGCCAAATGGTAATAGAAATGAGGGAAACTCTGCTGGTTTCTCCATAGAAAAATAATTGATAGTAAAATATAACGAGAATAAAATTTTTAAAGGAATAAAGTAAGATAAAATAGGGTACTCCAGTACCGAATGTAGCACACCTTGCTCGGCTACACTGTAATCAGGTGAGGGGTTTTACAATCATGCTTCCCCTCCAACCGAGCCTGGTCCACCGATAGCGTATTTTTTTTTGGCAAACCAATTAGCAAGCTTAAAATTATCCACATTGATTCGTTCACCAATGCCTGCTCAATTGATTTTCTTCATGGAGGAGGAGTAAGAGAAACTTCAACCCTCTGCATTTCAGGTTGAGAAGTCTAAATGTCCAGGGGTGGAGCATTTTGGGTAGGCAAGGAAGGATCAACCATGGCTCTATAGGGGCCTGCTGTGGACATATCCTCTACCAAATGATCAGCCTTCTTTTTCTTTTGAATAAGCTGTTTGATATTCTTCGCTCGACTCCCCATATCTATAAAAAGAAAAGAATTTCAATAAGTAAGATAAACTCAGAAGAATTAATTTAAGATTTTTACCCTCAAGAGGTAAGTTATTATAATGCTTGCTCGCCACGGGATCCCCTATCACATAGATCGACTCCCACCACTGGGCCTTAGCCTCGAGGAGCACTTTCATTGAAATCTTATCATCTCGAACAAGAGATTTTATCTCCCTCACAATCTCCTTTTCCTCAGCATCCAGTCTCGGCTTACCAGACCTTTTGTCCACCACATAGTTTCACGATGTCTGAATACCACCCCATTGATTATCTGCTAAATCCTTGACAAAGAAAAATTTGTCTTTTCAATTTTTTAAAGAGTGGGGAAGCCCTACAAAATCCCATCCCTTTTCGAGCATGAAAATGCCAGTATTCCTCATTCTCCCGCACATTCAGCTAAAAAAACGTGGAGAAGATACTGGCTAAAGCATGTAATTCCTCTAGCATAAAGCTTGGTATCCAGAGAGTAGGCTCCATGAGTTGGGATGCATTTGAGACATGAACACTTGGTACTATTTCAAAATCTCCACATCTAGAGGGTCTAATGGCAAATGCAAGCCCAATTTCAATTGCTCTTCATATATCGCTACCCGCACAGGACGAAGGTATGTACTATCAGCTCGCCCATTTGCTTCGATGAGCGAGAGATGAAACTGCTTGGTAGATATCCCATAGACCCTAGAAAATTCCAAAAGATCCTACCCAGAGAGAGAAAACAAAGTCTCAGAAACCCCCTAGACACGTTCCCTCCTAATGAACTCACTTCAACATCTGGAACTGACCTGCCGACATATGGATCTATAACCTCTGGGAACTCTATCACCTCTGTCAATTTCTCATTAGAAAAAAGCTTGTGAGCACTTGAGTTTTGACTATAGACAACCTTAGGTGATCAGGGAGTGGCGTCGAATCACCAACGACACTCAAATCACTCATTTTCTCGATGGAAAGAGAAAGGAAAGAAAGAACATGCAAATGTCAATACAAAAATACCTGCAAATGAAGTAACTCAAAGTAAATCGGAGATGAAAGAGGAAGCACACTGTTAAAAATTTCAGAGGAGAAGAAACCAAAGGAAAAACGTAAAAGAATAGAAAGAGAAAAAAGGAGTTTTTAAAGGAAAAGAGCAATTAATTAACTCCGATAATCAAACCGTCACCTACCGCCTTCGCGGTTACCAAGGAAAATTTAAATAATGATAGCTCACACCCACCTAAAGGGCGCATGATAGTTGTCCTCAGTGCTGATGAATCATGCAAACAATCATGTCACACTTACAGCAGGACGAGTAAATAAGGCAAACATAAATGTACGTAAGACTGGTAAGGGGACTAATGATATCACCCTCCCAGAATGAAGTCAGAAAGTCAAAGATATTTCCAATATGGACAGTCAAAGCAAGAAATACTTTCAAACATGGAAAACCTAAACAAAGACTCAACGAGCAAAACAAAAAGAAAGGCCCGAACAATAGCTTTGTTCACCCGAATAATAGTTTTATTTGCCCAAAACGGCGAACAAAACCCTTGCCAAGCAAACACCCAGTAATGGATATAACATGGATTCCTCATACTGAGCTATAATTTCGCATATAATCCAGTAAAAAGTAGATATCGCAGAGATCTATAAATATCCAACCATAATTACCTCCTTAAACAGAGCAACGACTATTTTCTTTAAAAGCCTATAAATACCAATCGAAAGACAGACTGGGTCTCTCTTTGAAAGGGTAGTGTTCTCCTTTTACTCTCTATTGAAAAAGAATATCTCTCTTTGAAAGGATCAAGAACACTGAATTGAGCGTCGGAGTGGCCCACTAGAAGGCCATCCACCTCAATACTTTTTCTTATTGTAGGTCCACATTATCATCTAGGTCAAATCAAAAAGACTACCGGTAGCATCAAAATAAAAAAATTCACAAGGAAAAGAACAGAGAGAAACAAGAGAGTTCTAAGAAAGATGCGGCTATAATTCTCCATGAAATTAGAGTATATATATTTTTCCTAGAGTTAGTTCAAGTATCCTTCTCATTTTAATGCTAAATGATAATTCTTTTCCCAATCCTTATAAAAATTTTTGAACTAAGAAAGTAACCGTAAGATGTATTATCATCCATTATCAAAAGTGGTTAAACAAAATAACAGGCTAACAAAATAGTTTTCTATATATATTCTCTACATTTAAAGCATTACATTAAATAAATGAGTGATTAATGCATATTATAGATGTTAAAAGATTTAATGATGTGTATCATTTATTTACAAAGCACCTGTTAAAATACTCATAATACATAGAAAAATTATTGTGTAAACCTGATTCATCATAATTTAAGATACACTATATATGATGAGACCTATATATAAAATAAGTTAAACTTATATATTTACATCTTAAGTTTATAATAAATAGGGTCTAAGCAAGATTTTCCTTATTTATTTATTTAATATAATATTTTAAATATAATAAAGTGGAGTAAATTACATTAGCCGTCCCTCAAACTTATATAATTATTTCATTTTAATCACTCAATTTTAATTTATTAAAGTAAAACCCCTCAATTTTAATTTTTTTTTAGGAAAAGTTCCATGTACAATAATAGGTTTTTAGATTAAAAAAATAAAATTACTCTTTTGCCCTTTATTCCTTATTTTGCTCTTTCTTACCTTGATAAATAACTTAATTAATAATTGTTATCGATGAAATTATTTTATTTTAACTAAATTTATTAATAGAATTATTAATTATATATATGTTATTTATTATTAATTAAAATTTAATCTGTAACATGGAAGAAGAAGAAGAAGAAGAAAAAGAAGAAGAAGAAGAAATTTTAGAATAATATTTTATTAATATATGATATGTTACCAATATTTTAGTTCTTATATAAAAAATAATAAATAATAAATAATATAATTTTTAGATATATTTTGATTAAATATTAATTAAAAAAAACGAATAACAAGTTAAAATGATTTTTTCTAAAACAAAATTAAAGTTAAAGGATTTTATTTTAACAAATCGAAGTTGAGTAATTAAAATGAAATAACTATCTAAGTTGAGGAATGGTTGGTGCCATTTACCCTAATAAAGTAATGTAAAAAAAACCTTTTCCCCATATTATATTATATGATTTATCTAACATAAACTTTTCTTGACAAATATTGGAAAGTAAAAAACCATCATCTCAGCCCTCAAAAAATCAAATACCACTTCAAAATTGAATGTGCTCGCCTATTTAATAAAAATAAGTTTTGCCATCATCACATAAAAAGGTGTTAACATAAAATCTACTTAATACCAAAAGGCGGTTGTACCATAAGCAACCTCTTTAATTGAAAATTTGATTTACAATAATTAATCTATGTTTATTAAATGGAGAAACTGCAAGAGTTTTCCCTAAATTTCATCAATTCCCCAGTTAAAACATTTCATAACTTATGCAAGCCTCAATTACTATATCATTTCTATTAATGAATATCATCAAATTCATCAATATCCATTTCTCCTCAATTGCATATACACAAGACATATCGTTAATTTACAATTTTATTACCCACTCATATGGCTAAATTAAACTTACATCATTATGGTTACAGTCTCAAAAGGTGAGTTTACATAATATTTGTTACAACATAAGTCATACACACATATGAGTAAAATTATACAATGAGGATGATGATGTTGCATCTACCTAAAAGTCTGAGATACGGTGACTCTGGACTTTTCTCCAATCTACCTCCTATCAACCTCTATCTACACTTTATCTACTGTACTGCGTGAGGAAATAAATCTTTGCGCTAAGCTAAATAGCTTAGTGGTGCACTCTTAATTTAAAACAAAATAATTTTCCTTAAGCACATCAACACAAAATATGCTCATAGTATTCATGTAAGAGTATTTAAAAGTTTTAAATCAATTATATAACATCATGGCATAAAAAAAATAGGTTAATAAATCCATACTTGTAAATCATACCATTTAATGAGGTGAAATGCCCTTTATCATATCTTATTTGAAATTATTGTCTTTACAATCACAATTGGAAACTTTACTCCAGTACCCATAGTAACCTATGACAAACAGTATATGGACTGGATAGTGGGATTCATGACATTGACCACTCAGTGGTTCTGATTAACACAAGCTTTCATTCTCAGTATTGACCACTTGGTGGCTCTAACTAGTATGACACTGACTTTCATTCTTGATACTAATCACTCAGTGGCTCTGACCGATAGCATGCCCACCTATCCAATCCTATGCTCATTGTCTAGGCATACTTGGCTCAACTTTCATAATTAACATTAATTCAACATTCTTTGTTCACATAATTGTCAAGATATGTATGCCAACATCCTCATGCCATTTCCATATTTGTATAGTTTTTGCATTCAAGTATATTAAATATATATACAATTTGCATTAATGAATGACATGGTAATATCTTGCAAATTCCTGAGTGTGTACATAGTTTTCCATTAGAAATTTGACCAAGTAAATGCAAGAATTAGCTTAAGTTATGACCAAATAAGCAGGATCTAGTCATGTCTGCCTTTTGATTCTAGAATATAGGGCAACTTATGGACAAATTTTAGAACTCAATTTCAGTCAAATCTCAATCATAATTTGTCAGATTGGTCCTCATGAAAGTTATTTCTCTGTGTTTTAGCTTTCCAACAAGGTAAGATTCACCTCATTTGGAATTTTATACAGTGAGTTATGTCCAAACAACCAGAATATATTCATATACACTACTTTACTGATTGCAGGACAGGTTTTGAACAGTTTTTGGAGTCCGGATTTGAACAAGTTACAATCAGAATTTGTCATTTAGTTCTTCAGGAAAGTTGTTCCTTTATGTCTTAGCTTTTCAAAAAATTAAGAATCACCTTATTTGGAGTTTTCTAGGGTAAGTTATACTCATTTTACTTCAGACTATTCAAGGTGCCCTGCTCCCAGGTTCCAGGTTTTGTAACTTAAATTCTAGCAATTTTTCAAGATATTTACACACAGAATTTGAGAAACTTGTCTTCATGAAAGTTTTAGCATTATATCTTAACTTTAATTTGCTACAAGTTTCAGGTCATTTAGAATTATAGAACTCAAGATATGGGCTTAAAAGTCTAGTTTGGTCAAATTCAACCAGATTGCTTAACATGCCCATTCACAATACATATTTTAACATAACCCAAGCAACATGATTCCAATTAGGCACTACATCATTTGCACACACTAAACATTATTTTTCTATCTATAAATTAGATGATTACATTCAACTTAGTCAAAACCCTAATAGCATGAAAAAAGTAGCAAATTTTTAAGGAGGTATCAAGCTATTAAGAGTGCACATATCACAAATTTAAGCTCCTAATCTTTGCTTGGCTCTTCAATATCACCTCTAATCAACATTATTACTCTTCCCTTGATCCTTGCTAGCTTGGACAGAATCTCCCCCTTGAAGAAATTCAAGAAATTCTCATCATAAATCACATTTAGCCATGTTTATGACATGATAACATGAATTCATACTTGCTAAACTCAAGTTTTCTCTTACCTTGAGTTTTTCCCAATTTGGTTACTTAGTAACCTTCCTAAATCCTTGAAATTTCTTGCTTACAAGAGGTTCTCTCACTAGATTGAAACTTAGTTAGGCTATTTGAGGTGATGTAGGATGAAAGATTGGTGGGAATTCAAGCTTGGGTGGAAGAAAATTGGTGGAGAGGAAGGGAGATGAGGTTGGGCCATTCAAGAGGAAGAAGAAGAATATGATCTTTTGTCTTAAATAATATATATTTATATTATTTTAATTCCCTAATGGCAAACTTGTAAATATGGTAAATGGCAAACTTGTAAATATGGTAAAATTCTTAATCATTATGTTTGACTATTCTATTAACTATATTTAATTTTTCTAATCATAATTAGTTAAATTAATCCCACTTCATTAACTTAATTAATCTCATTTTTTTATCAATATTTGACTTTTAATCTAATTGATCAAATTTTGCTCTTATCGGGTTTCTGTTCATCTTTTTCATAATACCCGATAAGTCCCTAACTCTGTTTTTCACTTTGATTTTTACTCTACTTATTTGAACTTATTTCTTTTCATTTCTTTGACCTATTAATTCATAATAATACTTCAATTAAGCCTTAATTAAGAATCTTACAAGGTCCTACGTGAATTGTAATAGCAACCAAACCCATAGTCACTTCCCAGTGGAGTTACCCATCACCGGGACTTGTACACATTTAACCAATTTATACTCCACTTTTTTTATTTTTTCTTCAACCTTACTTGATCTTTATTAATTTAAATTATGACTCATTACTTAAATTTAAGGATAGTTTCAGACATCCTAGTTGTCCGGACAGACGTTAGTCACTGGAAATACGGGACTACCTAAGGTGGGAGCGTTACACCTTACCCGGTTGTAATTAGTTTCTTTTTTTTTTTTCTCTTTTGCAGATCTGTGGCTAACTATGGGCATTCTGATGATATATATGGGGTGCGTAGGATGAAGCTCTGTCTGATTAGTTTTAGATAAAGAAGTGAATGAGCGCCCCCACAAACCCGCACCACTCCCCAACCCATTACTAATCTGTGTTCCTATTGGTGAAGGATGGTGATGGAAACATTTTGCATTGGCTTGAGCTCTAATGGTCTTGCATGGTGTTGGTTTTGTGTGTCCGGTGGTTTGCTCGTGGGCATGATATGAGAGATCAGCTGAAAGGCGTGAATGGGATGCTAAAAAGCCCACTACCATGGTTTCTCCACTCTATGGGTTCTCCCTTGGCCCTATGTTTCACCACCATTTATGCCTCATGCCAATGAATCTACTCAAAGCCTGAGTGTTTCTGTGGCTTGAGGCATATGTTTCTAGCGTCACTACCGTTTACGACCTTGGCTTTGATCTTTATTATGGTGTTATCTCCCTCAGTGAAGGATAGGCAAAGGCGCAACAATTATGTGTTTGTCGAGTATTGAGTTCGGGTGGGTTGCCCACTTTGGCTAAAGTTTTTGATGGCCATGGACTTGGGTTCTAGGGGGTTCTAGATAGTTAGGATTCTTATATTTGGGTCTGAGAATGTTTATGCTTGTAGTCGTGAGAGCCTTTTCTTGTTATGGGCTATAAGCCTCAATTATCAATGAACTCCTCATATCTTAAAAAAAAAAAAAGAAAAAACACTAATAAGTCTCGTAATGGGAACCCCCAATTAAAACCGACAAAAGATATTATGTTCATCTAATAGCATCATAATTAAGGTCTCTTGGCTTGGTCAAAGCATTTGGCCTCAGGATCTCCAATGAAATAGCATTATCCTGACACATTCACAACAAAATCTCTAGGCACCTTTAGATGAATTCTAATTTTCACTAAATGTGCACCCAACATCTTTTGCTGCATATTCAGCTACTCCAACAAGAGCACAGTTCGTGACAAAGTGTTGTCCTAAGGACTATCCTAAGATGTAATTGTAGTTAAAAGAATGGCGGCCTCATTGCAACACTTCGTCTCTTTAGAAAACAATAACTGAACCAATATTACAAGAGAGATCCTTGGATATAAATATTGTCGAATTACAAACTAGGGAGGTTAGGTAAAACAAATTTAAAAATTATTTTACACAAGCTAGAGGGTATAAAATTGAGCTGACCCTATATATGAAGGGAACAAACTCTACTTCTATATTCAATCCTACTTTCCCTAACTTCAAATTTCCAACTTAATTATCATAGGCTTTACGGTGGGAGACCTCCCTCCCCACTATCATGGGCTAATTTACGTAGCAAGAAGCGAGTCAATTGACTCTACCAACTTCATAAAATTTTCAAAAATTATATATTTAAATTATGAAAATTTTCATGAAAAATTACTAATAACCCTATTTAGAAATTAATAATTAAAAAAATAATAATTCATTCAATTTTTTCTTTTTTTAAAAAAAATAATTATATAAAATTGATGTACTATTAAATAAAAAAAAACAAATTAAAAAGATTTTATCTATATATTTGTGTGATATTTTAAGTCAATTGAAATTAAAAAAAAAAATCTTCTTAATATTATATTCAAAGGAAGTCGTTAATGCCCTCTCTAATACTACTTTTCATCTTATTTTCATTTTCATATTCACAAGAATCACAACTTTTCTCCTCTCACATCTCTCCTTTTTTTTATTCTTTTTTCTTTATCTATCAATTGACTTTGTCTTTTTCTTTTCTATTTTTGTGAGAAATGCAATGTAGTTGTTTTGAATATAAATAATACATTTCAAATAAATAAGATATCATGATAAAAAATTCATCAAGTCACCATTTTGTACCATTATAAATTAAAAAGGGTTATTTTATTAATTCATATATTTACAACTTCAATAACGATGAATACCAAATTACTTCTGTGTAATACGCTTAAATTTAAATGATTTATTTTTATTTATTATTTTACAAAATTATTGTTCTTTAGTTCTTACTCTATTCTTGTTAAATATAGAAAATTTGCATGGATTATTTTTTTTTCTTGATACTTAAATAATTCCTGACACTGCCCTACCTACCATAACCTCTATTTATTACATATTTACTTTGCTATCATTCAAAGAATCGCATCAGAGATGCACTCAAAGAATAAGTTAGATAAAGAGATGGACATTTTGAACAGAGAGAAGCTTAGGCGAGATGGTGGAGATTCCAAATTCATGGAAGCAAACTTAACTTTCTTTACAATCCCACTTGGGAAGCAAAACTTGTAATGCAAATAGCAGATACGTAAGCAGGTGTGTCAGCAATCTGAAACGGTGATACAGACTTCTCATTTGGCTAGGTAGGTGGGCATGTGTGAAACATTTATCATCTATAGAATAAAAGGCAAGCAAACCTAAACAATAAATGCAAAATTGATTTCAACAAATTGATTTAAAATTTTGCCTATTTGAATTTACTCCATTCTCTTGTCGTGAGTTTGATTTTTTTTCAGTCTTTTTCTTTTTATTTAGTTAGGGGCTTTGCAGGCAGTATGCCTTTAGGATCCATTTTCTTTTTTGCCTAGTACCAGCTCCCAAAACGACGCCGTATTGCTTCCTGTTCCTTTCTTTCTTTCTTTTCTTTTAACTTTCTGTCTTTTTCTAGTATGCTTTATTTACCAATTTAGCTTTCACGGGTTAAACTCCAGGCCTCAAAACCCTAAAATCTATTTCAGTTGCTTAAGAAAATATACTAATCAAGAGTTACTAGTTGAGTCTTTGATCCATCTATCAATCTATAAAATAACAAATAAAAGCTATTGTGAAAGAACTTCTTTTGGTTTGCGTCCCTTCTCTTTGGTGCATATTAACGCTGAAATTTTAGTTGATATATATTATATACTTTATTTAAACAAAATCAAAATTTTAATAACCCTACTTAAATTCAATGATAAGATTGACTTTATGTCATATTAATAAAAAAAAAAATTAGCGATTTCAAACAATTTAGCATTTAAATGGCAACATTCAAATCACTATTATAATTTTTTCCGAATCATAGATGCAAGAATTTACAGCACTTTAGAGAACAGTTCTTTATGCTAACGGTTAGAAGAAATGAATTACTTTTTCTTTACATCTGAATATATACACACATTCAATTATTAACGACACTTTACATAAAATTATGGTAAATCTTATCTAAAATCATAATATATTACTTTTTCATTGGTTGGGTGTATAAATATACACCCAAGTGCAAATTACCTAATTTTAAGGAATGAATGATTCTATAAACCTTTTTATTTTTAAAAATAGCATTCAATTTCATTTATATAGTCTGAGAAATTCTTATCTAGATCTGGTCTACCATGGATTCAAGATATAAATAGATAAGACTCGTGTTTTTAATAAATGGATCACACCATATATGTTGTATTTTAGGTTCATGATAGACCGGGTTTAGATAAGCAAAATCTGATATAATCTACATCCCAACCAAGGTAGATTGCATAAATCTATAGGATAAAAACTAAAGTTTTTAAATTCATGCATTTCAAAAGTCAATTCAAACAAACATACCCTAAAACAAAGCTGTTTTGGTCATTAGAAATGACACTTCAAAAGTATATATACCCTTGAACAGCTATAATCGATATCAACAATAAGAATGATTTTTTTTTTTTCTTTTTTTTTTAGTAGGGAGATAAGGGGGAGCGACTCGAACCTGAGTCTACCAAGTGAGTAATATGCCTTCAAGCTAGGCAACAATAATAATGATATTTATGATGCAAAAACTTGGCTTTAGATTACTGCCAAGTCAAATTTAATCCTAGATAATCTGTCCCAAATTTTGCCAAGCCTATGTATAACACTTTACTAGAACTTACAAGTGAATATTGGTGAAAAAGATGCACAGCAGAGAGGCTCTTAGTGCAGAAGATTTGATTGATCACTTCCTCTTCAATGTAAGACTACAGAACCCCCATATAGAAATGAAGAATTCCAACATTTATCACAATGCAAAATTTCATCTTGAGCTTTCGCCAGCACATTTTATCTGCAGGGCAGCTCTAACAACATTTTCCCTTGTAATAATTCCAACCTTTTGGCATTGAAAGAGAGATCAATTAGAAACTACTCACTGCTAATAATTATAACCTTGTGAGTAACATTCAACAAAGATTGTGTAGTCTCCTCACCAGCTTGCCATCACCATCTACCACTGGAAGTCTATGATACTTTGTGTCAAGCAACAACCTGAGATTGGAAGGATTTGGTTAAGGTATGATTTTCATAAGCAAGGAAAAAGCTGCAGGAACTTGGCATGCATTATATGCACAGTTCAGCTTGCTTTTAGATCTTCAATAAATTTTGAATGTCAAATGCTGTATGGCGTGGTATTGAATTTTTGATTTCGAGTCCCAGAGCCAATTATACCAAAAAAAAAAAAAAAAAGAGAGAGAGAGGGAGAGCTAGAAGATATATGATAATACCTAGCAGCATCCTCAAGATTGGTGGTTTCATTCACAACAAGCGGGGCAGGTGTCATCAGATCACCAACAATTCTACCATTGTTCTTAGTAAGCAGCTTCTGCATCTGATTGAATGTCTGCAATGTTCATCCATAATCAGAGAAGCAATGTTCTATAAAAAGTCACAAAGACGACACATGTTGCAGGGATAAATAAAGGAATAGCAAAACAGAGAGCAAAACATGACTGCCTAAATTCTAAAATAGATATACCAATTCCAGTAATTAATTTCTTACTCAGCAAATTTCACTCAATGGTCACTGAAATGGAAAGGGATAGTAGCTATTGTTAACCTTCGTTTGTTAAACAAGTTCTATCCTTTGAATCCAATACTAGCCTTAAAAAGTACCGAAATTATACATATTCCTATGCTCAATTTTCTAGCAGTGTTTTGTATTAGTTGGTATGCACAGTGTAAATCTGTAACATCATTGCAGTTAAAAGGTGCAAACTGGAAATTTCTGAAATACCAAAGATTCCAACTGCAGTTATCTGTCAGAATAATTTTATAAACAAATAAATAATAACTACATAAACATGAGGGTGCACTCACACACACACACACATTTGTAACACTTCAAATTGAAAACGCAACATCCAGAATACAAAGAAGACCGTTGATACATACTGTCCAAGAACTATCAGCATTGGGAAACAAGTTTGCTCCACCCTGACTGCCACCTGCTGGTCATAAATGAGAGAAATTAAAAGCTTTTCACCTCAAAATTTCAGAAAGAACAACAATATAAAACCAACATGAAAAATTGTAGTGCTAGCTTATCAATAAAAAGCCATCAAAGATAGCAAAATCCAGAATCAGATAAAAACATATGAAAAACAATACTATCAGATAAAAACATATGAAAAACAATACTATCTGCTTTAGATAAAACAGATCTTCAAGATTAAAGAAATCAAGAATCATCATTCTTCAAAAAAGTGATGCAGAAAATCCATTTCTTCTGTTAAAGAGCAAAAGCCTTAAAAAAAATTCTTTCTTGAGCCCTATGTTACACATTCACCAATCCATATTGAATCTGTCTCCAAGTCCTAAAGTCTAGCTAAGTCCAATCTTGTAATATCAAGCCCTCAACAACTTCATAAAGCTTTCTAATATTTCACCAAACGTCATAACCATTTTAGAATAACTTTATGTAGCTGGAAACCTAACATGCATGTCAACCTGGTGTTTGAGATCCATATCATTATCTATCCCAACATTTTCTAACAACTCAAAATTTCCCCACCAAAGCTAAAAAATAGAGAATTAACAAGGAGTTTATACCCAAAGGAAAATCAGGTCTTAAAAACAATGTTGACAATTCTTCTTTTGACAATTTCAAACATTTGAGGAAGAAACTTTCAATAAACATCCAATTCATCAAACTAAACAAAAAAATAAAAATTCGAAATAGAAGTACCTGAAATGGAGTTGAGTGCTAACAAGTCATAATCTGAAACAACGCCAACCTGCAACAAGTATATATCAAACCTAAAATAAATTACTGAAGCAAAGCAATACCACATCAAACGAATGAGATTTTTAAATAACCAACCAATAACATTCCAAATAAATGTAAAATAGATGATTATAGAAGTTTAACAGTACAAAAGCAATCATAATAATTAAAGATTACTAGAGGAAGAACAAAAACATGCACATCTTGTTTTAAAGAAAAACAGGGGAAAAAAGCTGTGCAGGTAATGTGCTGGTTGGCTATCAAGTTAAGTAGGTTATGAATTTAATACCAGTAAAGATTGGAAGTACCCACATGGACAAAAAATAGGTTGCACATTAAATCACATGTATTACTGCGAAAACAATGCTCAAAATTGAGGATCTTGAAAGATTGAAATATTAATTAAGCTTAATCCAAAGGTAATGACTCCATACATGAACTCAAATCCATGTGATAATCCCAAAATTTCTATCCCCATATTAGCATGAGTCATTTACAGAATTGAGAGATATGGAATTGGTCCAAATAAATAAATAAAAAGAACATAATTCATATGAAAGTTTCATGAAATTACCAATGTCCAATCATCATCAACCACTGGAAAGCCAGAAATTTTCTTCTCCACCAGAGCCTCTAATGCTGCATTTCATTCACAATAGCCCATGAATAAAGAAAGGTAAAGTAAACGATTCTAAGAATCACACCCCAAGAAGAAGAGAAAGAAGAAGAAGAAGAAGAAGAAGGAGGAAATGAAGTACCCTCATCAACAGTTGTGCTAGTTTTCACTACATGCAAATCCTCCTTCCTTGTCATAAAATCACCAACTGTATATGTCCCAGTTCTCGCCTACAAAATAAATAAAAAGAATAATTAACAAAAAGAAAAAAAGACGTTGAGGGGAATAAAGAAGTTAGGTAGTTTTTTCAGTTACCGAGCCGTTGTTGGTTACGGTTGATAACGCAGAAACAGGAAGCCGGTGGGGTGCAGAAAAACGCTGGGAGAAGCACAAACGATTTCGTTTGGGCATAGAAGTTGCAGGAAACAGAGGAAGAAATGGAGAGCAATGATAATTAAAGGGGGAGTGAGGAAGAAGAGAAACTGTAAAAGTGGTTAAAGACATGGATGAGGCCATGACAAAGAAGAAGATGAAGAAGAAGAAGGTTTTGATGGTTGTTAAAGAAAAGAGTAAGAGGGAGGAAGGATTTGCAGAGATACAGAGAGTTCTTGAAAGGAAAGCAGCGGAAGATTCATAAAGAAAAGTAGAGGAATGTGGAAAAAAGAAGGGAAATGAAAGCGCCGATTGGTCGGTCGCGACTTGTTTACTCGGTGTTTGTAGGCTATTGGTTTGGAGGGAATGGACCCACACTTGCTAGATACTTTAAATTATTGGTGGCTTTTTTCTTTCTTTTTTATTATTTAAAAAAAATAAAATTTTAAAATTAAATAATTATTTTTTTAAATCCAAAGACATTTATATTAATTTCGATATAATTCAAAAAGAAAAAATATAATTTATTAAAAAATTATATATATATATATATTTAATAATTTTATTTAATTTTTTCAATTTTAAAATTTTTTAATGGTAATAATTTTTGTAAACATGTAAAAATAGAGTGTGTTTATATATATTCTAAGGATTTAGAGGAATTATTTTTGCAATAAAAAAAAGTATAAATAAAAATTTATGCTAATTGGAAGAGAAGTTGTGGGACGTTGTAATTTGTATTTATGTTGAATTTTCAATGTTCATATTATTGACAAAAACAAGAGACAATTTCAAAATTTCCCACTTATCTATCAAGACAACGTAATTGTTTTGTCCACCCTAAAATTAAAATAATTTGTTTTGTTCTTTTTTTTTTCTAATATATTTTGTCAACCCTAAAATAGAAAATAATGATAGTAATTCTCCATCAACATCCTATAGATTTGAGATTCAATTAATAAATTTTCAAATAAAAAAGGAAAATATTGAATAATCTTATTCTATTCGTGAAACTTTTAAAGAAAATTATTATATTGTGTTTCTTTAATATTGTGTAAAAAGTAGATGTGGCCTTTAGCCATAATTAATTGAGCTTAAAAATATTAAAATTAATTTATGAGGTAAACACTATAATACTAAAAGTTATATATGACGTGTAATATTATAAAAAAATAATAATTTTTTTAATTTTATTTATTTCACATAAATATTTTTTTAAAAAATATTTTTTTATATTTTTTAGCATTCAAGATATTAAATAAAATATTTTTCTGATTAAAAAAAAAATTAAATTATTTTTAAAAAAATTGCTTCTTAGTTTTAGAAGATGAAGTCATTTTTTATTTTCTAGATATTGATAACCTATGATATAAATATGTACTATTAATTTAATATTACAATTTAATAATAAAAAAATATTATTTTTTTAGATAAATTTTTTATAAATAATATTTTTTCATATATAAATTATTTTTCATGAAATAAAGTGCATTTTGACACTCCTTTATGTCAAAAATTTAGAAGATGGAGACTCCACGACACAAGAAAATTTGATCTATAAATTAAAGAATAATATTTTATCCTGATCAACGGTAATGTGAACACATTTCCTTTCAATTTTAATTTTCGAATAAAATTATAATTAAAATTTATGATAAAATTGGAATTTTTACCCTTAATTAGGCCTAATAAGTAATAGTGTAAGAGAATTTTTGTAACGTTATTTAATTTTTGTTTAAACTAAAAATATATGTTAATTATAATAATTTTTGTAAGCATGTAAATATAGTGTGCGTATATATATATACATTCAACTATTTATGAAATTTTTGCAATCCAAGAAAGTATAATTAATGTAACATCCCTAATTTTCAAATAATTATTATATATATTATTCTAACTCTGATATTGTGGACTTCGCGTATGTACTTTCATTTCGTGGAAATTCAATCGTCGCCCGGATCTGTAATTTCGGACCGAGCAGATAAGCTGCTAGAACTATTTCAGAACTGAGTCAAGATTATAGGCTACCCCACCGTTTTCAAACGTTCTGGACGCGTTCCAGTTGTTAGATTTGGTATAGGTAAACTCGAACTCTACATTACTCAAATTTTGCCTTGTACTGGGTTAGAATAAAATTTATAAAATATTCGTAGATGATAAGAAAATTACGATTCCTATTGCAATAGTCTTATAATATTGTTAAGGACCGCGGGGCAAGTTTATAGAATTTTTAAAGTTTGTTTGGATAGTTTTTGAAAAATATTAGTTTTGAAATCTTATAATTGAGTTGTCTGATGTTGTGATTATTGCTTAGTTTGGAGGGCCCAGGAGGGGCTATATAATGACGATGAGATATGGGTTGAGTTTAGAAGTGTTATTTGAACTATTTTGCAGGTTGGGTAGGTCATAGGTATAAGGGAGAATCTGTCGGATTTTCAGCACAACTTAGGGTGTCTTTAGTCTTTTCTAAACTTGTATTGAGTCAAATATATTAAATAATTATAATAAAATTGTCAGGTGAGCCGGGACAGTCTTCCTCCTCCGCCCAGCCACCGTAGTGACCTCGGTTCAAGTTTGTGAGTAAAATATTAATTTTAATTGTAATTTCGATATTATTATATGTTCAAGCATGCCCATGCATCACTTATAAATATGTATCTATGTAGTTAAATACTAGGCACGTTTTATATTGTATTCATAATTATTGAAGTGTCATAGATGTTGTTTGTGGTAATTTGGAGTAGTGTGTGTGCGTGGCGTGCGTGTGGCATGGTATTGGATATGGACAGGACGGGTAGACACGGCTTGAGAGACACTCACTGGGACCCGATCCTTCGGGATAGACACGGCTTGAGAAACACTCGCTGGGACCCCGCATTTGGTTTATTAAGTGAAAGTTCGGCTTGAGAGACACTCGCTGGCAGAGCTTAAATTAAGAGGGTTGTATGGGGGATCAGCTCCCATATATGTATTGCTTGATAGTGTTGGGTATGTGAGTGCTCCAAATTGCCTTTTTGCTGTTATGATATGAAAATTATGACGATGTTGTATTTCACTTCACAAGGTGCATTAGCTTTAGATAGTTATAGAGATTATGATTAAAATTGGTATTTTACTCTCTGAGTTGAACGCTCACTCTTGTTCATCTATTTTTCCAGGCTACAGGAGGATTATTTGTTGTGGCTAACCTGCTCTTCTTCTTCGCAGGTCCATTAATAGTATTTAAAGTATTTTGTACAATTGAGTTAAATTTTAGACTCCGCATGTGTTAGAAGCACTTATTTTATTTTGGGCCTGTATTATAAAAGTTATGTTGGACCTGTAAAATTATTAACTGTATGCATGATGGGATTGGACGAGGGAGTTGAGCTCCCATTTGAGTTATGACCTTTTGATTATGTGGAGGGTGAGCTGAGCTCCCTAATTTATTATATATTGTGTTTACAGGTAGGGCGAATCTAAAACTCTCCGTTAAATGGTCCATTTTATGGCCAGACTCTGTCCGGTTGAATTCTTGAAATTAGGCCCAAATGGGCCTTAGAGTTGGGTTGAGGAATAATTAGGCTTACTACGGGCCTCGGGGGCTTTAGGCTGGCTCAAGTCCTAGTGCCAGTCCGACCCATAGGTTGGATAGTGACAAAAGTGGTATCAGAGCTTAGGCTTTAGATTCATGGAAAAGTGTGCACCTAGAGTTGTCACATGCGGAGTATAGGATTATGTTTCATCTTTTTTCTGTAATTCTTCATTTCTAGATTCTGCATTATTCCTCAGTTAATATAAGAGTGCTTCAGTTTAGCACTTCAGTTTTATGAAGTACATAGAAGTGTGAAATAGAGTTAGCAGACATGTTGAGGTCTGCCATGGAAATACGTTCTCTAAGAAACACTATATTTCTCAGTATGGGTCTAAGTGTTGTGTCTATCTGGTGCGAGGCATGAGTACATAAAGGTGAGTTTTGATAGTATAATTGCACTAAATAAGGGTGAGGATACCACTGCTGGCAGTCGCCAATGGATGACCCAGTTAGAGTAAGTTTATGATAATAGTAGATTCAAGAGAGATAAGAGATTAGGAGACCTAGTCTGTCAGGACGTATCATAGTAACTATACAATGTTCTCGATGTCTGCTTTGTAAGCTGCAAATTACAGTACCAACATGAGATTATTGTGTAGAGCGTGCATCCCCGTGGTGCTCTATAATGAGGGTGTTTGCGGATAGCCTCTGTTTTGGTATAATTATGCCAGAACAGAGTTCTATATCTGCAGAGGAGTTGGGAACTCCTGGTTAGGGATCTAGAGCTAGAATATCGAAAGGTCAAAGTTGGGTGGTAACTAGAGTCAGTAACTCGGTTACCCTAGCATGAGCTCGAGTTACATCAAGAGTTGCCATCAGACTAGAGGTTGCGGATTAGTTACAAAGTAAAGGTGACATCTATAGAGTGAAACCATCTAGTCTTCGGTATGGAATTTTGGATGGTTTTTGCAGTACGACAGACGTTTTGCTTAGAGCTTAGTGAGAATAGTATAGCTTGTGTGTATCAGCAAGGTGTAAAGTACAACCCTACTACCGAGGGAAGGTCAGAACTATGAATTGATGATTCACAGGGCTATGATATGATAAGAGAGTCACTAATTTGACATGGTTTTGGCAAGGTGGTAAATGTAGTACTTTTGTTGTAGTAAGTTAGGGTATAGTCCTATCTTTTCAGAAGGGATAGAAGGTTATTACTGATAATGATGACTTATGGAGTAGTGTCCCAAATGAGATTGTAGCGTGAGATAAAGAGTTGTTAGCTCAGGTGTTCTGGAGAGGGTACAAGTTTCATGTAGGAATTATAAGATGTAAGATCAAGATGTATGTAAGTCTTTAAATTGAATGACGGGTTTGGATACCTAGTATTTTAAGTTTCAGCTAATTAAATGGATATGAAAAATTAGAGTTGCTACAGATCCCCTCCCTAAGGTAGTAGGGGGTAGTATGTAGTCCAAAAGGGTAAGAATAGAGATCACGCAGTGAAGTATGACTACTATTCCCTAAGTTCATCGTTAGCTTCTTAATGCTTAAGATTAAAGTATACTCCAAATAAAGTAAAAGAAAAAGGACAAAAGTTAGCATCGATAAATCATAGAATATGTATATATATATATATATATAGATGGAGTGTGGTTCAAATGCAGTAGGAGAGATAGCCTAAATGCCAGTAGAAGTCTAGCTAGGGTAGTTAGAGGATCAATTCTGAGTAACATTGAGGTATAGATGACATGGTAGGGATAGTGGAAAGGTATAAGTTTCTGATATGACAATCAGGTGCAACAAGAAAATAGAGCTAAAGGATGGAAGAGTGAAAGTTCATATTTGGGTAAGATAAAAAGAGTTGGCTAAAGAATAAACTGGAAAAACATATTAGGATAAGATTAGGAAGAATAGAGCTAAAATACTGAGGAGGTGAATGTGGTTCTAGGAAGGGTAAACGAGATAAACAAAAAAAATAAATAAAATAAGGATAGAGAGTGTAGAAAAGGATGGCATTAGGAAGAACATTGTTAAGTCATGGAACCCAGAAGTACAGGACTTAGAGCAGGTCATAATTGATGTAGTGTTAGAAGCCTAAGCCTAGAGCTTAGAGTTACAGGATCCGGATTAGACCTTATCTGTTTTCTACCGCCAAGGTAGGATAATGGGGCAATGACATAAGAAGCCTTTTAGTTATTGATAGTATAATGGAAATTAGGTGAGGTGTGCGACCAAAGTAGGTAGTAACTGTTGAGCGTGCTGTGGTAACTTGAATTGTATTATCAGATAAAGAAGCAAGATCAGTAGGAGTAAGTTGGATAAAAGTTAACATAAGGGATATAAATATGCAAGATGAAGGACAATGTCACAGAAGCTTGATATTAAAATTTAGAGTAGTGAGACCTAGAGTCAAAAATTAGAGTTAGACATATATTTTTAGTGTGATCGATAAAATAATTATGTAAAAAAAAAGAGTAATAATAAATAAATAAATAATAGTATGATAATATGTAGCAGAACGCTAATAACGGTCAGAATAGGACAAGATAGGTATAGGTGTAATTATAAGATATTGAGAAGTACATGGATTAGAGGAGTGATTGTTGGTAAGATTGGAGTAGATCTGAAAGAATCTGTGAATGCTTTTATCTTCTAGAATATAACTAAGTATAAGGAGCATTGGACAAATAATTATAAGTATAGAAGATAAATGAAGAGTAAAAAGGAAATAGTAAATTCTAGGATGATATGTCAGGCAGGACAACAGTATAACAAATGGTAGATACAATTGATATCTTGTAATAACGCACAATAATTACAAAGAAATAATGAAACTAAAAAGGGAGACTAAGGGGTATTAGCTAAATCTTGTTTATCAAACAATGGTATACCATAAATGGTGGGAGAACATTTCTCCTTCTTTTCAAATTGGCTCGTGTTTCGATTCTAGGAGATTATGTTAAGAAGAGAGGTCGTGTCAAAGTGACCCAATTAATTGAAAATTTGATGGGCGTTAGTACATATCCAATCTTTTGAGGTGAAATGATGATAATGGTGTACCTAATGTTAAGTATTAAAAAATGATCAGAGAGGTGACAGGAGTTAAATCGAGCTAGTTACTAGGGCTTACAACCCTTTTGAACTATAAGCTGGAGGAAGTGCTATTTGCTAATGAGTTACAGCGAATGAAATTATTGCTAATAGGAAAAGTTGAGGCTAAAGTTTGGAAAGCTATGTGCAGTATATGTGATTATATTAAGGAGAATGAATACGTGAAGTATTTTATTCAGAATTAAGGCATGGCACATATTTCCCACAGCCGTGTTAGTCATATGAAACTTATAATTTCTGGGGCTCCTATCCATCTAGGATGAGTAATTTCCTACTAGGCTGGTAGGGAATGATAATGTTCTGATAGGTAAGTTGGGAAAGGGGATACAAAAAGAATTTTCTATGGTTAATTACAAGTGTTACGTAATGTGAAGAATGTGCTGATAGGAGTCAATCGTAAAGTTAGAATTCTCAAAGTAATGGAACTAGTAATCAAGATAAGACTAAGAAAAAAAAAAAAAAGAAAGTTAAAGTTGATGATGGGATGGACATCCTTGAAGGAAAAGGTGTAAGGGTAAGATAGGACTAAGATTAAGGAATAAGTACAACATGTTGAAAAGATATCAACGATAGCAGAAATAGGAAAAGAATGTGGATAAGATCCAAATGACAGGAAGAAAGCTCAGTAGAGCTAGTTATAATGATGAGGATAAGAAGGAATAGGTATGCTAGGAACACACTAAGAGATGTTTGAAACAAGTTATTATGAGATGATAAATTAAAGGAGTAGTAGAGCCTCGATCTGAGTGCCAATGTGTCAGAAGTAGGCCACATACTAAGAAGCTTTAGGAAGAAGTCTATATATTTTCATTCCAGAGAAGAAGTGGGAAACGATAAAGTTACATTAACTGGGTTGTCAGGGAATACAAATACATTTGTCCTATAAGAGAAGAGACCCAGTTCACTTTCCAATATTGATAAGTGGTGTAGGGTACGCTTGATACTTGGATGGAGTTCTACATAACTAGTTATATAAGATAGACAAGAACTGGTCTAAGGACCTTAGTAATGACACAAAAGAGATTGAAAATTTGAAGTATCATGGGAGTGAGAAGATTTATAGGTATTGACTATTGAGGTCATAGGACAATTAAAGGTTTCGAACGAGATGTATATGATAGGTGCTACAGGAAAGCATTTCATAGGATACTATAAGGTAAGGAACATAAGTCATGTTTTTTGAAAACAAAGATTATTGAAACAAAGGAATGAGGACTGAAGTCACCAAGAGACACGTTAGGGCGTATTAAAAGTGAGGTAAGCGCCAAAGTTAATTAAAGTTATCAGATATCAAGTCGAGAGTAGTGGAGTTTTAATGAGTACTAGAGATGACAAAAAAAAAGAGAGGTAAACGAGTAGTCAGATGTGATGGTTTAGACTCAGAAGGAGGATAGTAGCTGGCATACTACGACAGGGGTAGATAGACATAAAAATTTTTAACCATCCATGCAGATCCAAGGCGGAAAGATGTAAAATTTGCAATTGGTGACCGTGTTCTTAAAGGTTTCTCCTATGAAAAGGGTTATGAGATTTGGAAAGAAAAGACAAATTGGCACTCCGTTATATAGGACCTTTTAAGATCATGGACAGAGTGGGAGCAGTTGCCTATCAGTTAGAGTTGCCACCAAACCTTTCTCATGTCCACCTCGTATTCCACATTTTCATGCTTAGAAAGTATGTTCCCGATCCTTCTCATGTGCTGCGACCAGACACAGTGGAGTTAAATGAGAATTTGATCTTTGAGGAACAACTAGTAGCCATAGTAGACTATCAAATGAAACAACTTTGGTCAAGGCAAATCCTTATGGTTAGTCTTATGGAGGAGTTAATCTATGGAGGAATGCACTTGAAAGTTAGAGCGGGATATGCGCAACAAGTGCTTATAAGTTTGATATGCAACTATGTGTCATTATTCTGCCTTGTATAAAATTTGAGGACGAATTTTCAATAAGGGGGGAAGAATGTAACATCCCTAATTTTCAAATAATATATATATATATATATATATATATATATATATATATATATATATATATATATATATATATATTATTCTAACCCTGGTATTGTGAACTTCGCGTATGTACTTTCATTTCGTGGAAATTCAATCATTGCCCGGATCTGCAATTTCAGGCCGAGCAGATAAGCTACTGGAACCATTTCAGAATCGGGTCAAGATTATAGACTACCCCACCGTTTTCAGACGTTCTAGACTCGTTTCAGTTGTTAGATTTGGCATAGGTAAACTCGAACTCTACATTACTCAATTTTTGCCTTGTACTGGGTTATAATAAAATTTATAAAATATTCGTGGATGATAAGAAAATTACGATTCCTATTGCAATAGCTTTATAATATTGTTAAGGACCGTGGGGCAAGTTTATAGAATTTTTAAAGTTAGTTTGAATAGTTTTTAAAAAATATTAGTTTTGAAGTCTTATAATTGAGTTGTCTGATGTTGTGATTATTGCTAAGTGTGGAGGGCCCAGGAGGGGCCATATAATGATGATGATATATGGGTTGAGTTTAGAAGTGTTATTTGAACCATTTTGTAGGTTGGGTAGGTCATAGGTATAGGGGAGACTCTGCTGGATTTTCAGCACAACTTAGGGTGTCTTTGGTCTTTTCTAAACTTGTATTGAGTCAAATATATTAAATAATTACAATGAAATTGTCAGGTGAGCCGGAACAGCCTTTCTCCTCCGCCTAATCGCCGCAGTAACCTCAGTTCAAGTTTGTGAGTAAAATATTAATTTTAATTGTAATTTCAATATTATTATTCAAGTATGCCCATGCATTACTTATAAATATGTATCTATGTAATTAAATACTAAGCACGTTTTATATTATATTCATAATTGTTGAAGTATCATGGATGTTGTTTGTAGTAATTTGGAGCAGTGTGTGTGCGTGGCGTGCATGTGGTATGGTATTGGATATGGACAGGACGGGTAGACACGGCTTGAGAGACATTCACTGGGACCCGATCCTTCGGGGTAGACACGGCTTGAGAGACACTCGCTGAGACGCCGCATTTGGTTTATTAAGTGAAAGTCCAGCTTGAGAGACACTCGCTGGTAGAGGTTGGATTAAGAGGGCTGTATAGGGGATCAGCTCCCATATATGTATTGCTTGACAGTGTTGGATGTGTGAGTGCTCC
The DNA here is from genome assembly GCF_030052815.1 of Hevea brasiliensis. Taxonomy (NCBI): domain Eukaryota; kingdom Viridiplantae; phylum Streptophyta; class Magnoliopsida; order Malpighiales; family Euphorbiaceae; genus Hevea; species Hevea brasiliensis. Next base: position 28,683,229 of record NC_079506.1, read on the forward strand.
AAATTACTTTTTTGCTATTATGATATGAAAATTAGGACGATGTTACATTTCACTCCACAGGGTGCATTAGATTTAGATAGTTATAGAGATTATGATTAAAATTGGTATTTTACTCTCTGAGTTTAACGCTCACTCTTGTTCATCTATTTTTCCAGGCTACAGGAGGATTATTTGTTGTGGCTAACCTGCTTTTCTTCTTCGCAGGTCCATTAATAGTATTTAATGTATTTTGTACAATTGAGTTAAATTTTAGACTCCGTATGTGTTAGAAGCACTTATTTTATTTTAGGCCTGTATTATAAAAGTTATGTTGGACCTGTAAAATTATTAACTGTATGCATGATGGGATTGGATGAGGGAGCTAAGCTCCCATTTGAGTTATGACCTTTTGATTATGTGGAGGGTGAGCTGAGCTCCCCAATTTATTATATATTGTGTTTACAGTTCGAACGAGTCAAAAACTCTCCGTTAAATGGTCCATTTTATGGCTGGACTCTGTCCGGTTGAATTCTTGAAATTAGGCCCAAATGGGCCTTAAAGTTGGGTTGAGGAATAGTTAGGCTTACTACGGGCATCGAGAGCTTTAGGCTGGCCCAGGTCCTAGTGCCAATCCGGCCTATAGGTTGGGTCGTGACAATTAAAAATCAAGAAAAGTTGTGGGAGGTTGTTTATTTGCATTTATGTTGAATCTTCAATATTTAAATTATTAATAGAGACAGGGGGCAATTTCAAAAATTTCCACTTATATATCATGATAGTTAATGTGTTTGTTTTATCCATTGACAGAACGTAATGTAATGCAATATAATCAATTATATAATATAATCAAAATAGTAATAGAATATAACTATATCGTTACATTTCAATATTTAGTCTAATTTTGTAATTTTAATATTTAATTTATTTATAGTGTTAATAATAAGTGATATAGTTGCAATGATTGGTAGTCCAATAATAATGATAGTAATTAGTGGTGGTGATGGCAATAACGATGATTTAGTGGTGGTGATGACAAAATGAGATAGGGGTGATGGTAACAAGATGAGATAGTGATGGTGGCAGTGACCAAATAATAGTAGAGGTAATAATGGCTACATAGTGATAATAGTAGTGGTGGTGATAACAATAATGATAATGATGGTAATAGTAGTAATAACAATAGTGGTCAAATAATAATGGTGGTAATATTGATAAAAAATTAAAATAAATAATTGTGATTATATTTATTTTTATATATAATTTAATAATCATTATATTTTTTTAAGTATAATTGATTATATTATATAATTATTATTTTATTATACTAAGTTTTTATTATTAAATAACATAATTAAATGTACAATATAAATCAAGATTATATTATAACTTTAATTACATAATAACTTAAAATCAAATAATGACATTCTCCACCATCATCATATAAATTTAAGTTTCAGTAGTAAGTTTTCAAATCAAAGAAGGATATTCAACTCAATAAAGTTTTTAAAAAAATTATTATATTGTATTTTTATCCATGATAATAAAAGTTATAAATAAATATAATAAAAAAATAATTTTCTTAACTTCAAAGAAAATTACACAAACCTTTTAACTTATTAGGATTTTCCTAATTTGATTGATGACTAACACTCCTTTGGGCCAAATATTTAGGAAATGAAAACTTTGTAAGACAAGAAAATGGTGAGAATGAATGCCAAGATAGCCAACGAAACCAGTCACGTGTTTGGACTTTCACCAATGACAGTACAACACTTAGTCAAGTCGGCTTACCTCCTTTACTAAAATCAAAGAAGCTTGCTTTTGAGTGAGAGTGATAGAGATACACCTCTGAGTGTTTTACTCATCTCTAGGAAAATTCTGTACTTGTCCATAATGTGATGTTCGGATATTCGGAAAGTCCTCAAGCTTAGGATAAGAAAAAATGTAACATGTGCAAGTAATTGTCAATGAAATTGTTAATTACATTATTTTTGGGAATTTGCTATATTAAGTGAGTTGTAAAATCTTACTACTAAATAAATATTTTGGGAAGAAAGATTGGCTAATAATTATGGATAAATTTTAACAATTATCTCTAGACTTATATAATTATAATATTACAATACTTCAACTTTAAAATGTAACATAAAACTCCCTAAATTTTCAAATTTTACATAGTAAAATTTCTTTGATTTTCAATTATTGATTTTCTAGTTAGAAACTGACGTGAACAACTTCCACATAGTGCTTAGTCAACATTTATCTCTCATCTCTTATGAAAAGTGTAAAATTATTTTGTCTATAGAGAAGAAAAGGATTCAATTTACACATGACTTGAGAGAGGAAAAAGAAATACTGACTAAGCTCCATATTGGAATTGTCCAGGTCAGCATCTAACTGAAAAATCAGTAATTAAATATTAGAGATATTTTACTGTGTAATATGTAAAAGTTGATGGGGTTTTATATTTTATTTTTAAGCTGAGGGACTGTAATATTATAGTTAGATATGCTCAGGAACAGTTGTTAAAACTTATTTCAATATTTATAGAAAACTATATGTTTGTTTAACAATGCGTTTAGAGACCTAAAACTTTTTTTTAATAACAATATCATTTTAAATGTTATTTAAAAAAAGTAGTTTGAAAAAAGTTATTTTATTATTTTAATATTTTTATAACTAAAATTTATTAAATTTAATTTTAAATTATTTTTTAATATTATCTAATTAGTATATATAAAAAGATAATTTTCTGAACAGCAATTTTAACAATAAAATTAAACAGTTGTTATATGTTTTTATTAAGAGTTGAGTCATGCGCATGAGAAGAGACATATTCGTTGATGCATTAATTATTTGTTCAACTTTTTTATGGACAACTCATGTAACTTAATTTGATCATGTATGAGTCTCAAGTCCTCATACTACTAATTTTATTTAACAAAACTTCACCATTGTGGCTTATGATATTGAATTATGGGAATGGATCCTTTTCCGTTTTGTGAATGTATGCAAGTGAACTTGTTGAGTTTTGATAAATTGTATGGATTGAATAGTTGATATTGTTACTTTCCACAAGTCATATTAGACTAATTTTTAGATGAGACTATGCTGGATTTAAAAGCAACTAATGAGTTGGGTATGTAACAGCAAAACCTAAATAAAATGGGTGTTATGAATACTAATGCACATGATTAAAATTATAGAGTTCAATAGTAAGAGATTTGAAAATTTTCATTTCTTCTCTCTTTCTATTTTTAGAGAGAGAGCTTCTCTTTGGATTTGCTTTTTTTTTTTTTTTTTGTTTAACACTTTTCCTGCCACTCTGTTGGTCTCTCTTGCCCATCCAAGCAGGAGAGAGTCTTTTTTCCCTTGATTTAGTCATGAGTTCCCTCCCCACCCTCACTGTTGAGATGCAAATACTTTTTTTTCATTTGATTTTAGCAGCTGCTTCCTGAATGTGGAGGGTTTGTTTAGGCTGCTTAGTCTCTATATCTAATCTATTCTTTATTGTTTGTGTTTAATACAGGTTTTAGAAGACAAAGCATCAATGTAACTCCCTTGGCTTACGATGGCACGAAGATATGTTATGTAGTGAGGATGGTACCTTACTGGGTTCTATTTGGCCCGCAAGGTGCAATCGAGTAGCCAAAGAGCTCTGCCCCTCTTTTCTCTGCCGATAATGTGATGCTTTTGACGATTTGGCTTTTTCTTTAACATAGGATTTTCTTTAATTGACTCGTACTTAAATAATAATTAATAAATTATACAATAAAAATTATAAATATTTTTTTTATAATAAAATAAATTATTTTAAAATAAATAAATATAAAAATTTAAACTCAAAACCTTCTTAATTTCTACGCACTAAAAATAAAGAAAAATCAACCGAGTTATCCTCTTATTAGCAAAATTGCTTGATTTGCACGCTGCTATTTAGCCTTATGTTCATGTTCATCCAACTAATTTATTGAAAAGAAAAATTTGAAATTACAACTCTACCCTGACCTAATTGTGTGAAAGATTAATCAAGAAATGTAGATATTTTGGTAAATTAATGTCGACACCTTGTACGTGGCGTGTTACATGTTTTTCATTGTAAAAATAAATATAAGTTAAAAAGCTATAAAAATAATTTTATTTCTTTTCTTTATAAAATACATAAAACATGTAATAATAGCATAGGAATGAATGGGGCTGTAGAGAATCTCGTAGACGTAGTAGTAGGAATTTGCCGTTTTTCCCTTAAATTCAGTCCAAGCTAACCAACCAAACAGTATATCCCGTCCACGCGCTCCTACAGCACGTGTTCCTAACCGCTAGTTCCCTGTATGACGGTAACCCAGTATACTTCTTGACCCTGTCATCTCTGGGCCCCTTACTCTCACCAAATCCAACGGCAGAGATCTCTCCTCTGCATCATCCTAGGGTTTTCTCTTGATCCAAACCCTTACTTCCTTTATATCCTTCTTTCAGCCCTCTAATTCTCTTTCCTTTTCAGTGCCGTTCCATCCCCTCTTCCTCCCTTATCACACTCTCTGTTACTTCTTCACGCGCTGCCAGTCCCTTGGCGGCCAAAGTCACCGTTTCCTTCTCCGCCTTCCCTCTCCTCCTCTATCAAAAACCCAAAAACACCAAAAAAAGAAAGGGCAAAAGACGAAATAAAAACAACAGTATCTCGGTTAGTCATTGTATCGAACATTTGCTGTGCGCTTTTATCACTTTTTCTTTGTTTAAGCTAGGGTTTGGTTTAGCATAGACAGATAGAGTTAGGGTTTGTTGTTTTGTTTTATTAGAATAAACAGAGGAGGGGGAAGATAAATTGAAAAAAAGTTAAAAAAAAATTGAATAGAAATTTTTCAAGAAAAAAGAAAGGGAGAAATGGCACAGGTTCAAGTCCCGGTTCAGGCTCAGGGTGTCAACGGCGGAGCAAACCAGCAGTTCGTGCCGACGTCTCTTTACGTCGGGGATCTGGAGGCGAACGTGACCAATTCGCTTCTGTACGATCTGTTTAATCAAGTCGGGCAAGTGGTTTCAGTTCGGGTTTGCAGTGACTTGACTACCGGACGATCGCTTGGTTATGGCTACGTTAACTATAGCAATCCTCAAGATGGTTAGTATTTTTTTTTTCGGAAATTTTTATTTTTGTTCCATTTTTTAGTATTAATAATTTATGGATGTGTTGATTTCTGATTAATCAAGTAAAGGGAAGATAGATTATTTACACCTGTTTGTGTTTGGTTTAAATGAACTAGAATTCTAGAATTCATGTAGAGTGAATTCTTGTTAGAATTCATTTCCAAATGAATTTGTGTATTTGCAATGATATAACTCAACATACAGAATTTATTATTATTTTGAAATTAAATGCGGAATTTAATTGTAATTTATAACTGAAGTTCATATATTCTTAATATTTTGCAAAACAAAACCCTTCTTAAACATTATATGGAATAAAGCTTATTATTATTATACTGATTGTGTAATTAAGTTATTTTTATTTTTTAAAATGCCCTTAATATGATATATATATATATATATATATATATATATATATATATATATATATATATATGCGCAAGAAATAAGTTTATTTTAATTATGCACAAATTTTGTTTAATATTTAATTTCAAAAAATTGATTCCAAATGTTGTGTGTGAGAGAGAAAGGTAGAGAAGACATTTTGGTCCAAAAAATGTTAAGTGTTAATTTTTTGGAATTCATTTGAAATTTCAACTGTTTTGATAGAATTTGGTTTTAGTTATGTTGAATTCCATGCGGAATTGAAATATACATTTTTTTTTTTCAAACCAAACATATAAAACATAAAATTCAATTGAATTTTCAGAAAATTTTACAGAATTCATTTTATCAGACATACCCTAACATTGTTGTTGTCAAGTTGCATGCATTACTGCCAACTGTCGATAAATCCTTGTTCATGTAGGTGGCTTGGTTGTGAATTTCCTTGTTTGTTTTGTATTCCTTTTAGAAGAAAATTTTTTAAATGCAGTGCCAGCTCTACTTTTAGGAGTGATTCTGTAATTATGATAGTGTTATGTTTGAAAAAGTGAAAATCAATTCTAATTTTAATATCAAAATAAGAGAGATGAAAACGAAAGAAAACAAAGAAGGTGGGTAAAATTTTTATATTGATATGGGATCAGCTGAATAATGAATAATAAACCTTGGTTTTGCAATGAAATGATAGAAGTTAAAGGACCATAATAAGTGTGTGTGATTCTAGGGCTGGCTTTGGAACTCCTCACCTAACTTCAAGAAATCTTTCTGTATTGAAGCCATTGATAGCACATGACTTTCACAATTGAATAGTGAGAGTCATCGGTTGAGTGTGAGGTTATTCATTGAAGTCCATTGAGGATTTGCTGTTGTTGGATCCGTGGGGTTGATAAAATGGATTATCTCTGTTCCATGTGTAACATTTTGGTTTCTGCAAAGTTACCCATGCAACCATGAGATTATTGGTTCAATCCTTCTTCTCTCATGTTCCAAAACATGAAAAAGATTATGTGTTGGGTATCGTTGGTTCAATGTATAAAGCCCGTAAATTTGTTGTGCTTGGAATGACTTGTGAATTGGGGAGCTTTATCTTGAAGGATATCATACATTGTTAGGACTTCTGCTGGAATGTGGTAGAGAATGACTAATGCACAGCTTATCTATGCAATGAATGTAGTTACACAAGGCACAAAGTGCGTGTTAAAATTGAAGACTTTCTTGCTTCATGCATCTGCATTGAGGCTCCTAATCTCTCTCTCTTTCCCCATCTATTTATATGTATATACTTTTGACAGCTGCAAGGGCATTGGATATGCTAAATTTCACTCTTCTCAATGGAAGCCCCATTAGAATCATGTATTCTCATCGTGACCCAAGTATTCGCAAAAGTGGGTCTGGGAACATATTTATCAAGGTATTCCCTTCAAATGATTAGGTGCTGTGCTTGATGCTATGGATTTTTGTGTAATTTTGACTTCCCAATCCACAATATACATTTTGTGACTGAAATTGTATATGCAAATTTACCAGAATTTAGACAAGGCGATTGACCACAAAGCATTGCATGATACTTTCTCGGTATTTGGGAACATTCTATCTTGCAAGGTGGCTACAGATTCCTCTGGCAAGTCAAAGGGCTATGGCTTTGTACAGTTTGACAATGAGGAAGCTGCCCAAATGGCTATAGAGAAGTTAAATGGTATGTTATTGAATGATAAGCAGGTGTATGTTGGACCTTTTCTTCGCAAACAGGAAAGAGAGAGTGCAATTGACAAGACAAGATTTAACAATGTCTTTGTAAAGAATCTCTCAGAAGCAATAACTGATGATGATTTGAAGAAAATTTTTGGTGAATTTGGAACAATCACTAGTGCTGTGGTGATGAGGGATGGAGATGGAAAAACAAAGTGCTTTGGATTTGTCAACTTCGAGAATGCAGATGATGCTGCTAGAGCTGTTGAGGCCCTTAATGGAAAGAAATTTGATGAAAAGGAGTGGTATGTTGGGAAAGCCCAGAAGAAATCTGAAAGGGAAACTGAATTAAAACTTCGTTTTGAGCAGAGTATGAAGGAGGCGGCTGATAAATTTCAAGGGGCCAATTTGTACATTAAAAATCTAGATGATAGCATAGGTGATGATAATCTTAAGGAGCTCTTCTCTCAATTTGGTACAATCACATCATGCAAGGTATGTAGTAGCATTCTGTTTTTGAATGGCAACTCACATGTATGATTTGCTTGATTAATCAAGTGATTGAAGGTCAAGTCACACACATTTTCACGTGAATAGGTTATGCGAGATCCTAATGGAATAAGCAGAGGTTCAGGGTTTGTTGCGTTCTCTACTCCAGATGAGGCGTCTAGAGCTGTAAGTGAGATTTTTTTTTCTCTTTTTCTTTTGGTGCATTTTGTAAATGCTATGTTAAAATGATACATAATTCATTTGTTTGATAGCTCATGGAGATGAATGGCAAAATGGTTGCAAGCAAACCTTTATACGTTGCACTTGCACAAAGAAAGGAAGATAGAAGAGCCAGGTTGCAGGTACAATTTTTCTTCATGACATTTTGATCCTCCTGTTAGTAGTTGGTAGAGATAGGTTTTGTTGATATATACCTCCTTAATTATTGCACACAAATACACATGCTTGAATGCATTGATGCCTCCTCTTTACCTTCTTAGTGAGATGTTGCCTTGCGTGGCTTAGATGAAATACATGAATACTGTCTTTTTCTTGTTGTCTAAATCACTGTGGCAGTGATATATTTATCTTTTCCTCATATTGGTCCATTTCAAATGTTTATGTTTATATCCTTTCCTTTAATTTTTATTTCCTCTAACAGTTATGTTTGTTATGGGTTTTCTTTTTTCTGTACAGGCTCAATTTTCTCAAATGAGGCCAGTTGCAATGCCACCATCAGTTGCTCCTCGTATGCCAATGTACCCCCCTGGTGGTCCAGGACTTGGACAACAGATATTCTATGGACAAGCCCCACCTGCTATCATACCTCCTCAGGTAATTCCTCTTGATGTTGTTTTCCTCAATTATATCTATTTTGTGTTTCTCAGTTGATAATTATACATTTGCTTTTTGATTAATCAAGTTCAGTATTTATTTTTCCATTATTTAGGTACAAATAATCTGACTGACATGGTGCTTTCTTTGTTATGATTTATGTCATTTTAGCCTGGATTTGGATATCAGCAGCAGCTTGTACCTGGTATGAGGCCTGGTGGGGCTCCTTTGCCAAATTTCTTTGTGCCAATGGTTCATCAGGGGCAGCAGGGACAGCGTCCTGGTGGTCGACGGGCTGGAGCTGCTCAGCAATCCCAGCAGCCAGTGCCACTCATGCAGCAGCAGGTTGGCATTGGTCTTTCTCCCTAAGATTATTGACATTGGTGATACCTCTTGTCTAATTGCTTTCATTAATGACAGATGCTTCCAAGGGGGCGTGTCTATCGCTACCCTCCTGGGCGTGGCTTGCCTGATGTTCCAATGACCGGTGTTCCTGGAGGGATGCTTTCTGTTCCATATGACATGGGTGGTATGCCATTGCGTGATACAGCTTTGTCTCAGCCAATTCCAATTGGTGCTTTGGCTACTGCACTTGCAAATGCTACTCCGGAACATCAGAGGACGGTATGCATTAGTCTTAGTGTTAATTGTTTATTGATTTTGTATTTTTCAGCCTTTGAATTGAGGATGATGTCTGCTGATTCTTTTAGTTTATTAGTACCATTCAGTATGGTGCATTACACTGCTTTGGCTGTTTAGTACTTCTAAAGTCTTAATGGCATAAAATGCTAGGGTTAGTTTCCTCCTTGAAACAGAGACCCATTTTTATCCTTCATCAATTACAATCGGATTTGAATGGGATCGTGTTGAACAAGAAAAATGGTACAGTTAACCTTCTTATTGGAGTTTCTTTAAATATGATAGTCAATGAGTGTGATTGATTTTTGAATGGCAGCACTTCCAACATGATGATACTGATATATCTACAACCTATATTTTGCTTAGCATTTATGATTTGATGTTTAAACTTGGTATTTTTCTGAATGAATATCATTTAATTTTATTTGCTTGTTGAATAAATGTAGATGCTGGGTGAGAATCTTTACCCTCTGGTAGAACAGCTGGAGCCTGATGCAGCAGCTAAGGTGACAGGCATGCTTCTAGAGATGGACCAGACTGAAGTTTTGCACTTGCTCGAGTCACCAGAAGCTCTAAAAGCAAAGGTTGCTGAGGCAATGGAGGTTCTGAGGAGTGTTCAGCAGCAACAGGCTGGTGGCGCAGCTGATCAACTAGCCTCTTTGTCATTGAATGACAACCTTGTTTCCTAGTTTGAGTTGTGAGCATGGCCTTTGAAATATATCATGATGTGTTCTGATGCATTTTAGACTGATTTTCATAGGATCTTAGGAATTGGTTTGGTTTTGGTTTACTCAGATTTTTCAGGAGATGTTTTGAACGTGGTTACATTTATGCTTTTACTGTTTTATTTATGCGAGTGATGAGCAGTTGTGTTTCTTATTTTTGTTTGGAATGACAACATTGTTTTGCTTGGCGTAAATCAGTGTGAATACATTTGTCATGCGATTAAGAAGCTGAAGCATTTGAAGTATGCTGATCGTGTGGTTGAGAGTGAATACATTTGTCATGCGATTAAGAAGCTGAAGCATTTGAAGTATGCTGATCGTGTGGTTAAGAGTGTGTTGCAATTACTTTTTATTTACTGGATGGGTGAAGATGATTCATTTCATCTGATTAAGAGGCTGTGTTGCCTCTAATGTCATATGAACACTGAAGTATCTTGAAAATAATTTGATGTGTGCATGTTACAAACTTCGGATGACCTGCGCTAGCCGCAGAATTACTATTTTCTGCTAAAGCATTCCATAAAAAAGCCAAACATTTGTACATGTTTAAGTACTACTTTGTCTCCTACTAAGAGTTCCATATTATTTGAATCATTTCACTTCACTACTCTGTTTTTCATCTTCTTCTTGCTGCTTTAGTGTCTCATAAAGAGGAGCATTTTTAGTCTCGGGTAGCCATGAACTCATAACCCCACTGAAGATGGAAAGAAATCCAAAGACCAGAAAGGAAAGTGACGGGCTCAAACGACCAAGCACAACCATCAAAGGTGATATAGAAGCCCCCAACATCAAGGCTTGCCTCAACATTGAAACAGCAGAGTTTCTGACGTTTGTGGGGAAAAGCTCAACACAGTAAATATACAGGATATTAAATGCTGTTGAAGCTGCCATGAACCCAATTCCTTCAATGATAAGTTGAGGCCAACTCCCACCGGATTCATCGGCCTTTGCTCGTCCTCCATGTGAGAAAACGATGCAAAGAATGCATGAAACTCCTGCTATGAATGCAGACTGAGAGAAGAGAAGACGCCTGTTTGTGACGCTCGAGAGTATAGTTCCTATAACAACTGCAGGTATTTCCATCAATGCGTTGAGTGCAACTGTGAAATAGAGATTGAAATTTAGATTTTCCACGTTTAGCTGAACACCATAATAAACAAAACCAACTCCAAAACCAGTTATCATAACCACGATCATTCTTTTAGCAGCCCACCGAGTGGTCCACAGGCTTTCCTTTTCAGTTGACTTGGTTTCAGCTAATGCTTCACCGCCCACTTTAGACATGGAAGGATTAGCAAGACTTAAATTGGAGGGTAGCATCTTGCCATTGAGTCTCGCATATCTCTGCAGTATCTCAAGAGCTTCTTTGCTTCGGCCCCTTATAAGCAGCCAACGAGGAGACTCAGAGACGAAAGGGAGAAAAAGGAGAGAGTAGACAAGAGGAAGAAGTGAAATGATTTGGTATAGACTCCTCCAAGAAGTTCTACAATGATAGGCAATTAAAGGGAGAGAAAGAAAGCCTGCAGAGAAGAAGAAGAAGCCGCACTGGCCAACTTGGCCTCTCCATTTTCGACCAACAGATTCAGTGGATAGAACAAGACAGCAAATGCCAATTCCTGATCGAGCAAAACCATTTGCAAATCGGAGCAGTGAATAAATCCAAATATTTGGTGAGAGGGAAGTGAGGAAAGCTGTTGTAGAGGTTAAAATGCATGAGAGAAGCATTGCTCTTTTTCTACCCAGGTATGCATCTGCTAGGAACCCAAACACACCAGACCCTGCATAAGAGTAAAAACAAATTCATGTCTTCTAATTGCATGCAATTGGTGCAAATCCCCATAATTCTAAAAATGAAAATGGTACTACAAAATTAAAATTTATTAATTTTATGTACGAATGAGATTTATCTCAGATATATTGAAGTTATTTTTAAAGTTCTAAAATCTAAATTTGAATTTCAGTCATAATTAATTGTATAAAAAAATTATTAATTTTATAAATAATTGAAAAAATTAAATTTAAAATTTTACATAAAATATATGGATTCCATTAAATTTTAATGTCTTGATGTATAATGAATTAAGTTTAAAAAAATTATAAAATAAATTTTCAATAATTGCATTATTAAGTTAATGGCTGGATTTTTTTTAGTAAAATTTAATGGCTACTTAAGTAATAAGTAATATTTAGCTTGATAATAATGACATATTGACATTATTTTTAAAAATTTTTAAAATCTTAAATTTAAAATTTAATAATGATTAATTATATATATATAAAAAAAAAAAATCCATCATGACATGACAACTTGGATACTAACTTATCACGGCCAGTGTCGCCATAACCGGTGGCTCTGTGGCAGTTTTTGGGTAGCCACGAATTTATTCATTCATATTGAGTTGCAAGACATGGTAAGTTCATTACTTAATTAAGATTTTATACATGATATTAAAGTATTAAATAATATTAGAATAATATATTTAAATATTAAAATTGTTAAAAAATTATATTATATTAAACATTATTATTAATGAGATTTAAATCATGACGCACACTTTTCAGAAATTTATAAAGTACATATTTTCTTGAAAAACGTTATGTGAATTTTCAAATAATTTAGCATTTATTTATAAAAAAAAAAAAATCTGTATTCTAACAGCATGTTTTATGCATTATTAAAAATTTAAAATATATTATTAATAAAATTATTAATAAGTACTCAGTGATGTATATAAATTTTATGATTTAAATTTTTTAATAATATTTTCTTATTAATTTATATTATTATTATGCATTTATTTTTATATTATTTATTATTTTAACATCGTGTATAAGATGATGTTGAAAACATATTGTTTAAGCATAGATTTATTATAGTGTGAGAAAATTATACAATGAAAATTATTTTTGTAAAGAAAAAAATAATTCAATTTAAAGAAATAAGCTTTTTGTATTATATTAAAGAATTAAATTCATTATATTATGTATTTTGTTTGAACATACAAACAACTATTTAAAATTTGTTATATCCTAAATTATTTGATTATCCATCGTAAATTTAATTACATGTTCAAAGAAAATCGAGAGAAAATTTGTTAAATATTTTAATTTAATTTTGAGAAAAGAAATTTTTTAAGAGAAAATTCTTTTTTTTTAATGATTTAATTGGTAAAAATTAATTAAGATTATTTTAAAATTAAAGAAAATGATGAAAAAGAAAAGAAAAAAATTTCAAACATTTAGTACTGAAATATATATAAAATATAATTGATATAATTAATATCAATTAATTAGTTAACAAAATTGATTTTAACTAACAATAATTTGAGGTAGATTTAATTTTTAGAACTAAAGAAGAATTATTTTTTTTAGGATGAAATATGATTTTTTTTTATTTATAAAAAATGAGTATATTAAGCCTTTCATATCAGTAGAGTATGTTAGGCCTTTTATATTCACACATATCTGAAAGCATTTTTGAATGAATGTTCTTCACAATCCAACCAGTGAAAGATGAATTATTTTAAAATTATTAAAACAATAAAAAAAAATAAGATTGAACATTTTATTAGGGTTTTAAAATATATCATCCAACTAAATTTTGATAAAGAGAGTTTAGAGGTACCCAAAAGAGAGCCGAGAAAGAAAAGGGAAGCTGGTACACAAGCAAGGAACTTTCGATCACAGATGAGACCCCACTCAGCGATAGTGGAGCTTCTATTCCCACCAAGCCACTCCCATGTCCCCGGCGGTAGCCCACAAACAGAGCCACCCCCTTTGCTGTCACCGATGGAGCTGCACAAAGACGCTGCCGCCATCGCTGGAGCCATCGTAGTATTATCTGCATGAAGATGTGGTGATATGCATCTCCAAGAGGGTGGTTGTGCATCACTGAAGATGGTAGCCAATGTGTTTTGGGAATCGAAGATCCATGCCAAAGATACCAAAAACACATGCAGTAGCTGCGAGATTCCTAAGGATCCTACGTAGCCTTCTACTACTTCATCTACTGTTAGTTCTAGCTTTGTTTCTGCAATTTCTATGTTGATTCCATGTACCAGCTTTTGTGCTTCTTCTCCTTCTTCCTGCTTCATTTGTAGTGCAAGGCTCTCTCGGTTTAAGGGCTTTGTTTTGGCTAGTTTTATTTGTTACCTCTTCTCTTCTCCTGCCATGATATGAATCCATTTCTATATATAGAGAGAACAAAGTAGACATTAATTGTTTAATTCTTTTGATCTTATGAGATTGATTATTTAATTAAAGCAAGTAAATACTACTCATTAGTTAAAAAATATAAAATTTACTAATAGAATTGGTATGAGTAATAAAGAATTTTTTTATCTTTTAAGCAAGTTAAGTATTCGATCAATAAAGAAAATCTCTGCTATAATAAGCGCTTGACCTTATAATAGATGTTCTCGGCATAAGCAGTATTAGACTTAATCCAGTGAATTATGAGATATTTTAAAAAAATATATATAGAGAAGAAATTTTAAGAGTGGAAAGTATATATTTTATAATATGTTAATATTTAAGAGATTAAAAAACAATAAAGAAATTTCGATTTTTTAAGGAGAGCAGCTAAAATAAAACCCATAAAAATTTGGATAAACACCTAAATTCAAACATCCTCTTCTTCTAATTCGTAAAAGAAAAAAAAAATGGTAAAAATCTGATAGTTTTTATTTGAATAACTATTACAAATTCATAAATTATCAATAATTTTAATTTAATGATACTAAATCAACTCTAAATTATTTTATAATTTTATAGAATTTAAAATTTAATTGAAATTAAATAAAGAATTCATAAATTCACAGATTTTTTAGGACTACATATAAAAGTTTATTTTTAATCAGAATAAAAATTCTTCCTTCATGACATCTCTACCATAAACCATATTTTAGTATTTTGAGAGTTTATGTTCATAGAATATAATAGATTAACTTTTAAAAAATTGTAATTAAATTGTAAATTTAGACAAACACCATAATTGATCTATCTATTAAAAAAAAAACTTTCATAATAAAAATTTTTAAAAAATTAAATAAAGAAAAACTAATTGTTATTTAAAGAGATATAATAAACAGAAATTAAAAAAAAATTGATGCAAAGGGAGAAGAACTAAATAAATTAGATAATAATATTTTATTTTATTAAAAAAAATAAGAGAAAATTAAGCTTATGAAAATATTTAGTGTAGACTAAAAATTTTTTTCTTGAAAGAAAAAATAGAAAGAGGAGGATGAGGGAGAGGGGGCTAGGGTTTTAACTTGCTTCCAAGTGTCCCATAACTCTATTGATACCTCATAAAATTAATAATTTTTTATTTTTGCAAATTTAATCCTTAAATTTTTTTTATCCATTTTAGTATATTTTTTTTATTTAAAAATTGAAATATTTTAGAGGAAAAATAATGAAAATTAGAGGAAATTATCCAAGGCATCAATTAATTCTTTAAATGACAAAAGATCACATGGATCACAGGCTTTTTCCTGTGCTGTTAATTTCAAATTCTAGAAGCCATTTGAGTTCATCATTTTCGTCATAATTTTTATAGATAATTTTTTGAACTATTAAATAAAGAACACTTATCAATTCATTCTAGGGTATAATAGATATTTATTGAAATATTACAAATCAAATATGTAAAATTACTATGAATACTCTATGCATCAGAAGATTTTCATACACAACATTAGTTAGATTTATATTGAAAGTAAATTATAATTTAGTATTTTTTGATGAGTTGAATATAGACAATCACTTATAAACCACTTGAAAACTTTTTACTCAGAGAGTATATAATTTGGATATCAAAAATAAGAGAATTGATTGACACTCAAACAATGAAGTAGTGGCAGCCAATGTTGTTTCTTACCTCAATTCCAATTATAATTGCAATCTTTTTACTTAATTACAAAAAAATAAATTAGATTAATATGTTTGTGGTGAATATATATAGAGATATATTAATGTGAATGACAATATAACGACTCATGATAATGACTACGCAATGATCATACTCCATAATTCCCTTATCCAACAATATTACACAATAGCAGAAATAAAAAAAGGAAAGCTCACTCAAAGGTCCACATTTTGCCCAAGCAAATTGGGAGTAAATGCCTCTGCTGCATGGCCACGCAAACCCATAGACTTTATAATCCTAAGTGCTATTCCACGCCATGCCACTATGAACAAATTCAATGGATGTTCAATTTTTTTGTTTTTGTTTTAAATTTAATGTCAACATAGCATTTCAGCAACGACTGCATCATTGCATTTTATGATAAATTTTGATAATTGTCTCTAAACTTATCTAGTTGTAATATTACAGTCCTTCAATTTAAAAACGTAACATAAAATCCTATTAACTTTCAAATTTTGCACAGTAAAATCTCTCTAACCTCTAATTACTAATTTTTCGATTAGACGCTGACCTAGATAGTTCCAATCTGGAGCTGAATCAATATTTTTCTTTTCTCTCTTAAGCCATGTGTAAATTGAATCCTTCTTGTTTCTGTAGACAGAATAATTTTTCACATGTAAAGAGAATAATTTTATATTTTACATAAGAGATGAAAGAGAAATGTTGACTAAGGGCTACGCAGAAGCTATTCATGTCAGTCTCTAATTGAAAAATTAGTAGTTGAAAGTCAGAGAAATTTTACTGTGTAAAATTTAAAAATTTAGGAGTTTTATGTTATATTTTAAAGTCGAAGGATTGTAATGTTACAACTATATAAACTAAGGGACAGTTATTGAAATTTATCCTTACATTTTGCTTTACAACACACGCGTGTATATATACTCATTAAATAATCAAACAAATAACAAGTTTAGCATCTCATTAGTATATCAACCCTCATTACATTAGGCTATATTATATAATGATTGTATTTACTTAATTTACAGTGGTAATTATAACGGAGTGATAATTACTATGACGACGGACGAATTGGATCAAACCTTTTTTAGAATTAGACTCGTATCCCAAAATCAGATCGAGAACAGGAATAGGCAGTAATATTAGATTATAGTTCAGGAGCTTGAACTAATATAGAATTGTCTCCATCTCTTTTGAATAGAATCGAATTATGCAGTTTCTATCCGGTCCAATTCAAATCAAAGTTTTTTTTTAGGAAAAAAAAAAAAAAACATAATTTTCAGCAATTGTATTGACTTAATCAAATCAGAATAGAATTGGATTAGAAACCAGAACCCTACATCTGATGTAAGGTAATCAGTTTCACATATTAGATTCAGCAGTTCCAACTCGAAATCAGATCAAATTTAGCTTTCGACCTGACTGAACCGGTCTAACCTAAAATAAAAACTGGATCAAAATCAATATGAATTAACTTGACATAAACTAGACTTGAATCAAACTAGGTTAGATCAAAACTAGATCAAAATCATAAACAAGACTTGAATCAAACTTGAACTGACTGATTCCATTTTGGGTCAAAGCCTAATTTTTATTTTAAAAAAAAAAAAAAAACTAAAAGTGTAAGCCTTTAAATTTGCTCAAAATTGAATAAGGACTAAAACTAAAATTGAGAGATTCTATGATCGGATCTTCGATCTTTTAAACTAATGAATCAAAATCACCTTTTCACTTGTCAAAGCTAACTTGAACCACATTGGGTAATAATTAATAAAAAATATATATATATCAAAATAAATAATTATAATTAATAATGGACATTACATTAGTTAAATTATAATTCATTACATAATGAAATTATTTCATTAGGTTGAAATTTTCTTCTATAATAAAATATATAATGCACATACAATTTTATTATACTTTATTTACATCCTACTAAACATAACCTAAAGAGTATAAAATAGATTTAACTTGAACAAATTCAGTTTCACTTATATTCATGGACCACATAATTTACAAGAAGCAAGCAAAGTACAACCCAATAGCAAAGTCCCCTAAGTTACTAGCATTATATTATGACAAATATATCATAATTTATAGGTGAAAGATTAGATTTATGTGGGTGCTTTCTGTGTCACGCATCTTAATTGGAAGACGTGTTGCCCATTCACAACTCAAAATGCAATTTGTGGTTTTAATAATATCCTATAACGCTTTACCTACCCAATCAATCTGATCAGAATTTGTGGACGTTTTGAAGGAAGCATGAATGACAACTAAATGTAAAGGTGTCTTTAAAAATCAAATGAGAAAGACCTGCAAAAAGAGGCGTTCTTACACCCAACAACACTAATGTTTCCATTCTAACTACTAATTTAACATGTATAATATATGCACAAAATACTCTATTATAAAGTTGGGAGCACATACTGAAACATTTGAAAAGGTTCACAGCCTTGATGAGATTAGAACTCCTACACACCTGTCTCTTTTTGTTATGCTTCTTGTTGATAAACTCGCCTTAGCCTCATCCCTACATCAGCTTCTTGATTGTTTTGAATCAAACCAGCGCCTACCAAATTAGAATTTTGCAATTCAGAGGTAACCCCTGCCTCACTTTGCCTCTCTTCTATAACTTCTCCATAATTATGAAGCCTACGACCGATGAGATAGCGATCGTCACGTATGGAGTTGTGAAGGTTGGTGAACCAAACATGGAATCTTTTAGCGCAAAAGCACAATGCACTCAAGCAGAGACATCCTAACCATGCAAACCGGTACACGGCAGAGTTTACTACTAATGGGTATCCAAGCACAGGAAACAATCCTCTTGCCAAGACATAAGGCACACACAGGGCCGTTAGCAATTTCATTATTATAGGGAACACAATCTCTCGTAGAACCCAAAGGCCTTGTAGCCTTGAGAAACCATCTTCTCTCACCCTTTCAAATTTTACTCGCCAACTTTCATCCACAAGTGGCATCATATGGTCCAACATAACCTGTTTAAGCATTAACACTAGCTTATTAAAAATAAAAAATAAAAAATAAAAAAAATAAAACAACACACAAACAACATTCTTATATATATATGGGGGAGGTTAGAGAGAGAGAGATCAACCTTCTTCTATTGAGAATATATATTTTAATCTTCTCAACAATTCTAAATGCAAATCAAAACTAAAACAAATACCAAAATAATTTACACGCTGAAAATTCAGCATATTTTATATTTTCATACTATTGTCATTATCTCCACCCACAGTAGTGTCCTTACACTTCATCATCTCAATGGTAGATCAGCATATGGAACCTTATGCACATTGTTCATTCATTCTATATGACTAAAATCATAAAACAACTGTCTTTCTCTAACCAAAACTTTGCATATCAATAAATCAATACAAACTGTGCATACTCCAATGACAATAAGAAAACAGTATATCCTATGAACAGTTTGCCTGTGAATAATCACTTTCCGCATATAAAACTTTGTGTTGGCATTCTGGTAGGGCAAATGATTAAAAAAGATGTGCGCTTTATATTCTATTTCACTTGTCCAATCATTTTAATTTCATCAATCATAGCTATGGACTTCGATCTTGGTAACCATTTTGGCAAATTTAGTGGAGTTTGACAACGAACATGTGGAGCTGCATAACGATCAGAATTGACAAAATTAAAAAAAAAAATCTTTTAAAATTTCTTTAAAATGATGATAATACACAACTTTGCGAATGATATTGTTCTGATTTTGTGGATGATATTATTCTGATAGATGAGAAGCGAGAAGGAGTCAATAGAAAGCTAGAGCTTTGGAGAAGTACTCTAGAATCAAAGGGCTTTAAGTTAAGTAGAACAAAGACAGAAGTGGAGACGTGCCACGGGAATTTTATGTGATCGCAAGATTCCCAATAAGTTGAAAGAAAAATTTTACCGTGCAGCTATACGACCGACTATGTTATATGGTAGTGAGTGTTGGGCACTGAAGGAGTCGTATGCGTCTAAAATAGGAGTTGCAGAGATGAGAATGTTAAGGTAGATGAGTGGCCATACTAGACTAGATAAAATCTGTAATGAAAGTATTAGAGAAAAGGTAGGAGTGGTACAAATTGAGGATAATTTGAGAGAAGGGAGATTGAGGTGGTTTGGTCATGTGAAGCGTAAACATACGGAGGCTCTAGTTAGACAAGTAGAGCACATTAGGTTAGAGGATAGAAAGGAAAAAAGGGGTAGACCTAAATCGACTTGGAGGAGAGTAGTACAAAATGACCTAGAAGCATTACACATTTCCGAGGATTTAACCCAAAATCATTTGGAGTAGAGAAAGCGAATCCATATAGCCGACCCCAAATTTTTGGGATAAAGGCTTTAGTTGAGTTGAGTTGAGTTGATGATAATACACAACATTATTTTCTCTTTTTTTTCCCCCTTTCCAATAATTAATATTTTTATTCACCAACCATTTTCATAAAGAGAAAAAAATTTTATATTTATAAAAATTGCTAAGAAATTAAAAAATATATTTTTCAACAATTGCTTATTGTACAGGCTCCATTAGTACAAAAATTGGCCATAATTGTTATCAATATTAAAGTTCACAGCCACAATTCGTAAAACTAAAAGTTTTCACAAAAATTGAAAAAGTGGGCAAAGTTCAAGAATGGCTTTTCTTTTTTAATCATTAGCCCCATTCTGGAAAGCAAATTCCTGGGCTCAAAGAAACTCTTTCAGATGCCTGACAGTGTCACAATAAATCACCATGTCTTCTCAACTAAGAATTGTTAAATGTTAATAAATAGCTAATCTAAGAATTGTTAAATGTTAATAAATAGCTAAGCTGGCTGTGGGCATCCAAACAAAATTTTCTGGTAAACTTATTAATTAAGTTAAAATGCACAAAATTTGATAACTCACCAGCCTGGTCCAGATCTTAAGAAAGATAAGTCCCAATGCCCAGTCCTGATACAGAAGGAACACTGGGCTTTCGTCCACAGGCACCCGCATAGGCACAATGACCAGAAGCTCAAAGAGAAGCCCAATCAATACTGGAATGACAAAAATCTAGACCAAAACAACAATAAAGAGTAGAAAGTTAGGAAGTTGCTGCAATAAGAAATGATTACCACATTTAACAAATAGAGACCTGATAAACAAAATAATAACCATAATGACTCATACCCATATTGACAATAAAGCAGAGCTCTTGAGAACAATGCCACACCACTTCCAGATTTGGGTAAGCAAATCAGTCACCTTTTTTGTTCTAATATGCTCAATGGAATATCTGGCTCCAGCTAATGCAGTCCAAATGACATAACTTCCAATTATGAATGCATAAAGATCTAGAAAATATATAAAACAAAAATTAATAATCAATTTCTAATCTCACATGCATACTGCTTAAGGAGAAACTAGACAAATTCAATCAACCACATTACCATTGCACTTGATGCCATGAGTTATTGGGAGAAAAGGGATGGCATTGAAAAGGGCACGCCCAAGTGATATTGGTACAACTATCAAGGCAGAGTTGAAGATAAGTAGAGTCATCCAAGCTACAACCAGCAAGAGGACAATGCGAAGAACAAAACTGTACCTGCTATATCACCAATTCTAAAATATTAGGTGGAAATTGCACTAGAGTTGAACCAGTAACAATAATTAAATGCAGCAACCAATAAATGAAAATGAATGACAACAAAATACAATTTCAAGAGAAAATGATAAATAATGCCTCATGCGAATTTTTCTCCTCTTTTCAAATTCATTTCCTTTTTGGGGAAGCGTCATTTACAACATCATTATAAATAACTCAAAAGGAGTAAGACCAACACAGTAAGAATTACCAGTTAGAAAATGTTGGAGATTAGTAATAGTGAAATCCAATAGAAAACAAAATATTATAAGAACATTTCATTTCTTTCTCTTTGTGTTAAAGATTTAATTTCAAAGATTATATTTATGTTAGCCATGCTACTAGCTGGCATAAAGATACAAGCGTTCTCTGATAACAAAGTCCTTGCAACAAGGAAAATTCTAAGAAACTGTGATTCAGAACAGTTTCTGTGTTAGTGGATGCTGGGCGGCAAAAACCAGCAAACTTATAGAATGAGCAATGCTGAATCTGAAATAAGAATATATGCACATATGTGGATTTGAAGTAGTAAGTGGAAGAGAAAATTATACCTAAAAGGCCATGGATTGAAGTGACAACAAAGAGTTTTAATATCTCAACATTTACAAGAAAGTATAAACTAAACAAAGTTGAGTGGGGGAGAAAAATACATATGAAAATCCAAACTAAATTGAAATTGAGAGATGAATTTAATTGAATTGAACAATACATGCTGGTGGTAGGAAGTGGGGACTGGGGATATAAAAGAGAGAGCAACAATTAGTCAGTGACATTGAGTAGATATTAGAGGATTACTAAGATTTTAGGTTTCCTCCTTCCAACTTCAGCTAAACAGTGGACTACAAATGCTATTGATTAAAACAATATGCAATTGGAGGAAATAAAACAGAATCTAATAAACACATACTGATATGATGAAGGTGATATTGATAAAGCTGTAAAGATTGCTAATGCCTCACCCTACCACCCACCCCTCCCTTCCACTTCCACACAAATGAGCACAAATTTTTAGAAACCAAAAAGAAAAAAGAAATGAGTAACCAATGGAAGATGCAACTCAGAGCAACTGAAACAGTTAATATAGTAATACATACTCTGAATCAGATTGTTCATCACTATCATACTCAGCAGCATTAGAGCTTCCTCCAGCAAGAAGACCTCTGTTTGAATCATCAGCAGCTGCAAGTGCCACCAAAGCTCGATCCTGTGCACCTGGTTGTACTGCTGGAAGTCTATCCTGCCTCCCTGGCTCCGCATTTACATTCTCCTGGCCACCATTTTCCTCAGGTCTGGGCAGTAAAAAATCAGTTAAACCAAGTGCCCAGCCAACTGCTGTAAACCAATAGCGAAGAAGGGTTTTGATTGTGGTCCGCAACTTAAAATGCTCAATGGCAAATGGAATGCAGATTTGGAAAAGAAGCATGTCAGCTGGTATTTCAGTAAATGGATCAGACACCCTGTAAGAAATATACATCCATATGTCCGAGGTCAGAAAAAAGGTAATCAATAATCATAAGAACTGCAGAAGTATATGGATTAGCTTACGATATGTCCAGAGGGAAAATGGAGGGTGCCATCTGCATTGCAAGTTTGACAGGTAAAAATACCAGCATCACAATTAAACTTCCATAAACAGCAACAGACAACAAAACCCTGCGAGCATGCTTGTGCACAGGATCATCAATTAAATCACGGAATGGATTATAGTTTGGATCAGCTGGATCTCGAAGAAAATACAGAACTCCTTGACGTAAAACCTACAAGCAGAAATGAAAAGATAAAATATTAATTTAATTGCACCACAATTTAAAGAAATTTCCATTATGATAAGAAAGCTAAGAAAGATACCCCTCGAAGAAGACTGACAAAGATGCTTATTTGTAGCATGTACACAATTCCTACAACCCAATGAACCAATGAGCTAGCTAAAGGAGAAATGGAGAAGAATTGAACTCTTTGAGCCATAGACTTCCCAAACATCCTTATAGTACAAATATCCAGCCACCATCCACACATCAAAGGAAATACACCAAGTTCTATAACCAGAAGGAAGGCAACCTTAATCATAGTCATTAAATGCCTCATTGCTGCCAAGAACTGCCTGAAAAGAGATGGAATTGTTTCTGCTATAGAAGCAATACCATAAAATCTCCCCATAGTCAAAGGCTCACCCTTTGTGTATCGAATCAAAGCAACAATACCCAGGTAGAAGAAGACCAGAGAGAATATAAACATGTATCCAATAGCAAGAGTTGTAACATCAGAAAGCCGTGATGTGCCAATATTTGCCCCTTTTAAGAGATCTGCTGACAGTGGAGTGCTTATGTTCTTTGAGACTTCATTTAGTCCAGTAGCATTTACTTTCATCATATCAGCAACCTGACCAAGAAGTCCACCTTCTTGAACTTCAGATGTCAAATTTGTAACAGCAGTTAATGCACTCTTCATTGTAAAATTTACTACGGAGAGGTCAGTATCTGTGAGTGGCATAACTGTTGATAATAAAGGACCACTCGCCGAAGAGAAAAGCCACGATACATAATGGAGTATAATCCGTCCCAATGAAAAGGGCACAAAGATAACAACACCAAGGAATATCATATTGCTAGCCAGAACCTGCAGAATAATAAAGCCACAATGAAAAAACTCTCCAACAGATGCAAAGAAGAGGCTCAATTTTATTGATCCTTTCACCTTATTGATCCCTAACAAAGTAGGGGGTAAGTTTTCTAGGACTGTTGTTAGACCAGCTATGTTGTATGGGAGCGAATATTGGGCATCTAAGGTACAAATACCCACAAGATGAATGTGGTAGAAATGCGGATATTAAAATGGATGTTTGGTAACACAATAATGGATAAGATTAGAAATGACCATATCAATCAGAAAATGCTTGTAGCACATATTGGAGATAAAATAACTGAGCATTGATGAAGATGATTTAGTCATATCCAACATAGAGAAACAAATGGCCAGTACGAAAGTGTGATAAGTTGATAGAGGAAGGAGTGAGAAGAGACCTAAGATGGCATTGAGAAAAATAGTATCAAAAGATTTACAAGTTTTAGATATTAATGTAGATTTGGTGAGTTGAATGGCAAAAAAGGATCCATGTAACCGACCCAAACTAGTTTGGAATTAAAGCTTAGTTGCTGCTGTTACTGTTTTACCTTGTTGAACTAAACATCAAAATAGCAGACACCCCCCACCCCTCCAAAAAATAGAGAGAGAGAGAGAGAAGAGGGGAGGGGTGGGGGGTGGAAGGGATTCTTGCATAAATTAGTAGCAATTACTGCTCTGAAAAATGGACCAGACCAGCCAGACCAATGACTGGTTTGCTCCAGTCCAGCTTCACTTTCTTTTCTTTTTTTTATCTTTTAATTTTACCTTTAAAAGCTTAACATTATAAATTTTAAAATTCTTAATCAAATTTAACCAGTTTTTTTACCAAGTCAAATTGATGTGAAACTGGTTGGACCATGGAACTGGTCAACCATCCAGTTGTAAAGCACAGGTAGCAATGGGAAATGTGTTGAACAAAACTTACAGGGAAGAGAGAGAGAGAGAGATCAAACTGAGAGGGTACATGTCCAATGCAGATAAAAAAGGAAAAAAGAAACAAGGAGAAGCAGCATAGAATTCTGATTCAGATTCAGATTTAAATAATGATAAAAATGAAGGTTAAATGCCTAACAAGATTGTTGGCAAAATATATATATGATAACATTTTCAACATATATGACAAGAATTCCTAAGAGGAGAGAAATTAGACTCACAGTGAATGCATTTTCAACTAAATGGAATACAGGACCCTGCATACCAACAAGCTCATCGAAGGGTACATCCTCTGCACCATCAGCATCATCTAAGCCATCAAACATTTGTTCAACATGAGCCTCAAGACGAGCTGCCTGCATCTCCCACCGAGCAGCAACATTTTCTGCATTCCTTCTTATTATTTGACCAGCCCCCGCAATTCCTTGTCCTCCACCAGCATCTTCAGCATTTGCCTCACCAGCAAAATTTCTAATAGCCTGTCCTGGCGGCCGTCTTGCAGCACGGGCACCATTTCTGTCACCTTCATCTTCTCTCTCAGCATCCTGACCTCCAAGCTCCCTTAAATGCCTAAAGTAATCTCTTAATGAAGTGGCCCCAAGAAAAATGAAAACAATGCTGGCAGAAAGTAGGAAGCCATGCAGACAATCAGTAAGAATAACTGTAGTAGAGATATGACTTAAAAATAATCTCTGGGCTTCACCAAAACTCCTCACAAAAGCCAAACGCCATATCCAGAATGTTATGAAGGGTATAATGAGGAGCCAAACAGAAAGTACAAAACTAAGGCGCAAAAAGAATTGCAAAACATGACAAGTCTTCATTGCCATTCCAACTATAAACTCCTGAAAAGGAAGCCTTGCTGGGGCATTCTCAGCATAAACAGGAGAGAACGAGAACGCATGCTTGCAAACCTGAAAAGGAAAGAAACACCACAAAAATTATATAAATACATCTGTAGATAATGTATAAGTACAATTTAAAGTGCAAAGGACTCAAATGCAATAAACCGCAACTCAAATAGATAAACTGATAATGGCCTAATATCAGACAAGGTCTTCTTTCATAATTAAAATTAAACAGAAAAAAAATGAAAGAAAAGAAAAGAACCCACTGGCTGACTAACATAAAAGCAACAAGCTTATTTCTTTGTCTGCACTGATGTCTTTCCTTGTACAATACTTACAGGAAAAATCCAGACTCATAAAAACAGACCAAAAACCATGATTTTCACATTTCCAGTCCACATGCCACTTCTCTTCAACATAAGAATAAAAGCAGCTTCATTTGGCTTTAATAATTTGCTTCATCCCTGTCAGTAACAGGAGTCATGCACTTCATCTGTTCCATTAAACTGCCATCCCAAAAATATGAACTTGAACTTTAAAATTACCGTGAAGGTAGCATAGCAATTAGCATATGCAACACATCTTTTGGCACCTAACAAATTATTTCATCTCAGTTACAAAGGATCTTGATACAATAAAAATGCCATTTCTTGATTATTATGAAAAGAGACTTGTACAAAACATAAAACCCATTTGACAGAAGCAATTAAGAAAACCATTCTCCCCGACTAGAAAGTAGGCCCAGCTAAAGGAGGAGTAATTAACAGCTTTCAAAGCTTCTTCGATGGCTTCCATTAGGACGGAGAATATAAACAATGTCTAAATCCCTAATTAAATCTTGCTCAATTAACTTTCATCATTACAACACAAACGCAATTCACAGTATAAACAATGTCTAAATCCCTAATTAAATCTTGCTCAATTAACTTTCATCATTACAACACAAACGCAATTCACAGCATTAAATCCAGTAAAACTCGTAAAATCACCAAATCAACAAATCCAGAATATTCTATTCATATGTAAAGAAAGTGAAAGTTACCTCGCATTGGCGAGCGTTGCTGTGATTAAGCCACTGCAGGAGGCAGTCCTGGTGCACAAACTTGATACTTCCGCTACACGCGCACGGATAACGTAAAGGATTCTCCGCATCTCCCGGGTTCCTACAGATCCGGCATACATCCTCCTCCTCCTCATCGTCCTCGTACCTCGACCCCGCTGCCGACGACGACGAAGCTCCATTACTCTCCTCCTTTTCATTCAAATAGCGCTTCCACGCTGTAGAGCTCGAGGAAGACGAGGATGGAGACGACGGCCTTATAATGTCCTTGTCCTTAGAATATCCGTGATTCGGTGGCGGTGGCGCCGCCGCGAAGCCGATCTCCATGAGGAAAGTTTAGGTTTCGGAGGAAAGAGGACGGCGAGTCAGAGACGGGATTGACTCATTGAGTTCAGGGCACGAATTGGAAATTTGGAGAAGTAGTAGATTGAAACGCGTTGTGGGGATTTTTGTTTTGTTTTATTTTTTCTTTTGGAGTTTGGGTACATGGCCCCGTCAGAGTATCAGGTTTTATTGTGACAGTTGGCTTCATGTGATGAAAACGAGGCAATTGGTTCTTAGAATACATGATGACGTGGATGTTTTTGATTGGTACTTCACTGAAATATCTTAACGGTCTCTTAATAGTATCACTGGTGAATTTTATAAGGGCAATTGACGTTGAGGTTTTCTTTTATTGATAATTTATTTTCTAAAATTTAGTTACAACTTAACTTTTATAATTTTTAAAATTAAATAATTTAATTATTTACATTTTAATAAATTTACACATTAATCACTATCATTAAAATTATCATTAATTTTCATTAAATTTAATAAAAATAATACAAAATATTTTTAATTTTATTTTAAATTAAAAAGAATTTAATTCATAAAATTTTATTTTATTAACAATTTACATCCAGAATAATATTTTATTTTTCTTTACTTCCTTTTTTTTATATATAATAATGTAATATAATATATAAAAAATATTATAAATTGATATATATAATAACATAAATAGCATTTTAAAAAAAATATAAAGGTTTATTTAAAAATATTTATAATATTTAAACATCAATTTATAAAATATATAGATAATTTTATATTTAACCAAAACTTTGAAGAATCTTAAATAATTAATTTACAATTTTAATAATTTAAATTAAAAATTTTTAATTTAATAGACCCTAATTAATAATAAAACCAAACTTCAAGATTTAAATTATTAGGAAAATAAAATTTCAGATCTAAATTATTTTTAGATTAAAAATAAAATTAAATATATTTTAATTATTTTTATAAAAATTAATAATAATTTAATTAAAATTTGAATAGAATATATTAATTTATAAATTTATTAAAATATCAAACTCTAAATTAATTTTTTTTAAAACTTCAATAGCTGACTTGTAAGTTTGATTAAATCTTATATACTAAATTATAATTTATCTATTTTATTTACATGTAAATGTATGAAAGAGAAAATCACATTATCAAAAATATTCTTTATAATTTATATTATTTTTATAATTATAATAAATTTTAGAGTTTATATTCTAATATATAAGGGTGTGAAGTTACCGACTCAAATTTTTATTACTGGTCAATACGAATCCTTTAATTGGGATTGGAGTTGGACTGTAGGAAGAGTTTGAAGGAATTGAAAAATAACAAATATAAAAGAAAATTATTAGATTCCTTTATAATATATATAAAATTAAGAATATTAAAAAAATTTATTGCCGTTTATTACGAACGAGATAATTTGTATATATAAAAATCCTATAGGATTATAATATATAATAAACTTCAAGATATTTGTTGGATTAGGATTATACTCATGTTGTCCCTCATCTTTGCAATGCTATGAAAGCATTGGGAAGAGGATCTTTTTAAGGGCAAAGCATTGATGATGCAACTTCAGAACTCAGAACAAAGCATTGAAAGCATCCAAATAGAGCTAGAAGCTGTGAGAGAATCCAAGGGAATGATTGAGGATCAGATGGAAAATCAGAAATCAATCAATGAAGTCTTGATATTCAGCTTACCGTTGCCAAAGCAAAATTGAATAAGTTCTTATAAAAGTTCACTTCTTTGTAAGTTGAGCAACTGTTGTGAAGAATTAGAAGCTACTTGCATGGAGCTTCACCTCCAGCTAGAAAGGTAACATTTGTTTTCTTCTTATATCCCATGTATTCAAACTATGAAAATCCTTTCTTGATTGAAGAGAGAATTCCTTTTTTTTTTCAATATTTAACAATGTTGGAAAGAATAGAGTGGTACTGTTATAAAGTAATCACTTTAAATATCTCGGCTCAGTCCTTCAAATAGATGGGGGATGTGAGGATTATGTTAGTCATAAGATTAAGACCGGATTTTTATGTGATCACAAGATTTCCAATAAGTTGAAAGGAAAATTTTACTGTACATCCATACGACCGGCTATGTTATATGGTAGTGAGTGTTGAGTACTGAAGGAGTCGTATGTGTCTAAGATAAGAGTTACAGAGATGAGAATGTTAAGGTAGATGAGTGACCATACTAGACTAGATAAAGTCCATAATGAGAGTATTAGAGAAAAGGTAGGAGTGGTACCAATTGAAGATAAGTTGAGAGAAGGGAGATTGAGGTGTTTAGTCATGCGAAGTGTAGACATATGGAGGCTCCAGTTAGACAAGTAGAGCGCATTAAATTAGATGATAGAAAAAAAAAAGGGATAGACCTAAATTGACTTAGAAGAGAGTAGTACAACATGACCTAGAAGCATTATACATTTTCATTTATGATGATTTAATCCAAAATCATTTAGAGTGGAGAAAACGAATCCATATAGCCGACTCCAAATTTTTGAGATAAAAATTTAATTAAGCTGAGTTGAGTTGAGTTAACAGTGTTGAAAAGAAGGAATCCCTAAACTACAGCACAATAAATGAAGACGGAACACAACCAAATGTAAGATATTGAGTCTTATTGTGTTCATTTGAGGAACTCTTCACATACATTAAACAAAATAGCCAGGAAATAAATTTCTGCAAAAGGAATAATTATTTTGGATGATTTTATTCTACACATCATTTCTTTGACAGGGTGCGGAGATTACAGCAGCTTCTTTACAGATGGCAGAATGTCAAGAGACCATCCTTAACCTTGGAAAACAGCTGAAGACACTGGTTACACCGAGAGAAGCAGCTTTGTTTGACAAGGTATTCAATACCAATGGTTCCGCCACCATTGCCAGTTGCATGGGTCTGTTGGGCAGTTCACTGCATTTTGCCAAACCGAAACTGACAAAAGGATTTGACAGTTTTCAAACCCTAATTAACAAATTAAATTATACAATCACATATTTTTAATTTTTACAATTAAGTTCAATTCATACACTAATTGAAAAATAAATTTTAATTCAAAACGTATTATTCAGTAAAAGTAAATAAAAATAAAAAATAAAATAAAATTATTCACATGCATAACACACCTATTGAGTTTGGATTAAACTTTTACTGTGTTAACTTAAAACCCAAATCAAAAATTTTATTTATAATTATTTTCAAATCATAGTTAATATTTAAATGTATAAAATCATTAATTTTGTTTTGGATTCATTCTAGTTTATCAGGTTTTTCAGATTAGTGGTTTCTTTGTACACCTTAATCCGCCACCATTAATAAGAACTTTAATAGGCGTTTCTCATGGCGTGACCAAATGCTGGTTGAGGATGCCACTAAGGCAATTATTCTCAGATCTCCCACAACAGACCATTGAATTAACGGGAATAATGCTGCTGGGGTCTTGCTATCGTACCTTGTAAAAAGCAAGGAGTTGGTTTTCTTTAGAGGCTACTAAGGAGAAGGAAGAAAGGAAGCAACAAGAAGTTCCAATCCATAGGAAAGCTATGACTGGGAAAAGGTAGAAGCTTAAGCTAAAACAGAACCCTTGCTGCTGCCACACCCAGAGGAGAAATGGAAGCCAAATTTGCTCATGGTCTGATCTATCTTAATATATTCCTTGGATGATGCTTATTGCTTTAACATCTCCAAAATACAGCTCAAATATTCACTAGCATATGTGGGAACTTTGTAGGCTAAATATTAGTGAATTTGAAAGCCTCTTGCAAAGCTTTCTTTTGAAATGTAACCAAATTTATAGGTGTCCTGCAACTTAGATGCTCTACTTCAAAGGTTAGAGATGATTTAATTGATTATACAATCGAGACACCAAACCTCATGATTTAAAGACTGCACTACACTAAGTTTCTGCACTACGCTAAGATAGTGGAGTCATGGACAATCAGCCTTGTTAGGTAAAAATAAGCAACTAATCAAATGCATACATAGCTCTATTAATCAGACCACCTATACTATGTACTGCCAGCCAATTAACCAACTTTCTCAATTCATAAAGAAAACAATTATTTTAAGTATTGAAAATAACAGCAAAATGATTCTATGTTCAGCTCTGTTTTGTTTTAAAAAGAAAAGGAAAACAGAATCAAAGCTATACCACTTACAAAAACTCAACATTAATACCCAAGAAAAACATAGATACAGACCAAGTTCCCTTTCCGTTACTCTCCTTTCAAGAGCAAGATGAAGTCAGAGGAACCAAAGAATGTAAGACAAGTGGACTTCCAAACCATGAAGCATATTCTTCGCCTAATCGATTCTCAATCTTCATACAAGATAAACCTTGCAATATCATTAAATCCAGCCTCCTTATAACATTCAGCAATTCTCTCTCTGACTTCAGCCCAAGTTCCTTCAATAGAAGCTAAATCCAATAAAAAGGCAGCCTCATCCAATGCAATCTACATGGCAAATCAATATAAAGTATTCCACACACTTCCAATAATACTTGGACAAGTTTTTCAAAGTTTCTCATGAAGTTGAGAAGTTTTTTAATCCAGCAAGAAGAATTGCACCAAATTGTTACCTGGGCAGGTGCCTTTCCCTTCTTTAAATCCTCTTGTCTACCCTCTTCAGTCACCTTCTCCTTTATGTACTCAATTTGCTCATCCTCCCATTGTGCAATGCTAGCAACCTCCTTATAATCATTATCACCAAACAAGGCAATAAAACTGGCAAGTTAAAAGTAGAAGATAGTTCTCCAAAAGAATGGTGTCAATAGATTAAAAAAGGGTTAAATACCTGGTATGCACAACCTAAAGTCCACCAAGGTGATTTCAAAGCTACCCTTGCAGCATCTTTAGCTTCTGAGGTATGTCTAACTCTACATCAGCAATCCATAACATTCTCTTGAGGAAAAATTTATTGAATGGGCTCAAAAATATGGAAAGTTCTGGATAAGATTTGTACAAACTTCTGCAAAATCTCTGCATAGAATACAAAAGGCCGTCCAAATCCTGGAAATAGATCTTTCTTTGTATAAAACTCTCCCGTCACCATTGCTGAAACCTACCACTCAGAAGTATATAAGAATTTGCTAAGGAAGTAGCTTATTAATGAACAAAGTTAGAGACAACTTACATAGTCCCCTTGCTCAAAATGGTGCATAACTTTGCGCTCTAAGACATCAGGAAACAGCCCAACCTGGAAAAAAAAAAGTGAGCTCTTGGCATGAATCAAGTAGATTCAATTGAAATAGCCACTTATAAAACTCTTTCTCTACCTTTTTCAAAATATATGAATCAAGACTTGCAACCTGAGATTCAGCAAAATCACCCTTTCTGTATAGTTTCTTACCAGCTTCTGAAGAAGCATCATAGAGTTCACCATTACTTCCACAGATGTTGTTGGCATCTTCTTCAACTAGAGTTCTATGGATATATTGATCTACCTGTGTTGCCACCACTGTATAGTATAAGTCGTCTTCATGTAGGTACTTTAAACACATTATCCCACGTTTAAAAATTTCCCAACCAAGACTCCCAAAAATACATAAATAAATAAGGGAAAAGAAAAGATAAAAAAATAATGTGGGAATGCCAAGGTGCAAAAGAATGTGATTTAGTACATCATAAAATTATGCACATAAGTGTATAATGTGGCCATCTAATTATACACATCAAGGCATGCTTTCAGTTTAATGTATTACATTCTTGGCTAAAAGCCACACCCCATGCTTGCGAACTTCCACAACTGGCATCTCCATTCTGTGTGAATAGCAATAGTGGCATGAAGATAAATAAAGGGCCAAAAAAAAAAAAAACAAAGAGAGAAAGAGAGAGAGCGCGCTCTGCAGCATACATATACTGGCATGCATTCAAATACATTACTCCACTACAAATATTTTTCTTACCCAGGTGTAGCTGTCGGCCACCGCAGCAGTGCAGTTAAAGAACCTAGTGGCAAAGATAAAAATGATAAACAGACAGTTTTCAAATGAATGCCCATGACTAATGCGCATATTATGATACAGTCTGTCATAGAACTGCTCCCCACTTGTCAGCACTTCATCATAAAAGGATTCATCTAACCTGACAAATTTTCTGATAGGGGAATTACAAGGGGAATTAATCCTTGCCTGGATCCAGGAGAAATAATTGTTTCACCTGTAACCAAAAAAGTAACATACAGTAGCAATTAATAAATGAATCCAAGTGTAAAAAGTACAGGCACGTTGTGACTTGCAAGTTGCATATATTGTAGGGAAAAATAACTTTAGAATATAAAATATATTCCATCTGAATGCCAAGTGTTAGTGATTTGCCTAGTGTTAGTGAATGTGCAGTTCCAAATAAATTTTTGAGGACAGATTTAGCATATCTGAGAAGATTAAAATCCTTTCTCTAATTGGAGACTGTAAGAAATCAAGAAATTGCAAAACCTGAAAACAAAATAGTTGTTCTGTAGTTACCTCATTTTTTTTACAGGTGGATGCCATAGAAAGAGATAAAACAATATCATTGCTAAAATAATCAAACCTTCAGGAAGAAAAATCACTTCATCAACAATAAACAAATTTCAGTGTGTTATAAATAGAGGAAAAGAGAGCACTCTTTAAGAAACAGAGCCTTCTATGCCACAATATAATGTTACATTTTTCCAATCAAATCCTAATATTGCAGACAGAATGAGCAAACAAACATTTTCTAAATGATACTTGGAAAAGTATGCCAAACTGCATCAAACATGGAGTTATTAGAACCAGGCCCATTTTAATGGAGTGATTTATAGGCAAGGGGAGCAAGAATAACAGAAACCAGAGAGACAAGAGGTGCAAAAGAGCAGTCAAAAAGATTCATACAAAAGATCAAAGTTCTGAGCATTCACATCAAAGAAATAAAAGCACATATAAAAAAGTTATCCTAAACAATAAGTAAAAATGGTATCCATGTTGAAACTGTGGCTCATATTCAGAGAATGTACTGCAAACTGAAAGCTCTAGGCCAAGGGGAGGGGGGTTCCCCCGTAAAATGGTCAGTACTGTCAGCTAGGGCAGTTCTAAGTATGGGAGGTTATTATTGTATTCTGGGTTTCTCTTATTCCTAATATAAAAAGGAAAACCCTAGTCTATATAATTGGTGCTTGTGACCTTCTCCTTCATAGTGAAAAATCACAAGTGGCTTTCTATGAATGTAGAGACATTACCAAACAGTATCAAATTCCTTAAGTCTTATTTTCTATCTTCTGTGTTTGTTTTTGTGTGTGTGCGCATGTGTTTGTGTGTATCTTATGTTAGTTACTTCTCAAAAACCACCCATAGTCAGAAAAAATTGTGAATGTAATAAACAAATAATACTACGATGGCAAAGCTCTACAACTTGCATTGAAACAAATAATGGCACATCATGATCAAATTACAATCATATATGGTCAATACTGATACACGTGTATCATATAGTTATTTCAAGGCACTATTGCATTGTATTTCATAGCATTTAGGTAGTTAATTGCATGCATTTTACTTAATTTCATTAGTTTTTGTTAATTTTATTAATCTCTGCTTAATTTCGTGTTTTCTGTATCTTTTCATGTGTTTTAAGGAAGATCCAAGGCATAAAAGTCAATTGGAAAAGTTTGGAAAGCAAAAAAAGCAAGAAGGGCTACTGCATAACATTACACAGGTTGTGTAAGTATGGAGTTTGACCCATGTAACTTCTTGGTCAAGAGAGATTGAAGAAGGCATAAAAAAACCACAATACACGGATCGTGTGACAGACCCCGTGTAAATCATCAGCCTCGTGTAATCTTTTGGAAGCCAAAGACCTGGAGAGCTAAGGAGAGACGACAGTACACGGGCTATGTTAATAGCCCCGTGTAAACTTCCTATGCCCATGTAACCTGTTGTCTCCCTCATGAACGAAGCCCAAATTAGTCCAGAGACTTACACAGCCCTAGGCCGTGTAGTGCCACACGGGCCGTGTACTTTGCAGTAGATAGACTTCTGTTTCGACTCCAATTCCCTTTCACTCATTCCGAAAAGACTTCTAAAGCTCTTAAGACTTTGAAATGTGACTCTGAAGCACCTTATACATATACTAAAAGACCAAAACATGCAAAAGAGCTTTTAGTTTAAGTTAGAGTTAATTTTAGTTTACATACAAACCCTAGTTTTCTAAGCAACTTAGAAAGAATCTGTATCAGCATCAAAAAGAAGGACTCTCAGCTGAAATTTCAAAAGTTCAAGGTTGCAGAATCTTTGTTCTCGGATCTTTTGTTATATTTCTTTAAATTATCTTATGCTATTTTATTTTAATTTCAGTATGATTGTTAAACTCACAATGAGTGATTAGTTTATTTAATTTTAGAATTAGACGACTAACACTTTCAATGTCTGTTATGGATATATATTAAGGTTTTTTAATGGATTTGAGTTTTGTTCTTTGATTCAATATTTTGTGTTTTTAACGCATGCTATATGTTGATACCCACTTAGTCATGATATTATATACTAGTTGAAGAACTAAAAGGTGAAGATTTGTATTAGAAATTAGAATTTTGAACCTAGGAAATCTGACCTAGAGATAGACTGAAATCTTTTGTGGAATCTCATAATTAATCAAAGAGCTTAAAGGGTTTAGATTAATTAAAATGCACCTTAGGTGCCTTGAGAGAGGACTTAAAATACTTTAGGATTAATTTCCATCAAAGTAATAATTTTTAATCTATTAAACAGGTGAAATTAAGACCATAACAAGGTTGAAGTGCGAAATCTTAATTCTGGAACTGTTTAGTCAATTGATTCTTAGTTTAAGTTCATAGCTTTATCTCCCTTTAAATTCTCAGCATCTATAGTTGTAGTTTAGAATTAATCTCTCAACACGTTCGGTAATTTAAATAGTCAAAATTGCTGTCTAACTTGGTACTTACGCCTATAAATTCCTCATGAGAATGATACTCTACTCACTACTGTATTACTTGTTTGCGATCTGTGCACTTGTGGGATTATAAACTAGCAAAGAAATACCATTAGAATTTTTGAAGTACTACATTGTTAAAAAATTAAGGATCATTAAAGCAATGAAGAAGTCAGATAATGAATACCTCTGGTTTGAAGGATCTTGAGCAAGTAATGAAGATGTTCATGAGGTTGAGTTGCAGCCACATCCTTGATGAATGATACATGGCCTGCATTTTAGTTTGCAAACTGTTTAAACCTCCACATCATAATACTCAAGAGCAACTCAATTCAACTAATCCTAGTCTAAAGTCAAGTTAGAGACAGCTGTTGGGATACTAAATCAATTTCCTATATAGGGTTTTTCACTTTTCAGTACCATTTCATTAGTGTGATAAGTAATTTGCTTTAAAAAAAAAAGTAAATTAAATTGAACTGATAAAAAATTCAATTCATTTACACCAAACTTTATCAAAGTATCATGCAACAACTCAATTGGGTAGTATTAGGTTCTTAAGCAGTTGAATATAATAACTGGGTCATAATTATTTAAAGCATTATCCAACATTTAAATCTCAAACAACCCAACCCAGAAAGATTCCTAATGCAATGGGTATGGAGCCATAGCACTGCAATTCAAATGAATTAGCAAGAAAGTTACATAAAAAAAAAAAAAGGAGATGGTTACCAGAAGAGGAGAAGCATCTAATCCTGGGCCTTACGTGGCGAAGAGAGACTGCGGTGGTTGGAGGGGTTGTGTGCAACACTCCGAACGCTCCTATCTTCATTTTCCTTCGCCCTGTAATTTACCAGCCACCAATCCCGCGAACCGGTTTTCTGTTTCTTTGATATGCAGGATAAGAGCATAACCAACTCAGCTTAACCAGAACCATACGAGTGTTTTTTTTTTTTTTTACAAAATAAATAATTTTATAATTTATAAAATAAAATAACAATTTTGTTCATTTATAAAAAATAATTTTATAAAGTTTTATTTAAAAAAATATATATATTTTATAAAATTTATAAAAATATTATAAAATAACATAAATAATTTTATAAAATAAAATAATCATAAAACTATTTTCTTATAAGCTATGAATGGAATTAAAAATGTGCATTTTTATAGCATAGATCAAACCAATAAAAAATCTTGAACTCTTTTTCAAAAATTTATATTATTAATAAAATAATAGTAATTATTTATTTTTATTGAATAAGACAATTAGCGATGTACATACTATACATTAAAACTGAGTTCTCTTAAAAACAGTACATCACATGGGTATGGGGATATTAAATTACAAATTGATTCCCTGCTTCATGGTACGAGCTCTTGGTTTTTTTGTCCTGTTCTTCCCTCTCTTTCCGATTGCTTTCATCTTAAATGGCTTCACCCTTTTGCTTATGCTGGATTTACTCCTTACCCATGGTTCCTAAGCAAAACGACGACGTTTTTTAGGGGCTGATCTTCCAATTGATTGCCGCGATTACATGTGTGTCCCTTGTGTGGGCCTCCTTTCCTCTTGCATCTATAGGCCTATATGTAAATCTGCCACCGCGTTCTCCGTCTTCTTTAACCGTGTTTCCCGGCATCCTTTGCTGAGAAGGAAGCCCTTTACTGCGGCTTTGTTCTTGCTTCTTCCTGGTTTGTTGTTCTCTTTTCTACTCAATGATTCTTATTTTGTTTCTGTCATCACCCTGTCTTCCCGTCTCTTTCTTCTCTGTAAATTAAATAAAAAGCGGAGGGATCTCATCAATAGCAGATGAATAAAATGGAAGCCAACACTCAAATCCTCAATGACAATGAAATAAAATCCATCAATAACACAAATAATTACAAAATAAAGAAAATCAACGCACAAATAATAAAAAAACTCTCAATCAAATACAAATTATAAAAGAAAAATTATGTAGAATCAAAATAGAAGGGGGAAGACTTTGGATTGCAGTAAGCAAATAACCATGGATCTGAATCAAATTAAACAAATAACCATGAAATATTCAACACATGCAATCCTAAATTGCTGACCCATGAAGGGGAGGCAAAATTTCAAACCCAGACAGCGTGCCTAACAAACTTACATCCAAACCCAGATCGCACTCAGAGAGTATGGAAGAAAGAGGCTAGATTTCTGTTCATCGTTGCGCCGCAAACCCACGTCACATGCGAGGCTTCGAGAACCAGAAGCGAGGCAAGGGGCGAGAATTCATCGAATCTGGATCCAGGCAAGAGATGATGCGTGGGAGAACATGATACGTGGCAAGAGATGAAAGAAACAGAGGTAGGAAGTGTAGAGCAAAGGTCAGTGTTTATCGACATAGAAGCGCAGAAGAAGAAGGTCAGTAGCCTACTGGAAATCAGAATTTATATATACCTCAATCTCTGGGCTAAACCAAATATTACATTGTTTTTTTTTTTTTTTTTAGGATGAGATTTAGTTTGGCTTTTATGGTTTGCCTTTGTAAAGAAAAGGAATCTTAATTCGAGTTTAAATATATATTAATTTTATCTTATACAGATATATAATTTAAATATATACTAATTTTTCAATCGCTAAAAATTTATTATTAATTCATTAATATAAATTATTTTTTTTTTACTACTCATAATTTTTTTAATTATTTTTTTTATTTTCTTTACCACTTTTTTCTTTTTATTGTATTTTTTTTCATTTTATTTCTTTCCTATTCATTTTCTAATTAATTTTTAAATATATATATATTTCTTTTTTATTTATTTTCTTCTCTACCATTTTTCTTTCTTATTTATTTTCTTCTCCATTATCTTTTTCTTTCTTATCTTTTTTATTTAATTAATTTTTCTTTAATATAAATAAAAAAATTTTTACAAATATTATTTTTATTAGTAAATTATTTATAATACTAATTTTTAGTAATTTTTATTATAATTAATATATATATTAATAATTTGTCTTATAAATATCTTTTTATATTTATTTTTTATTAATATTTTTATAATAGTTATTATTAGTAATTTTTATAATATTTTTATATTAATTTTTAGTACTAAAATTTCATTAATAATTTATTATTTTAATTATTTTTTAAAAAATTTATTTATTTGAATTTTTATTTATTATTTAAAATTTTAATTTTTTATAATTTTTTTAAATTAGCAACCTACTTTTTCGATTACTAAATTAGTTGTAAATAGTAAACGATTTATAAAATAGTTGTAAAATTATAAAATTAAAAACACAAAATTTTTTTTAATTGATTATATTTTGATTACTATTAACAACTAATTTTGATTGCTAAATCGATTGCTGTTATCGACTAATAATTTCTTATCAAGAGTTTTATCTTTTTAAAAAATTTAATTAATTTAGTAAATGATTTGGTTATCGTTTGTTATTTGTAACTAACCTTATTACAACCGATTGAATCAATTACTAAACTTATTAGTAATTGATTTTAATGGATTAGCAACCAATTTAATCGGTTGCTAATCTAATTTTTTTAAAGTATTCTTTCAATTTATTTTTATTAACAAAATCAAGAAATTGTATAACTTTTCTTCCTACATTTTACTTGGACAAGGTTCCTCTGCAAAAAAAGCTTTCAATTTTTACCTTTTTTTTTTGGAGGTAATATTAACTTTTGTTTGGAGAGAGAAGGTTCCTAAAGAAATTTTTTTTTAATAATTATTTACTTATGTATTCAAAGATAAATTACATCAATTATCCTTCAACTTAAGTGATTATTTTATTTCAATCATTTAACTTTAATTTATGAAAATAAAATATCTCAACTTTAATTTTGTTTTAGAAAAACTTCATTTAACTTACAATAGCAGGTTTTTAAGTTTTTTTTTTATTAACTAACACTAAACTAATATTTAATTAAAAAAATCTACAAATTATTATCTATTGTTTATTTCTTTTATATAAAAAAATTTGATAAAATATCATATATTAATAAAATATTATTTTAAAATTTAAAATTTATTATTATTTTTCCACGTTGATACAATTAAATTTTAATTTATAATAAATAACATATATATAATTAATAATTTTATTATTAAATTTAGTTAAAATAAAATAATTATTAATTAATTTAATCGTAAATATGATAAGATGAAGGAAAAGAGGGTAAAAGGTAATTTTATTCTTTTTAACCTAAAAACTTACTATTGCAGGTTAGGACAACTTTTTCAAAATAATATTAAAGTTGAGGAATTATATTTAATAAATTGATATCGAGTGATTTAAATGAAATAACTATATAAATTAAGGGACTGTTAATGCAATATACCTCACAATGAAGGTGTCTTTTAGGTATTTCATAATTTTATTTTAAACCCTTACTTTAGTGGTTTTTTTTTTTTAGTTTTATTGTATTATTATATCTACTTTGATGAAAATTTTCTATTAGTTTTAATATTTATTAGGTAATTAGCATGGAAATATTTTTAAAATTGTCTAAGGAAAAATAAATTATAAATATATATAATAAATATACACATCGTAAAACAAAAATAAAAAAAAATACTAATATATATAAAGATAGGAAAGACAAGAGAATAATGGGATGAACAACAAAGGAAATAGTTAATTTGTACTATAATAAAAGACTAAATTAAATTGGCCTATCCTAGGGCCAAAGGAGGAGAGTCTACATACCCTATAAGATATTTTAAGAAAAATATATTTATATTTTAAGTAAAATAAAAATAATAAATTTTTAATTTTAAAATTTTTATTGCATTAAGACTTGAAATAAATTCATATTCATAAAATAAATAAGATTTATGTGATAGTTAATTATTAATCAAAATTGTTCTTATTAT
This sequence comes from Hevea brasiliensis, assembly GCF_030052815.1. Lineage (NCBI taxonomy): Eukaryota > Viridiplantae > Streptophyta > Magnoliopsida > Malpighiales > Euphorbiaceae > Hevea > Hevea brasiliensis. Next base: position 28,724,199 of record NC_079506.1, read on the forward strand.
ATCTTCTTATTATATAAATTTTTGTTAATTTTTTTCCTCTATTTCACATATAATTATATATATTTTTGTTATAAAAATATAGCTTAAAATATAAAACAAATTTTTTATTTCACAAAAAATAAATATGTAGATTTTTTAAATTTTGTAATATTGTTATTTATTATTATAGTAAACAAAAATTAAACTTATTAATTAATATTATTATGAATCATAGTTTCTGAATTTTATTCAATGTAACAAATATACAATAGCCTCGTTAAAGAAAATGTTCAGTATCCACCACTGAACTGATCTAAAATTAGAAATTAAAAAAATAAAATGCACAGGTCCAAATTTATTTTAATATTATAATATAATTCTGATTTTTTTTTTTTACTAATAATTGAATGAAAACTATATCAAAGCATTTACCTAAACCTTTTATTATTACTAAAATTGCTCCAAACATTTATATATTAATCTATATTTTTATTTATTCATAAATAATTATTATGAAGAAATTGCCCTCTATTAAGGGATATAATTTTATTAAGACTTTTTTAATCTGAATTAAGCAAAATAAGAATCATATAAAAAGTATCCTAATCTATTTAATGCCTTTTATTAAGTAATAGTAGTTTCTTTTAACATGCTTGCAAGTTATTTATACTCACTATATATATTCGTTAATTAATTATTTTTATACATGAATTTTATTAATTTTTGTATATAATATAATATTATTATAATATATTGATTTTTTTAATAAAAAAATTTTAACTATTGTGTTTCGAATTTTTTAATTTAAGAATATAAATAATAAAAAAGTTGTAAAAATTTCTTTTATAATATAATAAAGCTCATTTATATTATATTATAATGTTTGCAATTTTTTATTTTTATAAAATTATTTTTCTTTAATTTTTTATTTTATTAAATTTTAATTTAATTTTAAATTAAAAAATAATATTTATAATAAAAATATTATAATATATAATATTACATATTATAATTTTATTTATTAAAATAATATTTTTAATTTATTTAAAATATAAAGTAAAATAATTAAAAATTTAAAAAAAAGTTGGATGGTACTAGTAGCATCCAACTTTTCTTAAATTTTTTTAATTATTTATTTTTTATTTTTAATTTTAATTTTATTAAATTTTAATTTAATTTTTAATTAAAAAATAATATTTATAATAAAAATATTATAATATATAATATTACATATTATAATTTTATTTATTAAAATAATATTTATATTTTATTTAAAATATAAAATAAAATTATTAAAAATTATAAAAAAAAATTGGACGCTACTATAATTAGCGTCCGACCTTTAATTTTTTTTAATTAATTTTTTATTATTGCAAGGAAAACTGGACGCTATTTTGAATAGTGTTCAGCTCTCCTTTCAAATTTTTCACGCGGACGCTATTTTGAATGGCGTCCGGACCTTAAAAACGCTATTATAGTTAGCGTCCCACACTCACCTCGTCCAGCTCAGCATAATTCACCCCTTTTTGGTAATTAGTTTCAAACTTATTCTTTTTTTGTATTTTGTATTTTTGATTACACATTTTTTGTCAAAATGCCGAAAAACTCTTGGTACTTATTTACTTGTGAAAAATAATTTTCTATTCTCTAATTTTTTTCTAAGAAAATTTTTTAAAAAATAAAAAGCATGTTCACCTATAAATAATATAAAACAACTTTTTAATTAAAAAAATAAAAATATTCAAATATTTCACAATTAAAAAATAAATCATATAAAATATATTCAAAACTTATTTTATTTTCAAAATATTTTAATGTGTTATTTTAATTTATTTTATAATAATATATTTTTAATCATTTTAGATAAATTTTTTTCTAAGTAATTATTTAATTTTAGTTATTATAAAATAATTTTGATTATAAGAAAGTCATTGTTTTTTATTTGAAAACAGTTGAAAAATAAAAATTTTATTAAAAATGAAAATAATAGAAAACAACTTAAAATTATTTCCAATTCTTAGTTAAATTTTAAAAATTTGGAAAATTGATTTTAAAATTGACACCTATGAATATAAAACTCTATTTTTTTATTTTTTTTAGAAATTTTTTTAGAAAACTACTCTAATTTTTCACAAGTGAATAGACTTTATTTTCACCATATTTTTATAGAGTTAACATATGCTTTTGCTTGAATAAAAATCCTTGGAAAAAGTTTTTCTTTAATAAGTATTTATTTACATACAACTATAATATAATGGAATTGTCTTTTAGGTGTTTTAATAATTTTGATTTAGACCCTTATTTTAATTTCTCAAATTTATTGTATCATACTTGCCTTGGTAAAAGAATTTTATTAATTTTAAAGTTTATTAATTAATTAGTATAGAAATTTTTCTAAAATTATATATATATAAATCAAATTTGTAAGTTCGTAAAACGGGTATAAATAATATACAATGCACGATAAAAAAAAATACTAAAACAACAAGTTTTAATCTGACTAAACATAGATTTCTATCAAGCTTATTCATATCAATTTCAATTTTAAATTAAAAAAAAAAATCTAATTTCAATATGACTTCAGATCACAACTGTATTGTGGACATACCTATCATAACACATCAATTTCATACATAATTATGTCATTACTATTAGGAGATAACATTGAAAGAAACAGTCTTTATTAATAATAGTAACACAAATGTGCAAATATTCAATTTGCAAAAGTGATTTATTGACAATATTTAAATGATAAATTGGGTGCTTCTTCTCTCCCTCTCTATTTTTCTTCTCTTTTCTTTTTCATATGAAAGACACATTATCATTTACATAACAATGAATCCGATCAGCTTAAGCCTAACATGGCTATTGTAGTTCGTTGTAAAACAATGAAATGCCAATACAAGTAGAGAAAGCATAATTTAGATGGCTTCACGCAAATTTTTCTTTTTTCTTCTTTAAAAGTTACACCACTGTTATCTCAGAGTTTTGTGCACTGTTGAAGCCCCACAGTGGCAAATGGCCGCTGTGATGAACTACCTTTTGGGAGGGGATTGCCAGAAAGGAAGTGTTTAATCATTGAAAGTGATCTTTCAGGCTGGTATGATGGTACTTGATGTCCAGCACCTCTTACTGTAACAAATGTCAAGTCCCCTTGATACACCTGCGAGTACCCACCAACCTGAAAAACATACAATTTTCAGTTTCTTTGCTTGGTTTTGATCTAGATAACGAGTGCTTGCAAGAAAATTTGCGGACCTAATAGGCCTCTACTAAATAATTACCTCCCCGTTAAGGTACCATGGATACCATTCAGTTTTTGTGGGAAGTTTCATTTTTGCAATTGAGTACTGTGTAGAAGTTACAGGTACCCTTCCATCTGTATCACCACTGCAAGCCATTGTAACAAAAGATTTTAGCATAATGATTATGAGCATAGAAGACTTTTGCAAAGTAATTTAGGCCCCATAAGCAAGTAGGAATCACCATTCACCAATAAGCTACATAATGATTATGAGGATAATGGTTATAGTCTCAGGTTTTTGAAACTTACCTGTATATCCAAACTCTTAATCCATTTGCCACGAATTCCTGTAGTAAGGGAATAACGGTTGATGGGCTATCCTTCCAACTACCCAATATATCACTGCAAGGTTCCCAATCATGATTAAGCTTAGTGACATTGGCATGCATGGCTTCTTGGACCTCAGGAGTATTGAAATAAGCTTGCACATAATAGTCACTGCACGGATCAAAATACGCCAACTGAAAAACAAGGCAACCAAGTTACATATGTTTTTACACTCCTATAATTACATATGTGAATCCCCACAAGGAATTGGGTTTATAATTAAACTTACCGAAGCCTGCTTGGGCTTGGCTGTGAGATTTCCATTGTGGCACAAAGGCCAGTAGATGTTATAAATATCAATATCAGCTGTATCATGATCGGCTTTGCCAGAAGCTAAATTGCACTCTCTGGACTGCTTGCTGACAAAATCAGGTGAGAAATTACAGTACTGATGGATCTTTTGCACTGTTTCTGGTGAAGTTAAAGCATGATTTCCGTAGTAGTCATACATCCCTAGATTATCTGTTTCGTCATTGATTACTGCATTTCCAATCTGCATTTTCACATAGATATGGTTACTACGTTTAATATCTTTTTTAAACTAAGAGAATGGAGAGTGGGCCACATACTGCAATTCCTTTGAGGTTGATGATGGTCTGGTTGGCCTTCTTGTTATGGTAAAGAATGGTATGTGCAAGTTGAGGCACGTAATGCCCTGCGTAGCTCTCCCCAGAAATGTACAAGTCCCTACTTTTATATTCAGGAAATCTTTTCAACCAATGTCTCAAAAACAAATAATTATCTGCAGCTGTTTTTCTATCTCCAAAGTCATTATAATCGGATGTCCTGTTAGAGTATGAAAACCCTACTCCAGCAGGCGACTCTAAAAACAGAACATTTGCAGCTGAAAGAAAGTTAAAAAGAAAAGGAAGAAAATTAATCCCAGTTTGGAATATGAAATTTTACAAATTTAATTCAGTTGATTTCTTTGTAGTTAATCTCATATTTATAATTAAAGAAAGAATTCTATTCTTTTTAACTTAAAAAATTTCATTTTCAAAAATAAATTGTATGAGAATTCAATTTAAAATGATTTATTTCAAATTAAACCTGAGTTTTCATTCATAGAATTATGTTCAGATCGAGAAATCAATCAACTGAAACTAAAGGAAAAAAAAATTAATTCAGAAAAGATTTTTAAAAATACAGCTAATTAAGATATAAACCATTGATAATTAGGCAAATATTCAGCTATTAAACTATAAAAATCTTAGTTTAGAAAAGAAGAAGGTACCCTCATTCCATGAAAAATTGTTGTTATAAAGTGTTTTGCCATCACTATGTACTCTAAATGGTCCAAGCTCTTCCATTGCTCCATAAGCCAGAGATGAGCAACCAGGGCCTGTGAAGAACAAAAAAAATTAATCAAGTAATATTAGCAATGGAATTAACCAAAAAAATTGGGCATGCAATTATATCATTATGCCATAATAAAATAAAGTGATTAATTATGGCATAATTTTGATTTTAATGAGCAATTTTCTGTTTTGTTAGTTACCTACTTTTATGATTAATTAAGAAGATAAAAATATAAACAAAATTTTTTAAGAAACTAAAAATTATATTATAAAACACTGATATGCATATATTTTATATTTTAATTAATTTTTCTGTTATTCTAATTATTTTATTTGAGATATCATCATCTACTGATAAATAGTAATGTATTACAAGAACATTAATTGAATATCAAGTATTGCATGAATATGAAAGAGAATGTGTAACTAATACAGTGATTGATGATAGATAAGATACCAACTCTCTGTTAAGATTATTGACATTTCTGTAAATCATTCTCTCATTTTGAAAAAAAATAAAAGGTGCTTTAAATCCATTCATTTAAACAAATCTCCCACTAAATCACTAATTTATTGAAAAAAAAAAAGAAAAAAAAAGGGTAAAGGGAAAATGATTATAATTAAGGGAAAATTATTGACCAGACTCCGTTATCATTAGGAGTGAGTAGATTTCGGTTCAAATCAAAAAATCGAACTGAATCGAATCAATTTGGTTCAATCGGTTCAGTTTTAAAATTTAATCGATTCGGTTCGATTTTATATTATAAAAATTTCGATTATTTCGGTTCGATTCGATTTTGAAGAGAAAAAAATCGATTAAACTGAACCAAACGAATTGTAATTTTATATATTCAAATCGAATCGAATCGATTTTTGAATTGATTTATTTTTATGGGGAATTTATTAATTATATTTAATTATATATATATAAATTATTTAATTTCATTGATTAATGGTCATTAGGTTCAAACCAAAGTCAAAATTAGACCAAATAACTTGAAAATCAAGGTTAAATTAAAAAATAATCAAAAATCAAAACTGATCTGTTTGAATCGAATCGAACCAAAATAGAGCGGTTCGGTTCGATTTGATTTTTCATCAATTTCAGTTTGGTTCGATTTTTAAAATATGTAATTCGATTTCATAATTTACTTGGATTCGGTTCGGTTCGGTTCGAATCGAATGCTCACCCCTAGTTATCATGAAACCAAAATACAATATATCTAGTGAGATTCACGTATAAAACATGTGAAACTCACATAATATATATTTTAAATTCATGATATATCAAATCTAAGTAAGTTTTCCACTAATTACCTCCATTCAGCCACAGAAGAAGGGGCAATGACTCTTTTGAATGCTTAGCTTCAACAAAATAATAATAATAAGCCCTCCCAGCTGATTTATCCACTGTAATATAACCACCATATTGTTCAAATGCCACCTTAGGTTGCCCAGGCAAGCTCTGAATCCTATCATTTTCTTTAGAGCCTCCAACTGATGATAGATTTATACCAAAAAGAGTATCAACTATTTGCTTGTTCGCATCTGTAATTTCCTCTTCTTGGCTTAGATCAATCACCTCAAAAGGCCTTTTATCAATGCCAGAGTTTTCACTAAACTTGGCCTTGTTGAATTTTCCGAGTACTTCACCTTCCTTTGCTCCATAGCTTTCAGCCACAAAGCATGAAAGAATAAGAAAGAAAACAAGAAGAAAACATGGGTTTCTCTCCATGGTGTGTGAAGTTTCAGGGTTTTGATTTGTGGATTTAAACAAATTTAAGGTGTTTATATAGTGATCCTTTAAGAGGACTACCAAATGTAGATTCATATAGTTGTTCGAATTCTAAAATTGTATTTACAGCTCAGTTTTTGCAGGTGATCTCATTGGTGAGGTTGGCCAATGTCTTTTTTTTATTTCGGACAATGCATTTAGTCTATATAACCAGAAGGTGCATTTCATAATCTTCCATTAAAGTATTCCAATAATTATTGGGGTTTTAAAAACCATGATCTATTTCCTCTTTCTCCATGTCTTTTTCCAAAAGAAATTCATGATAAGATCATTTTTTATGCATTAAAAATATCCTATTAACTTCATACAACAGACCATAAATTCACCATAAAGATTGCTTTATTATTTCAAATAGTAAAATATATTATACTTTCAAAAAATATTTTAAATATTATTATCTTATTTTATTTAATAATTATTGAAATTCAAGCATTGTAGTGGGCTTGCCAAAACAAATTCTGGCTTCCATCCTGACTATATGTGAATTATCTTGCCCTTGCAGAAACTGTTAGAAAATAACTAATGTCCCGCTTGATACAGGATTGATAAAGGATAATTATTTTTAATTTATCATTAACATTGTTTAAATGTTTAAAATATTAAATATTAATTTTAAAAATCAAATTAATAATTATTTTATTTAAAAAATAAATTTATATGAAAAACATTTAATTTTTTATTTTTTTAACCTTCCTTACAAGTAATATAGGTTTATTCCGTTTGCATAAATCAAGCTCATGAGTCATCTTTTGTGCAAAAAGGAAAAAAAAAGTTGACCAAAGCCTATGGTTTTATTTCTTGTTAGCATAAATAAATTATTATTATTATTATTATTATTATTATTATTACTATATATATATGATGTGAAAATAATTTAATTCACTAATAGCTTGAATGCATGTGTATCAAACATTGAATATATCAATATGGTATGCTGATTGATTTATAGAACAAACAATTGTAGTAAAAATTAAATATTTATGTGAATTTTTAATTTCATTCAAATAATTTTAATTTTATTAGTTTAATTCTCATATTTTAACATTATATCCAAAATTATTGAATTTATATAATATATGTCAACCTTATCCTTTCTATGTTTATTTCAATTTCAATTATTTATAATAATTAGGTTAATTAGTATTATTATTAATTTCTTAGCATATTTTTTCACATTATTTCTATAAAAGTAGCAAAAATTTTATTAGCATATGTTGGCCCTTTTTTTTTTCTTACTACAAAATAGTAAAATGATTGACAAAATTTCCTATTAAAAATAGATCTATATGTATGTAAAAAATACAATTTTATCCATTTATTTTAAATTTAAGGATTGGGATTGTTAATATTTATCACAACATTTTTATTTGTACTACTATTTAAAGTGCGTGCGTTGCACGTGCATAAAATCGAAAAAATAAAATATAATATTAAACTATATATGTAATTCATTATTTAAAATATACTATAAATATGATATATTTAGTTATATATAAATACATAATTCATTATGTTAAAATTATATAATATATCTAAAAAATTATAAAATAAACATGTATAATATGATTCCAAGTGTAATTATTGATAAAGAAATAATTCTGTCTAAACAATAAAATATATTTAATCTGGTGCATTTCAGCTCTAATATCAATTTTTTGCAGTCAATTCTTATTGATTTTATTTTTTTATTTAGTTTAGAATAATAAATGCCGTGCATAATTTTACTGTCAATGCTTAAAAAAAAATAAGAAAATAAAAAATATAATAATTGTAATAATATATTATATTTTTTAAAAAATTGATGCAAAATATAAAGTAAAATTTGACATTTGCAATCATTTATAAATTAAATATTTTGATAAATTAAATTTAATTTAGGTTCAGGAATTAGATTTTTGCATAATGTATAGGAATATTAGGAAAATAAAATTATAAAAAGAATAAAAGTTAAGAAAAATTACTATTCTTACATTTTTTACAATTTCATTAGAATTTTATTTTTTAGTATTTAATTTATGTTAGTTAATATCTTTTATAAATAATATAAAATTATCAAAGTATTTTAATAAGTTTACAATATTTAGCTGGTAAGAAAATTCTAAGACTTATAAAAGATATTGAATATATATAGAACACAATTTTATTAGAATTCTATTTTAATATTTAATTTATATTAATTAATATTTGTTATAAATAACATAAAATTAAGAGAACATTTTAATTTGTTCACAATTGTAATAATATAATATATTTTAAAACTTTTTTTATAAAAATATAAAGTAAACTTGAAAATTGTAATTATTTAAATATTAAATATTTTAATAAATTTAATTTTGATTCAGCAGTAGAAATTGAATTTAGATATTTGGAAAATAAAATTATAAAAAAAGTAAGAATAGTGAAAAATAACTAATTCTACGATTTTTTATAATTTCATTAAAATTTTATTTTTTAATAAGTAATTTATATGAATTAATATCTTTTATAAATAAAATAAATTTATAAAGGTATTTTAATAGATTTACAATATCTAATTGGCAAGAAAATTTTAAGACGTATAAAATGTCTTGAATATATATAAAATATAATTTTATTAGGATTTTATTTTTAATACTTAATTTATCTTAATTAATATTTATTATGAATAAAATATTATAAAATTATAAGGGTTTATTAGTCCGTTCAAAAGTTTAGCCTCTCATTTATATATTTATATATATTAGCATTTGAGACACACGCATTGCATGTGTATTGAAATAGTTTATAACATGTGTGTATTTTATTTATATAGAAAATAATTAACTATTAATTTAATTACTTCATTAAAATTTTAAAATTTTTACAATAGTTAATATTATGGGTCAATTAGTGCTATTTGAAATGTTTTCATATCATTTATTTTGTTGCTAGAAAGATTGTTCATATCTACAATAAAATTGTAAAATAATTCTTTTTTTGAGATATGATCATTTATTTTCTCTGACAGTATTTTGTGAGTATTACTTTAAAATTTAAGCCCATTAATATATTTAATATTAAATGATTAATAATGATACATTATCAATATTGATTACCTCTAATTTAATAATAAGTATTATGATTGATAATTTATTAGAAAAGAAAAATTGAGAAAACCATCATACTCATTGAGAATTATGAAAACTTAAAATGTATAATTGCTTGTGTCATTATTGACCCACAATCCTAATTGATTTGAAAGATTTTTTTTCTAATTTGAGTGGGACAAATATTTTCTCAATAGGATGGAGATATATTTTCTATATATAGTACAACTCTTATTTTAGTATTATTCCTAATTAGATTAGGATTGGAGTGACTAACATTATAAATAAGAGTATTGTGAGAATGTTATTTAGCTTTGCCAATGGAAAGTGGCTTTGCCTATTGAAGAAAGTAGTTTTCAAATCATAAATGGGGCTATCGCCCATTATAGAGAGGGACTTTGCCCATTGCTAAGGAGTGGCTTTTACCCATTGAAGACAAGGCTTTTAGCTCATTGAGTGGGGTTGTCACCCATTACAGGGAAGGCTTTGCTAACTACTGAGGATTTGGCTTTACCTATTGATGATGAGCTCTTACCCATTGCAATCCCATAGAGGAAGAAAGGCTTCGGCCTAAGGTAGAAAAGGACATAGTCCAAGAAGAAGGAGCTATTGTCCTTTATAGTTGAAGATACCATTTGTGGTGATTGTGTAGTAATAGTTAAAATAATAAACATATTGGTTATGTCTAGAGGAGATTGAGATGATTAACTAATATATTTACTATGAACAGTTTTTGTGAGGGTTCTCTTGAGTGTAATTGGGTTAATAGGAAGTTATGCTACTGGAAGTTCCTAGGATCTAGTCCTAATATTACGTAAGCCTACATTAAAGAAAAAGAATGAGGTGGGTGGCCTTCTAGCAAGCCATTTCGATGCTCAAGTAAGAGAACTGGGTATGAAAATATTGAAAGAACTAAAATGAGATTTTGAGAATGAGAATATGCGTACCTTGTTTCTGGTTATTTGGTTAGTATTTATAGGCCTTCTAAGGAAATAGCTGTTGCTTTGTTTATGGAGATAATCTTAGCTAATATATTGAGATTGTCCTTATAAAATTCGCTCTTGCTTCATTATTGACGTGATATTGCTCGATACATGAGATTCGGTCTTGATTCTTGCTTGGTACATGAGATCCAGTCTTGCTTAATTACTAGTATGATTATTGCTCAGTACATCTTTTGTTCACCTTGTTGGGTGATTGAAGGTATTTTGTTCTGTCTTATTTCAGTCTCATGGTCCTTTGGCCAGTATTTGACCCTTTCGACTGCCATGCTATATATTTGTGTGGATTTGACTATTTGATTTGGATTTTTAGGCATTTAGTATCATTAGTCCTCTCCCCACCCCCCCCCCCCCCCCGATCTTTATGAACCTTTAGGTTCATGTTGTTGTTCATCTAGCTAGGATATGACATGTCTGTTGTCTGGTTCTTTTTAGCTATCATGTTTACCCTTGTGGATAGCTATCAGGCATGCTTTGAGTGATCTTTTTAATGTGAGTTGTCATCATTGAATTTCTCTCGATATGTGGAAAGACTGTTCGACAACAAACGCGATGGTTCGTATTTCAAAATCATTTATTGTCTACTTTTCTTTCTATAAAATCCTTGTTTCTCATTCTTTCTTTTTTCATTTTCTTGTATTTTTGCTATCTCCTTTGCGATTTCCAATGGCTTTTTCTGTTGTTCTATCTTTGCATTTTGGTACTCCGGTGAAGGTATTTCTTTTTCCTTTTCCTAATTTATTCCTTTATACTCTTATTTTTCATTGAGAATGAGTATTGAGTGGCAACGGTGATTCGAGTGCCACCTTTCAGTCACCAGCCATCATCTATAGCCATGATTCTAGTACTCGTGAACTATTTTTAGAATTTGACCAAAGTCCAACAAAAGTTATGGAGGCTCTAGAAACTATGGATCCGACTATCATTGGTGCCTCTTATGCTCCTAGTGTTCATCCGATTTCGAATGTAAAGGCAAGCTCCTCCAGTCTGAATATGTCGAGGGGGGTTTTTGAAATGCAGTCCTCATTGTCTGGGTGGGACCTGTAACACCCTAAATTTTTAAATAATTATTTTATGTGATTATATGATTTTTGAATGGTTTGGTGAGCCCAGGTGGGGCCATATGATATTGATGAGATGTGGATATGGAAAATATGTTTTAGAAGTGTTATTTGGATCATTTTGCAGGTTGGGTAGGTCCTAGGTATAGGGGGAATTCTACCAATTTTTTGGCAAAACTTAGGATTTGTACTTTGACTCTTTGAAGTTTTGTTTGAATAAATATTGATAAAAAATTTTTTGATATAATGTTTAAGTGAGCCGGGCCAGCCTTCCTCCTCCACCCAGCTGCCGCAGTAATCAACGGTTAATTTGTGAGTGGATATTGATTTTATTTGCAATTTTAATATTATTACATATTCAAGGCATGCTCATGCATCACATATAAATATATGTATGTAGTTAAATATTAGACACGCTCTGTGTTGCATTTTTTATTGTTTGAGATATGCTTATAGATGTCGCCTTAAGGTAATTTGGAGCTATGCTCGTGTTTCGGTGTGCATGTGGTGTGGTGTGATGGATATGGGTAGGACGGGCAAATCGGCTTAAGCTAGTCTCGCTTGGAGCCCGATTCTTTTTGAGAAAGTCGAGGTGAGTACGGCTTTGAGTTGATCTCATTGACCCCCGCATTTGGATTATTAAGCAAAAGTCCAGCTCGAGTTGATCTCGCTGGCAGGCCTTGGATTGAGAGAGCTGTATAGGAGATCAGCTCCCATATGTATTTTAATTGATGTGATATATGGGTGTGTGAGTGCTCGAAATTATTCTTTGTGTGAGTGCTCGAAATTATTCTTTGTGTGAGTGCTCGAAATTATTCTTTGTGCGAGTATTATTTGAATTTGATAAATTTGCTGATCGATATTGCATTCCATCCTTAGAGATGCATTAGAATTAGATAGTTATAAAAATTATTTTTAAAATCAATATCTTATTCTATGAGTCGAAGGCTCATTCCTGTTCACCCATTTTTCCCAAGTTTAGGAGAGCTTTTTCTTATAATTAATCTGTCTCCTCCTTCGCAGGTTCATTGGTGCCCTGATTATATTTATTATTGTTGATTTGAATTCTAGAACTCCACATGTGCTAGGGGCATTTTATTTAGCTGGGTCTGTAAAAGATTAATTATTGAATTTGTTAACATATTGAATATGCATGTGTGGACTTATGGTTTTATTTGCTTGTATGGATGAGGGAACTGGGCTCTCAGTGATCATTTTATGTTGACTGAGGATATTGTGGGTGAGTTGAGCTCCCCAAATGATTATATATTGTGATTACAGGTCGGGTGAGTTGAAAACTCCCCGTTGGATGGTACTGGATATGGTTGGACTCTGTCCGGTTATTTTCTTGAAATGGATTTTGAAATTGGGCTTATAGATTGGGCTTGAACAGTGAGGCTTACTACGGGCTTTGGGGGCCTTATGCCGACCCAAGTCCTAGTACTGGTCCAGCCCATAATTTGGGTCGTGACAATGTTGGTATCATAGCTTAGGCTCTAGATTCATGGGAAGAACATGTCTAAGGCTTAAGAAGAGTCTGGTTAGGGATTCACATGCGAAGTATAGGATCTTGTTTCATCTTCTTCTGTAATTCTTTGTTTCTAGATTCTGCATTATTTCTCTAGTAATATAATAGTGTTTCAGTTACTGTCTTGGTTTTTGTGAAGTACATAGAGATGTGAAATAGAGTTAGCAAACATATTGAGGTCTACCATTGGGTTACATGCTCTAAGAGATGCTGTGTTTCTCCTAGTATAGGGCTAAGTGGTGTACCTATCTAGTACAAGGCACAAGAACGTAAAGGTGAATTGTGGCCATGTTGCCCTAGATAGGGGTGAGGGTACTGCTGCTGGTAATCGTCAGTGGATAGCCCTATCAGAGTAACTTTATGGTACCAATGGTTCAAGAGAGATAAGAGATTGGAAAACCTGGTCTGTTGGGATATAATGGAATAACTATGCAATATTCTCGATATTTGTGATGAAAACTATATCAAAGCATTTACCTAAACCTTTTATTATTATTAAAATTGCTCCATACATTTATATATTAATATATATTTTTATTTATTCATAAACAATTATTATGAAGAAATTGCCCTCTATTAAGGGATATAATTTTATTAAGACTTTTTTAATCTGAATTAAGCAAAATAAGAATCATATAAAAAGAACCCAAATTTATTTAATGCCTTTTATTAAGTAATAGTAGCTTCTTTTAACATGATTGCACGTTATTTATACTCGCTATATATATTCGTGAATTAATTATTTTTATATATGAATTTTATTAATTTTTGTATATACTATAATATTATTATAATATATTGATTTTTTAATAAAAAATTTTTAAGTATTGTGTTTCGAATTTTTTAATTTAAGAATATAAATAATAAAAAAAATTGTAAAAATTTCTTTTATAATATAATAAAGCTCATTTATATTATATTATAATGTTTGAAATTTTTTATTTAAATATTTAATACTCTAATAACTCTAAATAAATATTATGAAAAGGTGATCATAAACATTATTCTACAATATTTGAAATAATTTTAACAATATATATTTTGTAGTTTTAAATAATGTTAACAATATATCAATAATGAAATAACAATATGCCAATTAAAATCATTTATTATTCTAAAATAGTAGTGTTTATAATAAAAAAATAATATAGAAAATACTTAAGAACTATTACTAAAATAAATTAACATAATAATATTCTTTCCTATTTTTTAAAGGTAATGTTCATAAAAAAATATAAGAAATTAATGAACATGTAAACAAAATTTTATAATAAATTATTTCAATACTGTGCATTTTAGTTTCTATTAAAATAATTCTAATATATTATCACGTAGCATAATTATTATTAAAATTTTAATTTATGTTTACTATTTTAATATTAGAAAATTGAAATTTTCAAGGATTTAGCAATAAATATTCCATCTCTAAATATTATTAGTAACGATATTGCATGACGAGTTTTGTGTTGCTAAAAGATGATGTTATTGGATAAAATATTACTAGAATTTGTGTCACTAAAGGTATTAGCAACGAAGTGATAAGATTATTGGCAAATTCTTTGTCGCTAATATATGTTGCTGGTGACAAATCATCTCTGTCGCTATAAGTGCATTTTTGTATTTTTATAAATAATAAAAATAAGGAAAAGTATTTTTAGAAATCCCAACTTTCTTACTTTTAAATACTATATAAAATATTTAATTTTATAATTATAAATAATTATTTTAAATTATCAAAAAAAACTTAAGTAAATAAAATTTAAATATAAATAGGACTATTAATTTTAAATTTATATAAATTTTAAAATTAATTATATAATAAAAATAACGAAAAGTATTTTTGGAGATCCCAATATTTCCCCTCCTTCATACATTTATTATTATTTAATGGATAATACAAATAAAACTGAGTTTAAATACAATAAGCTGTGTCAAATTAATTAATGATTTTTAGTGTGGGAAGAAAGACTTCACTTTTACCATATTTTTGTTGAAGAAACATCTCATGATACTTTTGATTTATTTTTATTAATAAAAATAAGAAGTTGTATAACTTTTCATGTTACTTTTACTTGATAGTGTTCTTATGTGATGAAAAACTCTTGGTAACTATTTACTTGTGAAAAATAATTTCTATTCTCTATTTTTTTCTAAGAAAATTTTTTTAAAAAATAAAAAGCATGTTCACCTATAAATAATGTAAAACAACTTTTTAATTAAAAAATAAAAATATTCAAATATTTCACAATTAAAAAATAAATCATATAAAATATATTCAAAACTTATTTTATTTTCAAAATATTTTAATGTGTTATTTTAATTTATTTTATAATAATATATTTTTAATAATTTTAGATAAATTTTTTTCTAAGTAATTATTTAATTTTAGTTATTATAAAATAATTTTGATTATAAGAAAGTCATTGTTTTTTATTTGAAAACAGTTGAAAAATAAAAATTTTATTAAAAATGAAAATAATAGAAAACAACTTAAAATTATTTCCAATTCTTAGTTAAATTTTAAAAATTTGGAAAATTGATTTTAAAATTGACACATATGAATATAAAATTCTATTTTTTAAATTTTTTTAGAAAATTTTCTAGAAAACTACTCTAATTTTTCACAAGTGAATAGACTTTATTTTCACCATATTTTTATAGAGTTAACATATGCTTTTGCTTGAATAAAAATCCTTGGAAAAAGTTTTTCTTTAATAAGTATTTATTTACATACAACTATAATATAATGGAATTGTCTTTTAGAAAAATACTGTGGAAGTGTCTTTTAGGTGTTTTAATAATTTTGATTTAGACCCTTATTTTAATTTCTCAAATTTATTGTATCATACTTGCCTTGGTAAAAAAAATTTATTAATTTTAAAGTTTATTAATTAATTAGTATAGAAATTTTTCTAAAATTATATATATATAAATCAAATTTGTAAGTTCGTAGAACGGGTATAAATAATATGCAATGCTCCTTAAAAAAATACTAAAACAATAAGTTTCAATCTGACTAAACATAGATTTCTATCATGCTTATTCATATTAATTTCAATTTCAAATTAAAAAAAAAATCTAATTTCAATATGACTTCAGATCACAACTGTATTGTGGACATACCTATCATAACACATCAATTTCATACATAATTATGTCATTACTATTAGGAGATAACATTGAAAGAAACAGTCTTTATTAATAATAGTAACACAACTGTGCAAATATTCAATTTGCAAAAGTAATTTATTGACAATATTTAAATGATAAATTGGGTGCTTCTTCTCTCCCTCTCTATTTTTCTTCTCTTTTCTTTTTCATATGAAAGACACATTATCATTTACATAACAATGAATCCGATCAGCTTAAGCCTAACATGGCTATTGTAGTTCGTTGTAAAACAATGAAATGCCAATACAAGTAGAGAAAGCATAATTTAGATGGCTTCACGCAAATTTTTCTTTTTTCTTCTTTAAAAGTTACACCACTGTTATCTCAGAGTTTTGTGCACTGTTGAAGCCCCACAGTGGCAAATGGCCGCTGTGATGAACTACCTTTCGGGAGGGGATTGCCAGAAAGGAAGTGTTTAATCATTGAAAGTGATCTTTCAGGCTGGTATGATGGTACTTGATGTCCAGCACCTCTTACTGTAACAAATGTCAAGTCCCCTTGATACACCTGCGAGTACCCACCAACCTGAAAAAAAATACAATTTTCAGTTTCTTTGCTTGGTTTTGATCTGGATAACGAGTGCTTGCAAGAAAATTTGTGGACCTAATAGGCCTCTACTAAATAATTACCTCCCCGTTAAGGTACCATGGATACCATTCAGTTTTTGTGGGAAGTTTCATTTTTGCAATTGAGTACTGTGTAGAAGTTACAGGTACCCTTCCATCTGTATCACCACTGCAAGCCATTGTAACAAAAGATTTTAGCATAATGATTATGAGCATAGAAGACTTTTGCAAAGTAATTTAGGCCCCATAAGCAAGTAGGAATCACCATTCACCAATAAGCTACATAATGATTATGAGGATAATGGTTATAGTCTCAGGTTTTTGAAACTTACCTGTATATCCAAACTCTTAATCCATTTGCCATGAATTCCTGTAGTAAGGGAATAACGGTTGATGGGCTATCCTTCCAACTACCCAATATATCACTGCAAGGTTCCCAATCATGATTAAGCTTAGTGACATTGGCATGCATGGCTTCTTGGACCTCAGGAGTATTGAAATAAGCTTGCACATAATAGTCACTGCACGGATCAAAATACGCCAACTGAAAAACAAGGCAACCAAGTTACATATGTTTTTTCCTATATTTACATATGTGAATCCCCACAAGGAATTGGGTTTATAATTAAACTTACCGAAGCCTGCTTGGGCTTGGCTGTGAGATTTCCATTGTGGCACAAAGGCCAGTAGATGTTATAAATATCAATATCAGCTGTATCATGATCGGCTTTGCCAGAAGCTAAATTGCACTCTCTGGACTGCTTGCTGACAAAATCAGGTGAGAAATTACAGTACTGATGGATCTTTTGCACTGTTTCTGGTGAAGTTAAAGCATGATTTCCGTAGTAGTCATACATCCCTAGATTATCTGTTTCGTCATTGATTACTGCATTTCCAATCTGCATTTTCACATAGATATGGTTACTACGTTTAATATCTTTTTTAAACTAAAAGAATGGACAGTGGGCCACATACTGCAATTCCTTTGAGGTTGATGATGGTCTGGTTGGCCTTCTTGTTATGGTAAAGAATGGTATGTGCAAGTTGAGGCACGTAATGTCCTGCGTAGCTCTCCCCAGAAATGTACAAGTCCCTACTTTTATATTCAGGAAATCTTTTCAACCAATGTCTCAAAAACAAATAATTATCTGCAGCTGTTTTTCTATCTCCAAAGTCATTATAATCGGATGTCCTGTTAGAGTATGAAAACCCTACTCCAGCAGGCGACTCTAAAAACAGAACATTTGCAGCTGAAAGAAAGTTAAAAAGAAAAGGAAGAAAATTAATCCCAGTTTGGAATATGAAATTTTACAAATTTAATTCAGTTGATTTCTTTGTAGTTAATCTCATATTTATAATTAAAGAAAGAATTCTATTCTTTTTAACTTAAAAAATTTCATTTTCAAAAATAAATTGTATGAGAATTCAATTTAAAATGATTTATTTCAAATTAAACCTGAGTTTTCATTCATAGAATTATGTTCAGATCGAGAAATCAATCAACTGAAACTAAAGGAAAAAAAAAATTAATTCAGAAAAGATTTTTAAAAATACAGCTAATTAAGATATAAACCATTGATAATTAGGCAAATATTCAGCTATTAAACTATAAAAATCTTAGTTTAGAAAAGAAGAAGGTACCCTCATTCCATGAAAAATTGTTGTTATAAAGTGTTTTGCCATCACTATGTACTCTAAATGGTCCAAGCTCTTCCATTGCTCCATAAGCCAGAGATGAGCAACCAGGGCCTGTGAAGAACAAAAAAAATTAATCAAGTAATATTAGCAATGGAATTAACCAAAAAAATTGGGCATGCAATTATATCATTATGCCATAATAAAATAAAGTGATTAATTATGGGATAATTTTGATTTTAATGAGCAATTTTCTGTTTTGTTAGTTACCTACTTTTATGATTAATTAAGAAGATAAAAATATAAACAAATTTTTTTAAGAAACTAAAAATTATATTATAAAACACTGATATGCATATATTTTATATTTTAATTAATTTTTCTGTTATTCTAATTATTTTATTTGAGATATCATCATCTACTGATAAATAGTAATGTATTACAAGAACATTAATTGAATATCAAGTATTGCATGAATATGAAAGAGAATGTGTAACTAATACAGTGATTGATGATAGATTAGATACCAACTCTCGGTTAAGATTATTGACATTTCTGTAAATCATTCTCTCATTTAAAAAAAAAAAAAGGTGCTTTAAATCCATTCATTTAAACAAATCTCCCACTAAATCACTAACTTATTGAAAAAAATAAAGGAAAAAAAAATAAAAGGGTATAGGGAAAATGATTATAATTAAGGGAAAATTATTGACCAGACTTGGTTATCATTAGGGGTAAGTAGATTTCGGTTCAAATAAAAAAATCGAATCGAACCGGATCAATTTGGTTCAATCTGTTCGGTTTTAAAATTTAATCGATTCGATTCGATTTTATATTATAAAAATTTCGATTATTTCGGTTCGGTTCGATTTTGAAAAGAAAAAAATCGATTAAACTGAACCAAACCGAATTGTAATTTTATATATTCAAATCGAATCGAATCGATTTTTGAATTGATTTATTTTTATGGGGAACTTATTAATTATATTTAATTATATATATATAAATTGTTTAATTGCATTGATTATTGATTATTAGGTTCAAACCAAAGTCAAAATTAGACCAAATAACTTGAAAATCAAGGTTAAATTAAAAAATCAATCAAAAATTAAAACCGATCGGTTTGAATTGAATCGAACCAAAATAGAGCGATTCGGTTCGATTTGATTTTTCATCAATTTCAGTTTGGTTCTGTTTTTAAAATATGTAATTCGATTTTCATAATTTAATTGGGTTTGGTTCGGTTCGGTTAGAACCGAATGCTCACCCCTAATTATCATGAAACCAAGATACAATATATCTAGTGAGATTCACGTATAAAACATGTGAAACTCACATAATATGTATATTGAATTCATGATAAATCAGATCTAAGTAAGTTTTCCACTAATTACCTCCATTCAGCCACAGAAGAAGGGGCAATGACTCTTTTGAATGCTTAGCTTCAACAAAATAATAATAATAAGCCCTCCCAGCTGATTTATCCACAGTAATATAACCACCATATTGTTCAAATGCCACCTTAGGTTGCCCAGGCAAGCTCTGAATCCTATCATTTTCTTTAGAGCCTCCAACTGATGATAGATTTATACCAAAAAGAGTATCAACTATTTGCTTGTTCGCATCTGTAATTTCCTCTTCTTGGCTTAGATCAATCACCTCAAAAGGCCTTTTATCAATGCCAGAGTTTTCACTAAACTTGGCCTTGTTGAATTTTCCGAGTACTTCACCTTCCTTTGCTCCATAGCTTTCATCCACAAAGCATGAAAGAATAAGAAAGAAAACAAGAAGAAAACATGGGTTTCTCTCCATGGTGTGTGAAGTTTCAGGGTTTTGATTTGTGGATTTAAACAAATTTAAGGTGTTTATATAGTGATCCTTTAAGAGGACTACCAAATGTAGATTCATATAGTTGTTGGAATTCTAAAATTGTATTTCACAGCTCAGTTTTTGCAGGTGATCTCATTGGTGAGGTTGGCCAATGTCTTTTTTTATTTAGGACAATGCATTTAGTCTATATAACTAGAAGGTGCCTTTCATAATCTTCCATTAAAGTATTCCAATAATTATTGGGGTTTTAAAAACCATGATCTATTTCCTCTTTCTCCATGTCTTTTTCCAAAAGAAATTCATGATAAGATCATAAATTCATGAAATAATTTTAATTTTATTAGTTTAATTCTCATATTTTAACATTATATTCAAAATTATTTCAATTTCAATTATTTATAATAATTAGGTTAATTAGTATTATTATTAATTTCTTAGCATATTTTTTCACATTATTTCTATAAAAGTAGCAAATTTTTTTTCTTGCTACAAAATAGTAAAATGATTGAGAAAATTTCCTATTGAAAATAGATACATATATATATATATGTGTAAAAAATATAATTTTATCCATTTATTTTAAATTTAAGGATTGGGATTGTTAATATTTATCACAACATTTTTATTTGTACTACTATTTGAAGTGCGTGCGTTGCATGTGCATAAAATCGAAAAAATAAAGTATAATATTAAATTATATATGTAATTCATTATTTAAAATATACTATAAATATGATATATTTAGTTATATAAAAATACATAATTCATTATGTTAAAATTATATAATATATTTAAAAAATTATAAAATAAACATGTATAAAATTAATAGTTCTTTTATTTGATAGAATTTAGTACTGTGTGATACAATATGATTCCAAGTGTAATTATTGATAAAGAAATAATTCTGTCAAAACAATAAAATATATTTAATCTGGTGCATTTCAGCTCTAATATCAATTTTTTGTAGTCAATTCTTATTGATTTTATTTTTTTATTTAGTTTAGAATAATAAATGCCGTGCATAATTTTACTCTCAATGCTTAAAAAAAATAAGAAAATAAAAAATATAATAATTGTAATAATATATTATATTTTAAAAAAAATTGGTGCAAAATATAAAGTAAAATTTGAAATTTGCAATCATTTATAAATTAAATATTTTGATAAATTAAATTTAATTTAGGTTCAGGAATTAGATTTTTGTATAATGTATAGGAATATTAGGAAAATAAAATTATAAAAAGAATAAAAGTTAAGAAAAATTACTATTCCTACATTTTTTACAATTTCATTAGAATTTTATTTTTTAGTATTTAATTTATGTTAGTTAATATCTTTTATAAATAATATAAAATTATCAAAGTATTTTAATAAGTTTACAATATTTAGCTGGTAAGAAAATTCTAAGAGTTATAAAAGATATTGAATATATATAAAACACAATTTTATTAGAATTCTATTTTAATATTTAATTTATATTAATTAATATTTGTTATAAATAACATAAAATTAAGAGAATATTTTAATTTGTTCACAATTGTAATAATATAATATATTTTAAAACTTTTTTTATAAAAATATAAAGTAAACTTGAAAATTGTAATTATTTAAATATTAAATATTTTAATAAATTTAATTTTGATTCAGCAGTAGAAATTGAATTTAGATATTTGGAAAATAAAATTATAAAAAAGTAAGTATAGTGAAAAATAACTAATTCTACGATTTTTATAATTTCATTAAAATTTTATTTTTTAATAAGTAATTTATATGAATTAATATCTTTTATAAATAAAATAAATTTATAAAGGTATTTTAATAGATTTACAATATCTAATTGGCAAGAAAATTTTAAGACTTATAAAATGTCTTGAATATATATAAAACATAATTTTATTAGGATTCTATTTTTAATACTTAATTTATATTAATTAATATTTATTATGAATAAAATATTATAAAATTATAAGGGTCTATTAGTCCGTTCAAAAGTTTAGCCTCTCATTTATACATTTATATATATTAGCATTTGTAACACATGCGTTGCATGTATATTGAACTAGTTTATAACATGTGTGTATTTTATTTACATAGAAAATAATTAACTATTAATTTAATTACTTCATTAAAATTTTAAAATTTTTACAATAGTTAATATTATAGTTCAATTAGTGCTATAATATATATAGATATTTGAAATGTTTTCATATCATTTATTTTGTTGTTAGAAAGTTTGTTCATATCTACAATAAAATTGTAAAATAATTCTTTTTTTGAGATATGATCATTTATTTTCTCTGACAGTATTTTGTGAGTATTACTTTAAAATTTAAGCCCATTAATATATTTAATATTAAATGATTAATAATGATACATTATCAACATTGATTACCTCTCATTTAATAATAAGTATTATGATTGATAATTTATTAGAAAAGAAAAAATGAGAAAACCATCATACTCATTGAGAATTATGAAAACTTAAAATATATAATTGCTTGTGTGATCATTAATCCAAAATCCTAATTGATTTGAAAGCCTTTTTTATAATCTGAGTGGGAGAAATATTTTTTCAATAGGATGGAGATATATTTCTTATATATAGTAGAACTCTTATTTTAGTATTATTCCTAATTAGATTAGGATTGGAGTGACTAACATTATAAATAAGAGTATTGTGAGAATGTTATTCAGCTTTGCTAATGGAAAGTGGCTTTGCCTATTGAAGAAAGTAGCTTTCAGATCATGAATGGGGCTATCGCCCATTATAGAGAGGGACTTTGCCCACTGCTAAGGAGTGGCTTTTACCCATTGAAGACAAGGCTTTTAGCTCATTAAGTGGGGTTGTCACCCGTTGCAGGGAAGGCTTTGCTAATTACTGAGGATTTGGCTTTACCTATTGATGAAGGGCTCTTACCCATTGCAATCCCATAGAGGAAGAAAGGCTTCGGCCTAAGGTAGAGAAGGACATAGTCCAGGAAGAAGGAGCTATTGTCCTTTATAGTTGAAGACATCATTTGTGGTGGTTGTGTAGTAATAGTTAAAATAATAAATATATTGGTTATGTCTAGAGGAGATTAAGATAATTAACTAATATATTTACTATGAACAGTTTTTGTGAGGGTTCTCTTGAGTGTGATTGGGTTAATAGGAAGTGATGCTATTGGAAGTTCCTAGGATCTGGTCTTAATATTACGTAAGCCTACATTAAAGAAAAAGAATGAGGTGGGTGGCCTTCTAGCAAGCCATTTCGACGCTTAAGTCAAAGAACTGGGTATGAAAATATTGAAAGAACTATAATAAGATTTTGAGAATAAGAATATGCGTACCTTGTTTCTGGTTATTTGGTTGGTATTTATAGGCCTTCTAAGGAAATAGCTATTGGAAGTAGCTATTGCTTTGTTTATGGAGATAATCTCAGCTAATATATTGAGATTGTCCTTATGAAATCCGTTCTTGCTTCATTATTGACGTGATATTGCTTGATACAAGAGATCCAGTCTTAATTCTTGCTTGGTATATGAGATCCAGTCTTGCTTAATTACTAGCATGATTATTGCTCAGCACATCTTTTGTTCACCTTGTTGGGTGATTGAAGGTATTTTGTTCTGTCTTATTTCAGTCTCATGGTCCTTTGGCCAGTATTTGACCCTTTCGACTACCATGCTATATATTTGTGTGGATTTGACTATTTGATTCGGATTTTTACGCATGTAGTATCATTAGTCCACCCCACCCTGATCCACCCCACCCTGATCTTTATGAACCTTTAGGTTTGTGTTGTTGTTCGTTTAGCTAGGATATGACATGTCTGTTGTCTAGTTCTTTTTAGCTATCGTGTTTACCCTTGTGGATAGCTATCAGGCATGCTTTGAGTGATCTTTTTAATCTGAATTGTCATCATTAAATTTTTCTCGATATGTGAAAAGGCTATTCAGCGACAAATGTGACGGTTCGTATTTCAAAATCAATTATTATCTACTTTTATTTCTATAAAATCCTTGTTTCTCATTCTTTCTTTTTTCATTTCCTTGTATTTTTGCTATCTCCTTTGCGATTCCCAATGGTTTTTTTTTGTTGTTCTATCTTTGCATTTTGGTACTCTGGTGAAGGTATTTCTTTTTCCTTTTCCTAATTTATCCCTTTATACTCTTATTTTTCATTGAGAATGAGTAGTGAGTGGCAACGGTGATTCGAGTGCCAACTTTCAGTCACCAGCCATCATCTATAGCCATGATTCTAGTACTCGTGAACTATTTTTAGAATTTGACCAAAGTCCAACAAAAGTTGTGGAGGCTCTAGAAACTATGGATCCGACTATCATTGGTGCCTCTTATGCTCCTAGTGTTCGTCCGATTTCGAATGTAAAGGCAAGCTCCTTCGGTCTGAATTTATCGAGGGGGGTTTTTGAAATGCAGTCCTCATTGTCTGGGTGGGACCTGTAACACCCTAAATTTTTAAATAATTATTTTATGTGATTATATGATTTTTGAATGGTTTGGTGAGCCTAGGTGGGGCCATATGATATTGATGATATGTGGATATGGGAAATATGTTTTAGAAGTGTTATTTGGATCATTTTGCAGGTTAGGTAGGTCCTAGGTATAGGGGGAATTCTACCAAATTTTTGGCAAAACGTAGGATTTGTCATTTGACTCTTTGAAGTTTTGTTTGAATAAATATTGATAAAAATTTTTTTGATATAATGTTTAAGTGAGCCGGGCCAGCCTTCCTCCTCCACCCAGCTGCCGCAGTAATCAACGATTAATTTGTGAGTAGATATTGATTTTATTTGCAATTTCAATATTATTACATATTCAAGGCATGCTCATGCATCACATATAAATATATGTATGTAGTTAAATATTAGACACACTCTGTGTTGCATTTTTTATTATTTGAGATATGCTTGTAGATATCGCCTTCAGGTAATTTGGAGCTATGCTCGTGTTTCGGTGTGCATGTGGTGTGGTGTGATGGATATGGGTAGGACGGGCAAATCGGCTTGAGCTAGTCTTGCTTGGGGCTCGATTCTTTTTGAGAAAGTCGAGCTGAGTACGGCTTTGAGTTGATCTCATTGACCCCCGCATTTGGATTATTAAGCAAAAGTCCGGCTCAAGTTTATCTCGCTGGCAGGCCTTGGATTGAGAGAGCTGTATAGGAGATCAGCTCCCATATGTATTTTAATTGATGTGATATATGGGTGTGTAAGTGCTCCAAATTATTCTTTGTGCGAGTATTGTTTGAATTTGATAAAATTTGTTTATCGATATTGCATTCCATCCTTAGAGATGCATTAGAATTAGATAGTTATAAAAATTAATTTTAAAATCAATATCTTATTCTATGAGTCGAACGCTCATTCTTGTTCACCCATTTTTCCCAAGTTTAGGAGAGCTTTTTCTTATAATTAATCTATCTCCTCCTTCGCAGGTTCATTGGTGCCCTTATTATATTTATTATTGTTGATTTGAATTCTAGAACTCCACATGTGCTAGGGGCATTTTATTTAGCTGGGTCTGTAAAAGATTAATTATTGAATTTGTTAACATATTGGATATGCATGTGTGGACTTATGGTTTTATTTGCTTGTATGGATGAGGGAACTGGGCTCCCAGTGATCATTTTATGTTGACTGAGGATATTGTGGGTGAGTTGAGCTCCCCAAATGATTATATATTGTGATTACAGGTCGGGTGAGTTGAAAACTCCCCGTTGGATGGTACTGGATATGGTTGGACTCTGTCCGGTTATTTTCTTGAAATGGATTTTGAAATTGGGCTTATAGATTGCGCTTGAACAGTGAGGCTTACTATGGGCTTTGGGGGCCTTATGCCGACCCAAGTCCTAGTACCGGTCCAGCCCATAATTTGGGTCGTGACAATGTTGGTATCAGAGCTTAGGCTCTAGATTCATGGGAATTGCATGTCTAAGGCTTAAGAAGAGTCTGGTTAGGGATTCACATGCGAAGTATAGGATCCTATTTCATCTTCTTCTGTAATTCTTTGTTTCTAGATTCTGCATTATTTCTCCAGTAATATAATAGTGTTTCAGTTACTGTCTTGGTTTTTGTGAAGTACGTAGAGATGTGAAATAGAGTTAGTAAACATATTGAGGTCTACCATTGGGTTACATGCTCTAAGAGATGCTGTGTTTCTCCTAGTATAGGGCTAAGTGGTGTACCTATCTAGTACAAGGCACAAGAACATAAAGGTGAATTGTGGCCATGTTGCCCTAGATAGGGGTGAGGGTATTGCTGCTGGCAATCATCAGTGGATAGCCCTATCAGAGTAACTTTATGATACCAATGGGTTCAAGAGAGATAAGAGATTGGAAAACCTGGTCTGTTGGGATATACTGTAATAACTATGCAATATTCTCGATATTTGTGATGAAAACTATATCAAAGCATTTACCTAAACCTTTTATTATTACTAAAATTGCTCCAAACATTTATATATTAATCTATATTTTTATTTATTCATAAATAATTATTATGAAGAAATTGCCCTCTATTAAGGGGTATAATTTTATTAAGACTTTTTTAATCTGAATTAAGCAAAATAAGAATCATATAAAAAGTACCCAAATTTATTTAATGCCTTTTATTAAGTAATAGTAGCTTCTTTTAACATGCTTGCACGTTATTTATACTCGCTATATATTCGTGAATTAATTATTTTTATACATGAATTTTATTAATTTTTGTATATACTATAATATTATTATAATATATTGATTTTTTAATAAAAAATTTTTAAGTATTGTGTTTCGAATTTTTTAATTTAAGAATATAAATAATAAAAAAAATTGTAAAAATTTCTTTTATAATATAATAAAGCTCATTTATATTATATTATAATGTTTGAAATTTTTTATTTAAATATTTAATACTCTAATAACTCTAAATAAATATTATGAAAAGGTGATCATAAACATTATTCTACAATATTTGAAATAATTTTAACAATATATATTTTGTAGTTTTAAATAATGTTAACAATATATCAATAATGAAATAACAATATGTCAATTCAAATCTTTTATTATTCTAAAATAGTAGTGTTTATAATAGAAAAATAATAAAGAAAATACTTAAGAACTATTACTAAAATAAATTAACATAATAATATTCTTTCCTATTTTTTAAAGGTAGTGTTCATTAAAAAAATAAAGAAATTAATGAACATGTAAAAAAAATTTTATAATAAATTATTTCGATACTGTATATTTTAGTTCCTATTGAAATAATTCTAATATATTATCACGTAGCATAATCATTATTAAAATAATATTAAAATTTTAATTTATGTTCACTATTTTAATATTAGAAAATTGAAATTTTCAAGGATTTAGCCATAGATATTCTATCTCTAAATATTATTAGTAACGATATTGCATGGCTTTATTCATAAAAGTATTAGCGACGAATTTTGTGTTGCTAAAAGATGATGTTGTATGGATAAAATATTACTAGAATTTGTGTCACTAAAGGTATTAGCAACGAAGTGATAGGATTATTGGCAAATTCTTTGTCGCTAATATATGTTGCTGGTGACAAATCATCTCTGTCCCTATAAGTACATTTTTGTATTTTTATAAATAATAAAAATAAGGAAAAGTATTTTTAGAAATCCCAACTTTCTTACTTTTATATATTATATAAAATATTTAATTTTATAATTATAAATAATTATTTTAAATTATAAAAAAAACTTAAGTAAGTAAAATTTAAATATAAATGGGACAACTAATTTAAAATTTATATAAATTTTAAAATTAATTATATAATAAAAATAACGAAGAGTGTTTTTGGAGATCCCAATATTTCCCTTCCTTCATACATTTATAGATAATGTAACATCCTCACTGTAGTAATTTCGTACATTCTACTGTTCCGATGACCGGTATTGTTCTGGACAACTAGAACGTCTGAAACTATATCTAGACTAGAGTGAGGAGTCATAAATAACTCAAATAATGGTAAGAAAAATTTAAAAAAAATTTTAGAAATAAAATATAATCAAGTTAAATGAGCCGGTGCCCTAGCGATGGGTAACCCAATAGGAAGTTGCGGTTTTCACAGCTAGAAGCCCTAAACCTGGGAGAAAATTCATGAAATAATTTTTGGAACTCCAGAGAAGAGTCATTGAGGTTTTGATAGCATTAGAATGTCAAGAAAATGCTTAGAAAAAATTTTAGATCGGTACAAACAATTTTGGCTCAAAAAGCCAAACGGAGGGCATTTTGGTCATTTCGTCTTCAGAGATGATTTTTGGCCAACTTGTCTAGTGAACTAAATAATTATTATGACATAAAATATGAATAAATATTGCTAAAAATTAAATTGAAAATGAGTAGAAAAGAAAAAGAAAAGAAAATGAATGAAAATTTGAATTTTGACATCATTATGATGTCATTATTATACTCCCACCCAATCATATTGTGATACATGTCTTTAAACCACTTAAAATGAGTAAATAGGCAGAAATGAAAGAAAAAAAAAATCAGACTTCATCTTCTTTGTTCAACTAGCCAAACCAGTCCCCTCTCCCTCCCTCCATTAAAACTCAACCAAGCTTCCAATTTCTCACTCAATTCACTTCAAAACCTTGATTTCCTTTCATTAAAAATTTTCCTTACCACTAGAACTAGACTTAGGCAGCCATTAGAAGTGGAGAAAGTGAAGGAAAGTGAAGGGTAGAAATTCATCCAAGAGGCTAATGCTAATTTCCTTGCTTCCACTCTTTTCTAAGCATGAATTTAAGTTGAGTTAAGTTGAAAATTTGATGAAAAATGAATTAAAGATGCTTGAACTTGCCCATGAAATTTCGGCATCCTTAGGGTACCTTAGGGTTTCATCAGTTTGATTGCATAATAGTTGTGTATGGTTGCCATTGAACATGATTTTGGTGTTTTAATTCATGGATTGTATGTATATAGAGAATTGAAATTATTGGAGTTAGGGTTTGGGTACCAAAATTTGGATTTTGTTTATGTATTGGTGAAAAGAGATTGTAATAGTTAATTAGTGACCATTTAGTCATGTTTGAGTAGGAAACTAAGTGAATTGTGCCAAGGGAATTGAGGTTAGGTATGCTGTCCAATGTGCCCTGCAGGTCTGGATGTGAGTACAGCAAATTTGGGCAGCTATAACTTGAGTTATGTAGGTTCAATTGGTGCAAGACCAATTGGACATGAAATCAGACACATAATGGCACAACTTTGATGAAGGAAACCTGTCCAGAAAATAAACTTAGAATGCTCTAAAAATTGACAAAATCCGGATAGCACCAATTCTACCTGGGCAAAATGACCAAATGAACAATGTTCATTCATTTGGTCATAACTCAGTGTAGAAAGATCAATTGACCTGAAATTTATATCAATAAAAAGCTTAGACAATTTAGAACAACTTTTATGTTAAACACAAACTCCAATTCTGGATTTAACCAAATGAAATTATTGGCCAAATTTGAACTACCAAATCTGGTAGAATGGTATTCTGCTCCGAATTTCTAGGTAGATACCAATCCGGCCAGCCTTACTCAAAGTGACATATCTTGAGCTAGAAAACTCCAAATGGAGTGATTCAAAAAGGAAATTAAAGAACATACATAAAGGAACAACTTTCATGAAAAAGCTTAGCCAAATTCTACTTTAGCATAGACCAATGGAACAGTAAACCTAGGACATAAAAACTGAATTTTGAAAAATATTTTAAAGATTTTTTGAATTGCAATTGGCAATCAATGCCAACAAATGTAGAACCCAAAATGTGGGATCTTAGTGCAATTGGAATTAACATACCTATTATATAGAAAAAAGTCAACATTTTGAGTAAATAATAATGTGAATAGTGACCCTAATGATTTAGGAAATAGTAAAATAAATTAGAGAAGCTAATATGATCATTAATATATAATGTGATTAATGAATTTAAATTCTTAAAGTTGAGTGTCTCTAGGATTTAGGAAAAAATTAGTTAAATTTGAAATCCATAAAATGTTCATGGATTACTTGGAATATGGATGATAAGTTATATAAATAGTGTAATGAATAAATAAATCATATTAATGTATAAATGAGACATTAGTTCTCATTATTGTAGAAAGAAAAATATTTAGATGTACAAATGGTACATGAAAATTGATTTGTTAGCATAATTACAGCAATCAGCATGATTATAGGAGATTTGTGTAACATAATTACAGCAATCAGCATGATTATAGGAGATTTGTGTAGCATAATTATAGCAATTATTATTCTTGTCCAAATTAGTTCATATTCTCATGTATAAATAGATGTAATATCTCTGTAAATGAGATACAGACAAATACACAATCCTTTTCTTCATTACTTGTATTCTTTCTTCTAACATGGTATCAGAGCCATAAAACTTTTATTTCTAGTTTTTTGGGGTCTCTCTGCTCTCTCTACAACCTGTTCTGGTTCATTCTTTCATACCTATTATTATACCATTTTTTTTTCTCCTCATCTTGTTATCAATGGAGAAATCTGATATTTCAAAACCTATTGCAATGATTCATTGGTTCTAACTATTATCTTTGGGTTCAAGGAATGAAAAGTTTTTTGATAGGTCGCAAGCTTTGGCGTATTGTTACCGGAGATATCACTACGCCGACAAGAGAACGATGAAACCGATGCAAAATTTCTCGACCGTCTTGAGGATTGGGATAGTAAAAATCATCGAGATCATCACCGTTTCGCAATACCTCTGTCTCGTCCATCCACATCCGGTTTGCTAATTATGACTCGCAAAAGAAATCGGGATTTTTGGCTAATCGATATCGCATCACCTGGACTTGCCCACTATTATCGATTGTGGACTACTCTTCATAATATGAAACAAGAAGCAGTCAATCGTGAATGATTTTCTTGCCAGTCCAACCTATTTGGAATCAAATATCTCGTGCCAAAATCGGTGAAGATCATCTTCATCTCATTCAAGTTCTAATGGCTCTTCGATCGAATATGAGGCCGCTCGGCGTCCTGCTACATCGAAATCCACTCCCATCATTGGAAACGCTATTCAAGAGATTATTTTTGAAGAGACTCGTCTCGGTTTGGATAAAACTCCTCAATTTGAAGTCGCTCTTGCAACTACTCGATCCTCACATCGAAATCGGCAATCAACTCGTAAGAATTGTAATCAAATTGGTCATGCTTTTGCATATTGTCCTACCATAAAATGCAGATATTGTCATGGTTACGGTCATATTCTTGAACATTGTCCCACACGCCTCCAAGATCAAAAGGAGGGCATTCTAAATTCAAGAATGTCTCAAAGCCCGGATCTTCCTCTGTCACTTCTTTGCTTTGCATCGAGGGCTCTCACGCCATCACCATGAGTGATCTTGAGGCACTATTCAAACAGTTATCTCTTCTAATTCTCCTGCCGCCATGTCCGCCACTCGGGTAATTCTTATTGGCTTTTGACTGCATGTTGTAATCATATGACCACTAATCTTAAATTCTTGTCTTACGCAAACCTGTATCTTCCTTACCACCAATCCATACCGCAAATGGTACTAAAATGAACATCACACATCTTGGTCATGTGTCTACCTCAAATCTTCATCTCCCGACACCTATTATATCCCTAATTTGGCACTCAATCTTATTTCTTTGGTCGGTTGTGTGAAAAAGGACTAAATGTTATTTTTCTCACCATGGTGTCCAGTGCAGGATCCACAAACGGATGATTCTTGGGGAGGGTCGCAGAGTGGGTCGATTATTTGAGCTTACATCTTTACATCTTCCTCGAGATTTGTGTCTGCAGCTACAATCCCTAATTCCTCCATTCACCAATGGCATCTTCTCTTGGTCATGCTTCTACCAGTAAAATTCAACCTTTAATTTCTCGTGGATTATTAGGATCTACTAAGTTTGAGTCATTTAATTGTTTAAATTGTCAGCTTGCAAAACAACCTGCATTATCTTTTTCCCATAATAATACTACTTCAGACACTCCTTTTGGTTTAATTCATTCTGACATTTGGGGTCCTTCTCCTATTTCTTCAATAAATGGTTTTCGTTATTTTGTAATATTTATTGATGATTATTCTCGGTTTACTTGGATATATTTTTTGAAACATCGATCTGAGTTATCACAAATTTACATCACATTTGCAAAAATGATTAAAACTCAGTTCTCTTGTGACATTAAAATTCTCGACAGACAATGCCATGGAATATCGGGATTCTTCTTTGCTTCAGTTTCTTAGTCAACAAGGCACCGTTGTTCAACGTTCTTGTCCTCACACCTCTCAACAGAATGGGCGAGCCGAACGCAAGCATCGCCATATTCTTGATTCTGTACGTACTCTTCTTCTTTCTGCCTCATGTCCAGAAAAATTTTGGGGAGAAGCAGCTTTTCATGCTGTTTATGTTATTAATCGTCTTCCTACCTTGGTTCTTCATAATTTATCTCCTTTTGAAAAGTTGTTTGGACAACCTCCTGACTATTCCATCCTTAAACCTTTTGGATGTGTTTCTTTTGTTCTTTTACAACCTCATGAACATACCAAATTAGAACCCCATGCTCGTCTATGTTGTTTTCTTGGTTATGGCATTGAACACAAAGGGTATCGTTGTTGGGATCCTGTTTCTAATAAGTTACGCATCTCTCGTCATGTTACCTTTTGGGAAAATACTATGTTCTCTTCTCTTTCCAAATTTCATCACTCACACATCTTGACTCTCTATTTTTCACCGACTCTCCAAAGAGTTGTTTCCAAGTCCCGATCCGTGATTGTGATGTGCTCAATATTAGCCCAACTACACTGCCTCGTTGAATCAGACCAGCTTGTTGATCCAAAGACTGCGCTGCATCTCCTCCTAGCACTACTCTTCGTCGTTCTACCCGTAAGAGAAACTCCTCATTATCTTTCCGATTTTCATTGTTACTCTACTATTGCAACCCTTCATGAGCCTCATTCTTATCGTGAGGCAAGTCGACCCTCTTTGGCAGCAAGCTATGATCGATGAACTTGGGCTTTAGAGAAAACTCATACTTGGGCTTTAGTTGATCTTCCACCAAACAAGACTCCTATTGGTTGCAAATGGATTTACAAAATCAAGACCCGGTCTGATGGAACTATTGAACGCTACAAAGCTCGCTTAGTAGCCAAAGGGTACACTCAAGAGTATGGTATCGACTATGAGGAAACTTTTGCTCCAAAGGGCCCGATTAACATCTATTCGCACTTCTTAGCTATTGCTGATTCAGTAAATGGAAACTTTTCCGGATGGATGTTAAAAATGCTTTTCTTCATGGTGATTTAATGTAAGAGGTTTATATGCATCCTCCTCCGGTTATCATTCTCCTCATAAGGTTTGCAAACTTCTACGAGCCTTATATGGATTAAAACAAGCTCCTGTGGCCTGGTTTGCCAAATTTAGTTCCACTCTTGCTCAACTTGGTTTTCTCTAGTCCACATGATTACGCATTATTCACTCGCCGAATCGAGCGGTGGTATTGTTCTTCTCACGCTTTATGTTGATGATATGATAATAACAGTAGATGATTCATCTGGTATTTTAGAGTTACAACATTATCTCAATCAACATTTTGAAATGAAAGACCTGGCTTCTCTCAGCTATTTTTTGGGCCTTGTAGTATCTCAAAATTCTGATGGCTAATATATATCTAAATCCAAGTAAGCATCAGACTTACTTTCTCGAGCAGGCATCACTGATACCAAAACAGTAACAAACCCATTGGAGATCAAATGCGAAATTACACCTCTTGAAGGCACTCCTCTTGATGATCCTACTTTATATCGATGACTTGTCCGGGA
This sequence comes from Hevea brasiliensis, assembly GCF_030052815.1. Classification (NCBI taxonomy): domain Eukaryota; kingdom Viridiplantae; phylum Streptophyta; class Magnoliopsida; order Malpighiales; family Euphorbiaceae; genus Hevea; species Hevea brasiliensis. The sequence goes on from NC_079506.1 coordinate 28,758,582, forward strand.
GTCTTGTTTATCTCACGATTACTCGACACGATATTTCATATGTCGCTTCATCCGTCACCGGTTTATGTCCGCTCCGCTCAACTCATTTCTCTGCAGTACTTCGAATCCTTCGTTATATCAAAGGCACTCTTTTTCATGGTTTGCACTTTTCCGCTACCTCCTCCCTAGTATTATCTGGCTACTCTGATGCTGATTGGGCTGGTGATCTGACAGATCGTCGCTCTACAACTGGTTATTGTTTCTTCTTGGGTAATTCTCTTATCTCTTGGCGTAGCAAAAGCAAATCGTTGTTGCACGTTCTAGCACGTAATCGAATATCGTGTTTCTGCTGATGCTACATCTGAATTACTTTGGTTACGGTGGTTATTAACTGATTTGGGTGTCACTCATTCTTCTGCCACAATACTTCATTGCGATAATAGAAGTGCCATACAGATTTCTCATAATGATGTATTTCATGAGCGTACCAAACACATCGAAATTGATTGTCATTTTGTACGTCATCATGTTGCTCATGGCACCATATGTTTGATTCCTATCTCCTCTGTCAGACAAACCTCTGATATATTCACCAAAACGCATTCTCCAGCTCGCTTCGGGATCTCTTAAGCAAACTCAAGTTGGCACTGTGCTACCACCTTGAGTTTGAGGGGGTGTTAGCATAATTACTGAATCAAAGCATGATTATAGGAGATTTGTGTAACATAATTACAGCAATCAGCATGATTATAGGAGATTTGTGTAGCATAATTATAGCAATTATTATTCTTGTCCAAATTAGTTCATATTCTCATGTATAAATAGATGTAATATCTCTGTAAATGAGATACAGACAAATACACAATCATTTTCTTCATTACTTGTATTCTTTCTTCTAACATGATTGATGTGAATTGAAATTATCATAGATGGTATGATGAATTGCATAAATTGTGTAAGAATAAGATTTCGGTATTTATGCTTTTGCTATGAATAAAAATTAAAATACTATAAATTATAATCAAAATATTTAATAAAATAATGGTATAATGTGCCCATGTATTGCCTAAACACATGTGTCAGATTGAATAGATTGGCATGCCAATAGGGTTTTGTTAGCAGTACTGCACATGGCATCATGCCATTCTGTGATTCATGGTTTAAATGGCCATTCTGTGATTTTATGGCTTTTAGCCATTCTGACATCGTTATGATACTTGGCCTTGTGCTTAATATTTGTTACAGCTTATTAGCTGTTCTGTTGCACACCGGGAGACACTTTGTGACCGATGGTGTGACGGCCCAAGGTACTTGGTACCCAGTGCTAGTTTATCCGTTATGCAGTCCAGTCAATTGGTATAGGTTACTTGGGCAACAAAAAATAAATATTGAAAAATTTTAATCAATTATTGGCCAAATAAATAATGTTACAAATAATTATAAAAAAATTTATCTGTATAAGAAATTAACATATACACTGCTTGTTTATTTCTTTTAAGCTCTTTTTATTTTATTATTGACATCACTAAGTAGTATTGCTTAGCGCGTTGCTTTATGCCACGCGTAGGTTCTGGAGAGACTGACAGAGAGCCCAGCAGACCACAGACTGGGTGAGGCCTGTTCACATATCTGCATAGTATCCGTGTCACCTCACAGGCTACAGTGCATTGGTAGGACACTATATCCCATTTTGGTATTTTATACTGTGTGTACTGTTTGTAATTAAACTTTTATTTTCTCATGTATAAATTGAAACTTATGTAATATAATTTGGTATGAATGTCAGTATTTGTAAATTTGTGTTTATAAATGAAATGTACATGATTATGATGTTAAACGAATGAATGACAAATGGAAGAATTTTTGAGAATTGATGAGAAAAATTGGGAGTTATAGAATTGAATGACTATTGAAAGTGGTTTTCACAAGTTCCGAAGAACTGTTTTCTCCATTTTTAGCCGATACTCTGTGGGATTTTCTAAAAAAAAAATTTTCGAAACCTCAAATTAATTTATAATTTCAATAAATGATCTAAATGAGATCAATTTCATAAATTTCACTTAATAATTATAAATAAATAAATCAAGAATGAATAATAATAAATGAGATAAAATATGGTGTTCCGGCACACTGTGTGGCATATCTTGCTCAGCTACACTGTAGACGAGTAAGGGGTGTCACAGATAATTTGTAAATATATTATTTAATGGATAATACAAATATTTAAAATTATCTATAAAACTGAGTTTAAATACAATAAGCTGTGTCAAATTAATTAATGATTTTTAGTGTGGAAAGAAAGACTTCACTTTTACCATCTTTTTGTTGAAGAAACATCTCATGATACTTTTGATTTATTTTTATTAATAAAAACAAGAAGTTGTATAACTTTTCTTGTTACTTTTCCTTGATAGTGTTCTTATGTGATGAAAAACTCTTGGTACCTATTTACTTGTGAAAAATAATTTTCTATTCTCTATTTTTTTTCTAAGAAAATTTTTAAAAAAATAAAAAGCATATTCACCTATAAATAATATAAAATAACATTTTAATTAAAAAAATAAAAATATTCAAATATTTCACAATTAAAAAATAAATCATATAAAATATATTCAAAACTTATTTTATTTTCAAAATATTTTAATGTGTTATTTTAATTTATTTTATAATAATATATTTTTAATCATTTTAGATAATTTTTTTGCTAAGTAATTATTTAATTTTAGTTATTATAAAATAATTTTGATTATAAGAAAGTCATTGTTTTTTATTTGAAAACAGTTGAAAAATAAAAATTTTATTAAAAATGAAAATAATAGAAAACAACTTAAAATTATTTCCAATTCTTAGTTAAATTTTAAAAATTTGGAAAATTGATTTTAAAATTGACACATATGAATATAAAACTCTATTTTTTTATTTTTTTAGAAAATTTTTTAGAAAACTACTCTAATTTTTCACAAGTGAATAGACTTTATTTTCACCATATTTTTATAGAGTTAACATATGCTTTTGCTTGAATAAAAATCCTTGGAAAAAGTTTTTCTTTAATAAGTATTTATTTACATACAACTATAATATAATGGAATTGTCTTTTAGAAAAATACTGTGGAAGTGTCTTTTAGGTGTTTTAATAATTTTGATTTAGACCCTTATTTTAATTTCTCAAATTTATTGTATCATACTTGCGTTGGTAAAAAAATTTTATTAATTTTAAAGTTGATTAATTAATTAGTATAGAAATTTTTCTAAAATTATATATATATAAATCAAATTTGTAGGTTCGTAAAATGGGTATAAATAATATGCAATGCATGTTAAAAAAATACTAAAACAACAAGTTTTAATCTGACTAAACATAGATTTCTATCAAGCTTATTCATATCAATTTCAATTTCAAATTAAAAAAAAAAAATCTAATTTCACTATGACTTCAGATCACAACTGTATTGTGGACATACCTATCATAACATATCAATTTCATACATTATTATGTCATTACTATTAGGAGATAACATTGAAAGAAACAGTCTTTATTAATAATAGTAACACAAATATGCAAATATTCAATTTGCAAAAGTGATTTATTGACAATATTTAAATGATAAATTGGGTGCTTCTTCTCTCCTTCTATTTTTCTTCTCTTTTCTTTTTCATATGAAAGACACATTATCATTTACATAACAATGAATCCGATCAGCTTAAGCCTAACATGGCTATTGTAGTTCGTTGTAAAACAATGAAATGCCAATACAAGTAGAGAAAGCATAATTTAGATGGCTTCACGCAAATTTTTCTTTTTTCTTCTTTAAAAGTTACACCACTGTTATCTCAGAGTTTTGTGCACTGTTGAAGCCCCACAGTGGCAAATGGCCGCTGTGATGAACTACCTTTTGGGAGGGGATTGCCAGAAAGGAAGTGTTTAATCATTGAAAGTGATCTTTCAGGCTGGTATGATGGTACTTGATGTCCAGCACCTCTTACTGTAACAAATGTCAAGTCCCCTTGATACACCTGCGAGTACCCACCAACCTGAAAAACATACAATTTTCAGTTTCTTTGCTTGGTTTTGATCTAGATAACGAGTGCTTGCAAGAAAATTTGCGGACCTAATAGGCCTCTACTAAATAATTACCTCCCCGTTAAGGTACCATGGATACCATTCAGTTTTTGTGGGAAGTTTCATTTTTGCAATTGAGTACTGTGTAGAAGTTACAGGTACCCTTCCATCTGTATCACCACTGCAAGCCATTGTAACAAAAGATTTTAGCATAATGATTATGAGCATAGAAGACTTTTGCAAAGTAATTTAGGCCCCATAAGCAAGTAGGAATCACCATTCACCAATAAGCTACATAATGATTATGAGGATAATGGTTATAGTCTCAGGTTTTTGAAACTTACCTGTATATCCAAACTCTTAATCCATTTGCCATGAATTCCTGTAGTAAGGGAATAACGGTTGATGGGCTATCCTTCCAACTACCCAATATATCACTGCAAGGTTCCCAATCATGATTAAGCTTAGTGACATTGGCATGCATGGCTTCTTGGACCTCAGGAGTATTGAAATAAGCTTGCACATAATAGTCACTGCACGGATCAAAATACGCCAACTGAAAAACAAGGCAACCAAGTTACATATGTTTTTTCCCTCCTATATTTACATATGTGAATCCCCACAAGGAATTGGGTTTATAATTAAACTTACCGAAGCCTGCTTGGGCTTGGCTGTGAGATTTCCATTGTGGCACAAAGGCCAGTAGATGTTATAAATATCAATATCAGCTGTATCATGATCGGCTTTGCCAGAAGCTAAATTGCACTCTCTGGACTGCTTGCTGACAAAATCAGGTGAGAAATTACAGTACTGATGGATCTTTTGCACTGTTTCTCGTGAAGTTAAAGCATGATTTCCGTAGTAGTCATACATCCCTAGATTATCTGTTTCGTCATTGATTACTGCATTTCCAATCTGCATTTTCACATAGATATGGTTACTACGTTTAATATCTTTTTTAAACTAAGAGAATGGACAGTGGGCCACATACTGCAATTCCTTTGAGGTTGATGATGGTCTGGTTGGCCTTCTTGTTATGGTAAAGAATGGTATGTGCAAGTTGAGGCACGTAATGCCCTGCGTAGCTCTCCCCAGAAATGTACAAGTCCCTACTTTTATATTCAGGAAATCTTTTCAACCAACGTCTCAAAAACAAATAATTATCTGCAGCTGTTTTTCTATCTCCAAAGTCATTATAATCGGATGTCCTGTTAGAGTATGAAAACCCTACTCCAGCAGGCGACTCTAAAAACAGAACATTTGCAGCTGAAAGAAAGTTAAAAAGAAAAGGAAGAAAATTAATCCCAGTTTGGAATATGAAATTTTACAAATTTAATTCAGTTGATTTCTTTGTAGTTAATCTCATATTTATAATTAAAGAAAGAATTCTATTCTTTTTAACTTAAAAAATTTCATTTTCAAAAATAAATTGTATGAGAATTCAATTTAAAATGATTTATTTCAAATTAAACCTGAGTTTTCATTCATAGAATTATGTTCAGATCGAGAAATCAATCAACTGAAACTAAAGGAAAAAAAAAATTAATTCAGAAAAGATTTTTAAAAATACAGCTAATTAAGAGATAAACCATTGATAATTAGGCAAATATTCAGCTATTAAACTATAAAAATCTTAGTTTAGAAAAGAAGAAGGTACCCTCATTCCATGAAAAATTGTTGTTATAAAGTGTTTTGCCATCACTATGTACTCTAAATGGTCCAAGCTCTTCCATTGCTCCGTAAGCCAGAGATGAGCAACCAGGGCCTGTGAAGAACAAAAAAAAAATTAATAAAGTAATATTAGCAATGGAATTAACCAAAAAAATTGGGCATGCAATTATATCATTATGCCATAATAAAATAAAGTGATTAATTATGGGATAATTTTGATTTTAATGAGCAATTTTCTGTTTTGTTAGTTACCTACTTTTATGATTAATTAAGAAGATAAAAATATAAAAAAAATTTTTTAAGAAACTAAAAATTATATTATAAAACACTGATATGCATATCTTTTATATTTTAATTAATTTTTCTGTTATTCTAATTATTTTATTTGAGATATCATCATCTACTGATAAATAGTAATGTATTACAAGAACATTAATTGAATATCAAGTATTGCATGAATATGAAAGAGAATGTGTAACTAATACAGTGATTGATGATAGATTAGATACCAACTCTCTGTTAAGATTATTGACATTTCTGTTAATCATTCTCTCATTTAAAAAAAAAAAATAAAAGGTGCTTAAAATCCATTCATTTAAACAAATCTCCCACTAAATCACTAATTTATTGAAAAAAATAAAGGAAAAAAAATAAAAGGGTATAGGGAAAATGATTATAATTAAGGGAAAATTATTGACCAGACTCGGTTATATTAGGGGTGAGTAAATTTCGATTTAAATCGAAAAATAGAACCGAACCGAATTAATTTGGTTCAATCGGTTCGGTTTTAAAATTTAATCGACTCGGTTCGATTTTATATTATAAAAATTTTGATTATTTCAGTTCGGTTCAATTTTAAAAAGAAAAAACCTGTCACGACCCAACCTATGGGCCGGACCGGCACTAGGACCTGGGCCAGCCTAAAGCCCCCGAGGCCCGTAGTAAGCCTAACTGTTCATTTACCCAATGCTGAGGCCCATTTGGGCCCAATTTCAAGAAAACAAACGGACAGAGTCCGGCCATAAAATGGACTTACCAACGGGGAGTTTTTGACTCACCCGACCTGTAAACACAATAAACAATCCATTGGGGAGCTCAGCTCACCCTCCACATACTCATCAACATAATAATAAATGGGAGCTCAGCTCCCTCATCCAATCCATCAAAACAGACTTAAAATATTAAGTTTACAGGTCCAACATGATAATAATATTACAGACCAAATTCAAATAATTACTGCTAACACATGCGGAAATTCTAGGAGTAAATAAAATTACACAAATATCGATAAACAACCTGCGAAGTATAAAAGCAGGTTAACCCAGAATAAAATATCCTCATTCGGAATGTAAAAATTTTTGAACAGGAGTGAGCGTTCGACTCAGAGAGTAAAATATCAATTTTAACCATAATCTCTATAACTATCTAATACTAATGCACCCTGTAGAGTGAAATGCAACATCCACATCATTTTCACATCATAACATCAAAAAGGAAATTTGGAGCACTCACACACCCTGTAGTATCAATCATAACATATGGGAGCTGATCCCCTATACAGCTCTCTTAAATCCAACCGGTGCCAAATAATTACTCAAGCTCGGACTTCCACTTAATAACCAAATCGAGGGTCCCAGCGAATTACTCAAGCCGTGACTACCCCTCGAAGAAACGGGTCCCAGCGAATTACTCAAGCCGTGACTACCCCGTCCTATCCATAGTCCACACCACATCACACGCACGCCAACGCACGCACACTGCTCCAAATTACCACAACAACATCCATGGTACATCAACAGTTATGAATGTAACATAAATCGTGCCTAGAGTTTAACTACATAAATATATGCATATAAGTGATGCATGGACATGCTGAACATATAATAATATCGAAATTATAATTAAAATTAATATTTTACTCACAAACTTGACGACAAATTACTGTGGCGGCTGGGCGGAGGAAGAAGGTCATCAGCTCACCGACAATTACATTACATCTATTTAATAAATTTGACTCAATACAAACAAAGAAAAAGATCAAGTACGTCCTAAGTCGTGCCGAAAATCCGGCAGAGTCTCCCCTGTACCTAGGACCTACCCAACCTGCAAAAGGGCTAAAAAACGCACTTCTATATTCACAATCCATATATCAACAGTTCAATCATATCACACAGCCCCTCCTGGGCCCATCAAATCAATCACCCATCACAATACGTAAAATTTCAATTTAGTCCTTATTATTGATCATTTTTGCAAAAACTGCTCAAATAAGCTCTAAAAATTATAAAACTCTGCCCCGCGGTCCTTAGAAATATTACTAAGCTATTGCAAAAAGAATCGTAATTTTCTAAGCTACCACGAATATTTTATGGATTTTCAATCCTATTTAAGCACTAGAAAATTACGAAAAAGAAAGGTTCGGGTTTACCTTTGCCGATTCCGACTTCGGGAACGCGCTCGGGATGCCTGACAATGGTGGGGTAGCCAAAACCTCGATCCAATTCGGAGACTTTTCCTAGTGGTCTGTTCGGCGAAATTCACAGATCCGGACAACTGTCGAATTTCCGCGAATTGAGGATACCTACACGAAGCCCAATAATAATATATAAAAAATCAGGGGTGTTACAAAACCGATTAAACTGAACCAAACCGAATTGTAATTTTATATATTCAAATCGAAATGAATCGATTTTGAATTGATTTATTTTTATGGGGAATTTATTAATTATATTTAATTATATATATATAAATTGTTTAATTTCATTGATTAATGGTTATTAGGTTCAAACCAAAATCAAAATTAGACCAAATAACTTGAAAATCAAGGTTAAATTAAAAAGTCAATCAAAAATAAAACCTATAGGTTTGAATCAAATCGAACCGAAATAGAGCAGTTCGGTTCGATTTGATTTTTCATCAATTTCAGTTTGGTTCAGTTTTTAAAATATGTAATTCGATTTTCAGAATTTAATTGGGTTCGGTTCGGTTCGAACCGAATGCTCACCCCTAGTTATCATGAAACCAAGATACAATATATCTAGTGAGATTCACGTATAAAACTGGTGAAACTCACATAATATGTATTTTGAATTCATGATAAATCAGATCTAAGTAAGTTTTCCACTAATTACCTCCATTCAGCCACAGAAGAAGGGGCAATGACTCTTTTGAATGCTTAGCTTCAACAAAATAATAATAATAAGCCCTCCCAGCTGATTTATCCACAGTAATATAACCACCATATTGCTCAAATGCCACCTTAGGTTGCCCAGGCAAGCTCTGAATCCTATCATTTTTTTTAGAGCCTCCAACTGATGATAGATTTATACCAAAAAGAGTATCAACTATTTGCTTGTTCGCATCTGTAATTTCCTCTTCTTGGCTTAGATCAATCACCTCAAAAGGCCTTTTATCAATGCCGGAGTTTTCACTAAACTTGGCCTTGTTGAATTTTCCGAGTACTTCACCTTCCTTTGCTCCATAGCTTTCAGCCACAAAGCATGAAAGAATAAGAAAGAAAACAAGAAGAAAACATGGGTTTCTCTCCATGGTGTGTGAAGTTTCAGGGTTTTGATTTGTGGATTTAAACAAATTTAAGGTGTTTATATAGTGATTCTTTAAGAGGACTACCAAATGTAGACTCATATAGTTGTTGGAATTCTAAAATTGTATTTCACAGCTCAGTTTTTGCAGGTGATCTCATTGGTGAGGTTGGCCAATGTCTTTTTTCATTTAGGACAATGCATTTAGTCTGTATATAACTAGAAGGTGCCTTTCAGGACCTTCCATTAAAGTATTCCAATAATTATTGGGGTTTTAAAAACCATGATCTATTTCCTCTTTCTCCATGTCTTTTTCCAAAAGAAATTCATGATAAGATCATATTTTATGCATTAAAAATATCCTATTAACTTCATACAAGAGACCATAAATTCACCATAAAGATTGCTTTATTATTTCAAATAGTAAAATATATTATACTTTCAAAAAATATTTTAAATATTATTATTTTATTTTATTTAATAATTATTGAAATTCAAGCATTGTAGTGTGCTTGCCAAAACAAATTCTGGCTTCCATCCTGATTATATTTGAATTATCTTGCGCTTGCAGAAACTGTTAGAAAATAACTAATGTCACACTTGATACTGGATTAATAAAGGATAATTACTTTTAATTTATCATTAACATTGTTTAAATATTTAAAATATTAAATATTAATTTTAAAAATCAAATTAATAATTATTTTAATTAAAAATTAAAGTTTATATGAAAAACATTTAATTTTTTATTTTTTTAACCTCCCTTACAAGTAATATAGGTTTATTCCGTTTGCATAAATCAAGCTCATGAGTCATCTTTTGTACAAAAAGAAAAAAAAAATTGACCAAAGCCTATGGTTTTATTTCTTGTTAGCATAAATAAATTATTATTATTATTATTATTATTATTATTATTACTATATATATATGATGTGAAAATAATTTAATTCACTAATAGCTTGAATGCATGTGTATCAAACATTGAATATACCAATATGGTATGCTGATTGATTTCTAGAACAAACAATTGTAGTAAAAATTAAATATTTATGTGAATTTTTTATTTCATTCAAATAATTTTAATTTTATTAGTTTAATTCTCATATTTTAACATTGTATCCAAAATTATTGAATTTATATAATATATGTCAACCTTATCCTCTAGGTTAATTAGTATTATTATTAATTTGTTAGCATATTTTTTCACATTATTTCTATAAAAGTAGCAAAAATTTTATTAGCATATGTTGGCCCTTTTTTATTTTTTTTCTTACTACAAAATAGTAAAATGATTGACAAAATTTCCTATTGAATATATATATATATATATATATATATATAAAATACAATTTTATCCATTTATTTTAAATTTAAGGATTGGGATTGTTAATATTTATCACAACATTTTTATTTGTACTACTATTTAAAGTGCGTGCGTTGCACGTGCATAAAATCGAAAAAATAAAATATAATATTAAACTATATATGTAATTCATTATTTAAAATATACTATAAATATGATATATTTAGTTATATATAAATACATAATTCATTATGTTAAAATTATATAATATATCTAAAAAATTATAAAATAAATATGTATAAAATTAATAATTCTTTTATTTGATAGAATTTAGTACTGTGTGATACAATATGATTCCAAGTGTAATTATTGATAAAGAAATAATTCTGTCAAAACAATAAAATATATTTAATCTGGTGCACTTCATCTCTAATATCAATTTTTTGTAGTCAATTCTTATTGATTTTATTTTTTTATTTAGTTTAGAATAATAAATACCATGCATAATTTTACTCTCAATGCTTTAAAAAAATAAAAAATAATAATAATTGTAATAATATATTATATTTTTAAAAAAATTGGTGCAAAATATAAAGTAAAATTTGAAATTTGCAATCATTTATAAATTAAATATTTTGATAAATTAAATTTAATTTAGGTTCAGGAATTAGATTTTTGTATAATGTATAGGAATATTAGGAAAATAAAATTATTGATGTCCCAAAATATGTCCAAGAGGGGGGTGAATTGGACTTTAAAAACAATTTTCGGTTCTTGCTCAAAACCTTTGAAAATTGCAGCTAAGTTCAACTTAATTAACTAATGCTAAATATGAACAATATAGCTCTATTGACAAGTTGACTCAAGGTTGTCAGTATGCAATCAAGATAATCGATATAATGCACTATATAAGCATTCAAGAAATATATCAAGAACCGAATACGCTTTTTATCACAAAGAACTAGAGCAAAGATACCGTATATCCTATCCGACAAAGACAACAGATAACCAATGTAATATATCGATATCGCAGATTTTGCAGAAACTATTTTTCTCGGATAGCAAAGAAGATCAACAAAGATATGATATCAATTTTCATATCGAAAAGTATATCATTCATAAAGCTAAATTGCAAAAATGTAAAGAGCAAGGGTTGAGAAAATGAACATCGAATTTTTATAGTGGTTCGGCTTTAACTAGCCTACATCCACTTTCTCAAAGATCCCACTTTGAGTCTTCACTCCACTATTCTTCTCTTTTCAAGGCAAGAGACAAAGCCCTTTACAAATCTTCTCAACAAAGCTTTTACAAGTAGCTTCACACTTCTACCAAGTGTTATCCCAAACACTTATCACAACCAAGCTTCAATAGGTGCTTGAATGACCTCTCACAAATGATAATAATGTGTTTAAAAACTCACTCTCACTCAATTACAACAACAACTATAAAGAAGAGTTGAGTAAATAAGCCAATGATGAGCAATAAATCACTTTGAGCACTTTGAATGAAAGCTTTAAAGATTTTGAACAGTAGAGGGACTTTCATTAAGTGCAAAATGGCCAAAGGAAGGTGTATTTATAGCTTTGGAACGTTTTTTACCGTTGCAGAACTCATTTGAACATTACAGATACGAATTTCAAGAAAATAGCCGTTATTTTGTCGTCATGCGATGTTGTGCAGAGTTGAAACAGCTTAGCGATTTGAGAAAATAGCAAACCAGCTTAGCATACTAAAATCAAGAGCAAACCAGCTTAGCATACCAGGAAAACTTTTCTGCATAACTTTCAAAACTATAAAACTTTACACCAAATCATAGTCAAACACTTTTTAGGCCAGTAATGATATTTAAAAAGAAAATCTTTTGAGGGATTAAAAATAAGCATCATTGACTTTTACTCCTCAATTCTTTTCACAAGTAATTCTAGAAATTAAAACTAATTTCTATACTAGATGTACCTTCAATTCTGATTTTCAATGCAGCCTTGGAAGGTAACCTTTTCTTCTTTTATTTCTTTTGCTTCGTCTTGTGTTATCCTTAGAATGTCATCCTTTCTTCATAAGCATGAATCCATCATGAAATCCTTTTGTCCTTTTTCTTTGAAATACACAACACTTAAAACAATGTTAGTTTGATTCTAGTTGAGTTTTGGTATCATCAAAATCTATGCTCCTTTGAGCTTGTGGGGTCAACAATCTCCCCCTTTTTGATGATGACAAAACTCAATTGAATCACCAAGTAAATGTCAATAAGTGTGAGTATGTGTATGAATGTGTATGTGAGAATAACTCCCCCTATGTATGTGCTTATATCAACAATTAATCACAAATAACTCCCCCTTAATAATTTCAATAAAACATCCATAAGCATTTTCTTAAGGAGTCAAGTGTGACTAAAGATACTAACTAAATATGCACAATATACACACTAATCACAAATTGTATATATCATTCACAAGTGATATCAACAATATGCACATCATAAAACTATATCAACAATATACTATTCACAAACTATATCATGCACCATTAATCACAAACTATATCAAGTATCAAGATTACCATTTATTACTTTTCTCCCCCTTTTTGTCAGCATCAAAAGAATATGGGAGAAATCATGCATGTGTGAATAAGTCAAAATTCAGTTTAAGTGCAGTGAATAAACAGTTAAAACAGTCACTGATATAGAAAACCAATAAAAACTGCAGAAAAACCAAAAGTAGCAGACTAAGTAGCAAACTAATGCATGCATCATAGACAAAATTCAATTAAAATTCAGTTCATCCTTTCAGCCTAAAACTTCTTCTGATTGGTTTTGGAGCACCCATTTTTAACTTTTTGGGCTTGATAGGTTTGTCACTCAAAGTTTGAAGAATTGCAGCAGCCAATTCAGTCCCGGGTGTCAAAGGAACAATAGGCCTAGCTGCTAACTCAAGAGTGCTGCACTCACCGCAGACTTTTTGCCGCTTTAGTCTTTTTGCCGTGGGTTTACCGCTTTCTCTTCGCTTATGCCTTTGTTCTTGTTGAGCTGTTTTGCCCTTTCCTTTTGCAGGAGCAGCAGGAGCAGGTGTCTCAGGTTCTGCCTCAGACTCTGAGTCACTCATATCTTTCCCACTACCATCTTTGCTGCCTCCATTACCATTTTCATCAGAATCATCATCATCTTTTTCTGCTTCAGCTTTTTCCTCTTCTTCTTTTTCTTCCTCTTCTTCCTTTTCTTCTTTCTCGCTTTCTTTTCTCTTCTTCTCTGCTTTTCTCTTTTCTTTCACTTTCTGGCTAGAGAGGAACAGAACCAGTAGCAACCTTACTGGTTTCTCCAGCCTCAGTGGTTGAGATACCCAAATGGACTTTGATTTTAAACAACTCTTCAACAATCTTGTACATCAACATCAAAGATCCATCAACTTTAGAGTCTAGAGCATTCATAAGAATAGTTTGAAAACTTCTAAACTTTTGTAGCTCTCCAAGTTCCATCTCAACAAATTCTCTCAAATTGTTTACTTCCTCCAAAATACCTTCAACATTGAAAGTACCACTTGCACTATCTTTGGAGCTAGCACCTTGCTCAAATCTAAGCTTTCTACCATCATCATCCTTTTGCAAGCTAGTGATTGGGATCATATTGGTCCTAAGTTTCTCAGTTTCCAAAGGTATCCCAAAGTCTCTAAATAGACCATTTAGAAGATGAGCATAGGGTAGCTTATAGGGTGGCTTCCATTTCATGATTTGTTTCAGCATAAAATAGGCAAGATTAAACTCAATTTGGTTCACTATATGCCAAATTATGCAGAGGTCAAGGGTACTCAAATAGTTGGGACTGCCGGTTCTAGGATTCAACACATAAATGATAAAACTATGAAGAATTTTAATGTGTTGATGAGCATGAGTAATGCTAGTCTTATCCTTCACTTCTCCTTTAAACACTTCACCCTCAAAATCCCTTTTGTTAAATCCACCAACAGCAAAAACATCTTTGTGGGAGCAGATTTTGTTTCCACTATTTGGAATTCCTAGGGCTTTAGCTAATCTAGCTACTGTCACTTCATAAATTGTCCCTTTCATTCTCACCTTAAAGGACTCATCTTTTCGTAATCATCAACCCTCAAATTTTTATAGAATTCTTGCACTAAGTCCACATACACTCCTTCAGTATCAGAACACAGTTTATCCCATTTTTGATACTCAAACAAAGATTGCAAAGGAACGAAAATTTCAACAAAAGCAGGCCAGTGAATATACCTTGGCTCATGAATAGCCCTCTCCATATGCACAACTGGAGCTTTTAAAATCTTTTTCTTTTTGGTTCCCCTTTCTTGAACTGGCTCGCTTGTTCTTTTCTTGGTCTTTTCTTTTGGTTTACCAATTATCAGAGGAGCATCCTTTTGTGGAGGTGGTGATGCAGGGGTACTTGCGTCAGTTGAGTTTGATGATGAGTATGTGGTGATTTTGGCTTTCCCTTTTCCTTTGTCTCGTGCCATAACCAATCTTAGAAATAAATTGGGCCGAAATGACAGAAAGAACTGAGATTATAAAATCAGTGATGTGAGCAGCCAATATATATACATTTATATATATAATCAATTTTAAGCATATCAACATCCATTTTTCACAACAGAGCGCAATGACAGAAAAAATTAGAATGCATAAAGGAAAAAATATTCGGGTTCTTACGAATCCATGGCAGTCGATTTATTATTATATACCACATTTCACGAAGTGTTAATGCCCAAAAAAAAATTAACAACTGAGCGCTAAAACAGAACAAACAGGCGAGAGCAAATCAAGCAGAATAAAAAAAATTATCAGCATATTACGAAAGCAGATAAAACAAGCATAGACAAAATGTAAAACATGATTCCATTAAGTTTTAGATTTTATACCTGAAATATACTGAAACAGAGTGTGCGAATCGACAAAGAAAAATAACCAACAGCAAATGATTTCTTTCGGCAGATTAGAGAAATAACGGAAACGAAAAATTTTGGGAATTTTCTATCTGCAAACAATCGATTTAATCAATTCACTAACAATAAGTTTCGGAAGAATTTAAAAACGATGAAGGAAAACGATTGCTTGAAGGGGTGCGACCAAAATGGTTTTGTGAATGGAAAGAGAAAGGCAGCCGTTCGGGTTCTGGGAAACGAGGCGACGGAAAGAAGGGTTTTGAATTTTAAAACTTGAAAGGACACAACTGTAGGTTTTGCAGGGAATAGGTAGCGTGTAGCAGAGGAGAGACAGCGAGAAGACTGATGGTTCAGAAGAAAAAATTAAATCCCGCGCAAATCAAAGTGTTAAAAAGTCCATTTTGCCCTTAAATACATAATGATGCAATACTTTAAGTAGAGGGGTATTTAAGTCATATGGGCTTTAAGCATGCAGAATAGGCGCTTCGAGAAAAAATAATTTTAGAGTTTTAGAGCAATCAGACCTGACTTCCAGTTTGCCAACGAAAAGTAGGAGCAGTGGTAAAGCGTTTAGCAAACAAGAAAATTAGCAAACGGATTAGTATGCCATCGAGAGCAAATTCGCAGACATCGCTCATATCTGATATAATCCAGAATTTTTCAAATTACACCAAAAATATCAGAATGCATTTTCAACACTGCAAATCAACATATATCACTTCATTTTCATATGGAAACATGAGAATACATCAAAATTTAATCAAAAGCATCAATCATACCAAGTTCTCTTCTTATTTTGCAAAAAGTTTCCTCACTAAGTGGCTTTGTGAAAATGTCAGCAAGCTGTTTTTCAGAAGGGACAAATTCGATTTGAATATCACCATTTTGAACATGATCCCTAATAAAATGATGTCTAATTTCAATATGCTTGCTTCTAGAGTGTTGAACAGGATTTTTTGATAGGTTTATAGCACTAGTATTGTCACATCTTATGGGAATGTGATCAAATTTAATTTCAAAGTCTTCAAGCTGTTGTTTCATCCACAAAATTTGTGCAACACAACTTCCAGCTGCAATATATTCAGCTTCTGCAGTAGAAAGTGCAACAGAAGTTTGCTTTTTACTGTGCCATGAAACTAATGCATGACCTAAAAATTGACAAGTTCCAGAAGTGCTTTTTCTGTCCAATCTACTACAAGCAAAATCTGAATCACTATAACCAATAAGATCAAATGATTCACATTTTGGATACCACAAGCCAATATTGTGAGTGCCAATGAGGTATTTAAAAATTCTCTTAACTGCTACAAGATGAGATTCTTTTGGACATGACTGAAATCTTGCACATAAACATACACTGAAATGAATATCTGGTCTAGATGTCATTAAGTAGAGTAAAGAACCAATCATACCTCTATAAAATTTGTTATCTACCTCTTTACCTTTTTCATCTTTCTCCAATTTAATTGTTGAGCTCATGGGAGTTCCAATACTCTTCATATCCTCCATTTTGAACTTCTTTAACATATCCTTTATGTACTTGGACTGATTTATAAAAATTCCATCTTTCATTTGCTTAATTTGCAATCCAAGGAAGAAAGTAAGTTCACCCATCATACTCATTTCAAATTCACTTTTCATCATGTTGGAAAATTTCTTACAAAGAGAATGGTTAGTAGCACCAAAAATAATATCATCTACATAAATTTGCACAATAAGCATGTCTTTTACAATTTTCTTAATGAAAAGAGTAGTATCCACTTTTCCTCTTTTAAAATCATTTTGAAGCAAGAATTTACTAAGTCTCTCATACCATGCTCTAGGAGCTTGCTTTAAACCATAGAGAGCTTTAGTAAGCTTGTAAACATTATTTGGAAAGTGAGGGTCTTCAAAACCAGGAGGTTGAGCTACATAAACTTCTTCATCAATGTATCCATTTAAAAATGCACTTTTAACATCCATTTGATAAAGCATGAAATTCTTAAAACAAGCAAATGCACACAACATTCTAATAGCTTCAATTCTAGCAACCGGAGCAAAGGTTTCATCAAAATCAATACCTTCCTCTTGGTTGTATCCTTGAGCTACTAGTCTAGCTTTATTTCTAACTACATGTCCTTTTTCATCCATCTTATTCCTAAATACCCATTTAGTTCCAATAACAGTGTGCTTTTTAGATTTAGGAACAAGTTTCCAAACTTTGTTTCTTTCAAACTGATTTAATTCCTCTTGCATAGCAAAAAGCCAATTTTCATCATTTTGAGCATCATCATATGTTTTGGGTTCAAATTGAGAAACAAAAGCAACATTACCAAAATATCTTCTAAGTTGAGCTCTTGTCATCATTCTTTGTGATGGACTATCAAGAATGTCATCTTTGGAATGATTTCTATGGTACCTCCATTCTTGTGGAATATCTTGATGTTGAGGTTCCTCAATTTGTAGTTCTTCCACATTTGGTTGGGAGTCATCTTGAATTTCAACATTTGTGGAGCAAGGTAGTTCTTCTTCTTTGTCATTTTGATCATCCTCCACTTGTTCTTTTGATTCAAGCTCATCATTATTAGACTTCTTTGAATTTAGAATCTGCTCAATTTCATCATCACAAGAATCTTTCCTTTGCAAGGAAGTGTTAGCATCATCAAAAAGTATATGCATTGATTCTTCCATGGTCAATGTTTTTCTATTGAAGATCCTATATGCTTTGCTATTTGTTGAATATCCTAGAAATATTCCTTCACAAGATTTAGCATCAAATTTCTTGAGATTGCTGTCTTTGTTATTCAAAATGTAACATTTGCAACCAAAGACATGAAAATATGCAATATTGGGTTTTCTTCCTTTCCAAAGTTCATAAGGAGTTTTCTTTAAAATAGCTCTAATGGAAACTCTGTTTAAAATGTAGCATGCTGTATTTACAGCTTCTGCCCAAAAATATTTTGGTAAACTGTTTTCATTCAGCATTGTTCTTGCCATTTCTTGCAAAGATCTATTTTTCCTTTCAACAACTCCATTTTGTTGTGGAGTTCTAGGAGCTGAAAATGTATGATAAATACCATTTTGAGAGCAGAAATTTTCAAACAAATTATTTTCAAATTCTTTTCCATGATCACTCCTTAAAGATGTAATGCAATACCCTTTTTCATTTTGAGTTCTTTTGCAAAAAGCTTCAAATATATCAAAGGTTTCATCTTTATGAGCAAGAAAGAAAGTCCATGTGAATCTTGAAAAATCATCAACAATTACAAATGCATATGCCTTGCCTCCTAGACTTCTAGGTGTGATTGGACCAAAAAGATCAAGATGCAACAATTCCAATGGTCTAGACGTAGTTACAACATTTTTTGATTTAAAAGATGATTTTGTATGCTTACCAAGTGCACAAGCTTTGCATTGAAATTCTTTTTCAAATCTTAGCTTTGGAAGTCCTCTAACAAGGTTCTTTCTAGAAAGTTTAGCAAGTGTACTCATGCTAGCATGTCCTAATTTTCTATGCCATAACCATGCACTATCATCTGAAGTCATAAAACATGTTTCACAATTTTCTTCAAGACTTGTTAAATCAAGTAGGTAAATATTATCTATTCTAGCACCAGCAAACATAACATTATTTCCATGAATCTCACAATGTGAAGAAGTAAAAATGACTTTAAAACCATTATCACATAATTGACTAACACTTAAAAGATTATACTTTAATCCTTGAACTAATGCAACATTCTCAATACAAGGATTTTTACCAATAGTTCCACATCCAACAATTTTAGCTTTACTTTTATCACCAAATTTCACATAACCTTCTTCTTTCAAGGTAAGAGAGGAAAACTTGCCTTTATTTCCTGTCATGTGCCTAGAGCAGCCACTATCAATGTACCAATGTTCTGCTTCCAAAGATACTCCTTAGTGCACTGAAATCGCTTAATCGCTCTTAGGTACCCAAGCAACTTTGGGTCCTTGAATGTTAGTAACATTAGGTAGGGTTCCTTTAGGCACCCATACTTTCTTTGCCTTAAAGGTTCCTTTCCTAATAGGACAAGCATTAATCATATGACCATTGTGATTGCAATAAAAGCATGTAATACTTGGTTGAGAAAAGGATGTAGCTTTAACAAAAAATTGTTTGTATTTTCCATACTTCATAAATCCATCATATCCAATTCCAGATTTTTCATTTGTAAATCTTTGATTCCCAAGAAGTATATCAAGTGTTTCTTTTCCTTTTGTAAATTTAGATAAATCTCTTGTCAAAGATTCAACTTTTTCCTCAAGAATTCTATTTTTCTCAAGAAGTTGTTCACATACTTCTTTTGATCTTTGAAGCTCATCATTAACTTCCTTAAATAATTTCATTTGAGATTTATAAAATTCATTTTCCTTTGAAACCATACTCAATGAAATATTTTCTGATCTTAAAGCACAATTTTCATGAACTAAAATTTTGCATTTCTTTTTAAAAGTTCTATACTTATCATATGTCTTCACAAATGCAAGTTCTAATTCATCAACATTAGAAAGTTCAAGATTTACCTCATTTTCACTATCTTCGATGTGTGAGCTTTCACCTTTTTCTTCAATTGCCATCATACAAGTGTTTGCAGCCTCTTTGTCACTTGTTTCATCATTTGATGAAGAATCACCATCACTCCAAGTTGCCGCCATTGCCTTTTGCTTTTGTCCTTTCTAAACTTATTTTTCTTCTTCAATGTAGGACATTTTGGCTTAATGTGGCCTGGTTTGTTACACTCATAACAAACTATTTCACTTGAATGATTTGGAGTCTTTGGAGCATATTTCTTTGTGAACTTCTTGTATTTGATTCCACCTCTTCTAAATGCTCTTTTGAATCTTTTGACTATCATAGCCATATCTTCATCATCATCACTTGAAGCACTTGAATCATCACTTGAATTAGCTTTAAGAGCAACATTTTTCTTTTTCTCATCTACTTTTTCGGATATGAAAGCTATCCCTTTCTTTTTCTTTTGATCACCTTCATTCTCATCTTTCTTATAAATCATCTCATGTGCAATGAGAGAACCAATCAGCTCATCATAGGTGTATTTTCTGAAGTCCTTGGTGTCTTGAATAACAGTAGTCTTTGCTTCCCACGTCTTTGGAAGAGACCTCAGAATTTTCTTTACAAGTTCTTGTTCTTCAAATCTCTTTCCAAGAGCTTTAAGTAGATTTACAAGGTCCAGAACTGGTACTCATCTCAAAGAATAGTTTCACCTGTGTTTCATCTCAAATAAATCATAATCACTTATTAGGAGTATTGCCTTTGACTCTATTACCACATCGTTCCTTCATATGTGACTTCTAGTTTGTCCCATATCTCTTTTGCTTTGACATCCCGAAACACGATTATACTCATTAATATCAAGAGCACAATGAAGAATATTAATAGCCTTGGCATTTGTAGAAATTTTCTTCCAATCATTATCATCAAATTCAACTTCAGCTTTAGGAATTTGTACAGTTCCTTCACTGGTTTTATAAGGAATATAAGGACCATCTTTAACTATTCTCCAAGCATCAATGTCAACAGATTGTATGAAGTTTCTCATTCTAGTTTTCCAAAAGGAGTAATTTGTGCCATTAAAAAGTGGTGGTCTAGTGATGGAATAACCTTCAGCTAAGGGGGCAGGTATACCAGCAGAATTTCTAGATGAACTAGCCATGTGTGTGGATCACTCTAAGGGGTTTAATCCTCAAGCAAGAGAGACAAGCTCTGATACCAAATTGATGTCCCAAAATATGTCCAAGAGGGGGGTGAATTGGACTTTAAAAACAATTTTCGGTTCTTGCTCAAAACCTTTGAAAATTGCAGCTAAGTTCAACTTAATTAACTAATGCTAAATATGAACAATATAGCTCTATTGACAAGTTGACTCAAGGTTAAGCTGTATGCAATCAGTATACTGATATAACAGACTATATAAGCATTCAGTAAATATATCAGTAAACTGAATACGTTTTTATCACAAAGAACTAGAGCAAGATACCGTATATCCTATCCGACAAAGACAACAGATAACCAATGTAATATATCGGATATCGCAGATTTTGCAAGAAACTATTTTTCTCGGATAGCAAGAAGATCAACAAAGATATGATATCAATTTTCATATCAAAAGTATATCATTCATAAAGCTAAATTGCAAAAATGTAACGAGCAAGGGTTGAGAAAATGAACACTCGAATTTTTATAGTGGTTCGGCTTTAACTAGCCTACATCCACTCTCTCAAAGATCCCACTTTGAGTCTTCACTCCACTATTCTTCTCTTTTCAAGGCAAGAGACAAAGCCCTTTACAAATCTTCTCAACAAAGCTTTTACAAGTAGCTTCACACTTCTACCAAGTGTTATCCCAAACACTTATCACAACCAAGCTTCAATAGGTGCTTGAATGACCTCTCACAAATGATAATAATGTGTTTAAAAACTCACTCTCACTCAATTACAACAACAACTATAAAGAAGAGTTGAGTAAATAAGCCAATGATGAGCAATAAATCACTTTGAGCACTTTGAATGAAAGCTTTAAAGATTTTGAACAGTAGAGGGACTTTCATTAAGTGCAAAATGGCCAAAGGAAGGTGTATTTATAGCTTTGGAACGTTTTTTACCGTTGCAGAACTCATTTGAACGTTACAGATACGAATTTTAAGAAAATAGCCGTTATTTTGTCGTTTTCTGCGATGTTGTGCAGAGTTGAAACATTAGCGATTTGAGAAAATAGCAAACCAGTTAGCATACTAAAATCAGTAGCAAACCAGTTAGCATACCAAGAAAACTTTTCTGCATAACTTTCAAAACTATAAAACTTTACACCAAATCATAGTCAAACACTTTTTAGGCCAGTAATGATATTTAAAAAGAAAATCTTTTGAGGGATTAAAAATAAGCATCATTGACTTTTACTCCTCAATTCTTTTCACAAGTAATTCTAGAAATTAAAACTAATTTCTATACTAGATGTACCTTCAATTCTGATTTTCAATGCAGCCTTGGAAGGTAACCTTTTCTTCTTTTATTTCTTTTGCTTCGTCTTGTGTTATCCTTAGAATGTCATCCTTTCTTCATAAGCATGAATCCATCATGAAATCCTTTTGTCCTTTTTCTTTGAAATACATAACACTTAAAATAATGTTAGTTTGATTCTAGTTGAGTTTTGGTATCATCAAAATCTATGCTCCTTTGAGCTTGTGGGGTCAACAATTATAAAAAGAATAAAAAGTTAAGAAAAATTACTATTCCTACATTTTTTACAATTTCATTAGAATTTTATTTTTTAGTATTTAATTTATGTTAGTTAATATCTTTTATAAATAATATAAAATTATCAAAGTATTTTAATAAGTTTACAATATTTAGCTGGTAAGAAAATTCTAAGACTTATAAAAGATATTGAATATATAAAAAACACAATTTTATTAGAATTCTATTTTAATATTTAATTTATATTAATTAATATTGGTTATAAATAACATAAAATTAAGAGAATATTTTAATTTATTCACAATTGTAATAATATAATATATTTTAAAACTTTTTTTATAAAAATATAAAGTAAACTTGAAAATTGTAATTATTTAAATATTAAATATTTTAATAAATTTAATTTTGATTCAGCAGTAGAAATTGAATTTAGATATTTGGAAAATAAAATTATAAAAAAGTAAGAATAGTGAAAAATAACTAATTCTACGATTTTTTATAATTTCATTAAAATTTTATTTTTTAAGAAGTAATTTATATGAATTAATATCTTTTATAAATAAAATAAATTTATAAAGGTATTTTAATAGATTTACAATATCTAATTGGCAAGAAAATTTTAAGACGTATAAAATGTCTTGAATATATATAAAACATAATTTTATTAGGATTTTATTTTTAATACTTAATTTATATTAATTAATATTTATTATGAATAAAATATTATAAAATTATAAGGGTCTATTAGTCCGTTCAAAAGTTTAGCCTCTCATTTATACATTTATATATATTAACCTTTGAAATACGTGCGTTGCATGTATATTGAAATAGTTTATAACATGTGTGTATTTTATTTACATAGAAAATAATTAACTATTAATTTAATTACCTCATTAAAATTTTAAAATTTTTACAATAGTTAATATTATAGTTCAATTAGTGCTATAATATATAGATATTTGAAATGTTTTCATATTATTTATTTTGTTGTTAGAAAGTTTGTTCATATCTCCAATAAAATTGTAAAATAATTCTTTTTTTGAGATATGATCATTTATTTTCTCTGACAGTGTTTTGTGAGTATTACTTTAAATTTTAAGCCCATTAATATATTTAATATTAAATGATTAATAATGATACATTATCAACATTGATTACCTCTCATTTAATAATAAGTATTATGATTGATAATTTATTAGAAAAGAAAAAATGAGAAAACCATCATACTCATTGAGAATTAAGAAAACTTAAAATATATAATTGCTTGTGTGATTATTGACCCACAATCCTAATTGATTTGAAAGACTTTTTTCTAATCTGAGTGGGAAAAATATTTTTTCAATATGATGGAGATATATTTCTTATATATAGTAGAACTCTTATTTTATTATTATTTCTAATTAGATTAGGATTGGAGTGACAAACATTATAAATAAGAGTATTGTGAGAATGTTATTCAGCTTTGCCAATGGAAAGTGGCTTTGCCTGAAGAAAGTAGCTTTCAGATCATGAATGGAGCTATCGCCCATTATAGAGAGGGACTTTGCCCACTGCTAAGGAGTGGCTTTTACCCATTGAAGACAAGGCTTTTAGCTCATTGAGTGGGGTTGTCACCCATTGCAGGGAAGGCTTTGCAGCTAATTACTGAGGATTTAGCTTTACCTATTGATGAAGGGCTCTTACCCATTGCAATCCCATAGAGGAAGAAAGGCTTCGGCCTAAGGTAGAGAAGGACATAGTCCTAGAAGAAGGAGCTATTGTCTTTTATAGTTGAAGACACCATTTGTAGTGGTTGTGTTGTAATAGTTAAAATAATAAATATATTGGTTATGTCTAGAGGAGATTGAGATGATTAACTAATATATTTACTATGAACAGTTTTTGTGAGGGTTTTCTTGAGTGTGATTGGGTTAATAGGAAGTGATGCTATTGGAAGTTCCTAGGATCTGGTCTTAATATTACGTAAGCCTACATTAAAGAAAAAGAATGAGGTGGGTGGCCTTCTAGCAAGCCATTTCGACGCTCAAGTCAAAGAACTGGGTATGAAAATATTGAAAGAAATATAATGAGATTTTGAGAATAAGAATATGCGTACCTTGTTTTTGGTTATTTAGTTGGTATTTATAGGCCTTCTAAGGAAATAGCTATTACTTTGTTTATGGAGATAATCTCAGCTGATATATTGAGATTGTCCTTATGAAATCCGCTCTTGCTTCATTATTGACGTGATATTGCTCGATACATGAGATCCAGTCTTAATTCTTGCTTAGTATATGAGATCCAGTCTTGCTTAATTACTAGCATGATTATTGCTCAGCACATCTTTTGTTCACCTTGTTGGGTGATTGAAGGTATTTTGTTCTGTCTTATTTCAGTCTCATGGTCCTTTGGCCAGTATTTGACCCTTTCGACTGCCATGCTATATATTTGTGTGGATTTGACTATTTGATTCTGATTTTTAGGCATGTAGTATCATTAGTCCCCCCCCCCCCCTAACCCTGATCTTTATGAACCTTTAGGTTTGTGTTGTTGTTCGTCTAGCTAGGATATGACATGTCTGTTGTCTGGTTCTTTTTAGCTATCGTGTTTACCCTTGTGGATAGCTATCAGGCATGCTTTGAGTGATTTTTTAATCTGAGTTGTCATCATTGAATTTTTCTCGATATGTGAAAAGGCTGTTCAGCGACAAATGTGATGGTTCGTATTTCAAAATCAATTATTGTCTACTTTTATTTCTATAAAATCCTTGTTTCTCATTCTTTCTTTTTTCATTTCCTTGTATTTTTGCTATCTCCTTTGCGATTTCCAATGGCTTTTTTTGTTGTTCTATCTTTGCATTTTGGTACTCCGGTGAAGGTATTTCTTTTTCCTTTTTCTAATTTATCCCTTTATACTCTTATTTTTCATTAAGAATGAGTATTGAGTGGCAACGGTGATTCGAGTGCCACCTTTCAGTCACCAGCCATCATCTATAGCCATGATTCTAGTACTCGTGAACTATTTTTAGAATTTGACCAAAGTCCAACAAAAGTTATGGAGGCTCTAGAAACTATGGATCCGACTATCATTAGTGCCTCTTATGCTCCTAGTGTTTGTCCGATTTCGAATGTAAAGGCAAGCTCCTCCGGTCTGAATATGTCGAGGGGGGTTTTTGAAATGTAGTCCTCATTGTCTGGGTGGGACCTATAACACCCTAAATTTTTAAATAATTATTTTATGTGATTATATGATTTTTGAATGGTTTGGTGAGCCCAGGTGGGGCCATATGATATTGATGAGATGTGGATATGGGAAATATGTTTTAGAAGTGTTATTTGGATCATTTTGCAGATTGGGTAGGTCCTAGGTATAGGGAGAATTCTACCAAATTTTTGGCAAAACTTAGAATTTGTCCTTTGACTCTTTGAAGTTTTGTTTGAATAAATATTGATAAAAATTTTTTTGATATAATGTTTAAGTGAGCCGGGCTAGCCTTCTTCCTCCACCCAGCCACCGCAGTAATTAACGGTTAATTTGTGAGTAGATATTGATTTTATTTGCAATTTCAATATTATTACATATTCAAGGCATGCTCATGCATCACATATAAATATGTGTATGTAGTTAAATATTAGACACGCTCTGTGTTGCATTTTTTATTATTTGAGATATGCTTGTAGATGTCGCCTTAAGGTAATTTGGAGCTATGCTCGTGTTTCGGTGTGCATGTGGTGTGGTGTGATGGATATGGTAGGACGGGCAAATCGGCTTGAGCTAGTCTCGTTTGGGGCCCGATTCTTTTTGAGAAAGTCGAGGTGAGTACGGCTTTGAGTTGATCTCATTGACCCCCGCATTTGGATTATTAAGCAAAAGTCCGGCTCGAGTTGATCTCATTTGGCAGCCTTGGATTGAGAGAGTCAGATAGAGATCAGCTCCCATATGTATTTTAATTGATGTGATATATGGGTGTGTGAGTGCTCCAAATTATTCTTTGTGCGAGTATTATTTAAATTTAATAAAATTTGCTGATCGATATTGCATTCCATCCTTAGAGATGCATTAGAATTAGATAGTTATAAAAATTATTTTTAAAATCAATATCTTATTCTATGAGTCGAACGTTCATTCCTGTTCACCCATTTTTCTCAAGTTTAGGAGAGCTTTTTCTTATAATTAATCTGTCTCCTCCTTCGCAAGTTCATTGGTGCCCTGATTATATTTATTATTGTTGATCTGAATTCTAGAACTCTACATGTGCTAGGGGCATTTTATTTAGCTGGGTCTGTAAAAGATTAATTATTGAATTTGTTAACATATTGAATATGCATGTGTGGACTTATGATTTTATTTGCTTGTATGGATGAGGGAACTGGGCTCCCAGTGATCATTTTATGTTGACTGAGGATATTATGGGTGAGTTGAGCTCCCCAAATAATTATATATTGTGATTACAGGTCGGGTGAGTTGAAAACTCCCCGTTGGATGGTACTGGATATGGTTGGACTCTGTCCGGTTATTTTCTTAAAATGGATTTTGAAATTGGGCTTATAGATTGGGCTTGAACAGTGAGGCTTACTACGGGCTTTGGGGGCCTTATGCCGACCCAAGTCCTAGTACCGGTCCAGTCCATAATTTGGGTCGTGACAATGTTGGTATCAAAGCTTAGGCTCTAGATTCATGGGAAGTACATGTCTAAGGCTTAAGAAGAGTCTGGTTAGGGATTCACATGCGAAGTATAGGATCCTGTTTCATCTTCTTCTGTAATTCTTTGTTTCTAGATTCTGCATTATTTCTCCAGTAATATAATAGTGTTTCAGTTACTGTCTTGGTTTTTGTGAAGTACGTAGAGATGTGAAATAGAGTTCGCAAACATATTGAGGTCTACCATTGGGTTACATGCTCTAAGAGATGCTGTGTTTCTCCTAGTATAGGGCTAAGTGGTGTACCTATCTAGTACAAGGCACAAGAACATAAAGGTGAATTGTGGCCATGTTGCCGTAGATAGGGGTGAGGGTACTGTTGCTGGCAATCGTCAGTGGATGGCCCTATCAGAGTAACTTTATGATACCAATGGGTTCAAGAGAGATAAGAGATTGGAAAACCTGGTCTGTTGGGATATACTGTAATAACTATGCAATATTCTCGATATTTGTGATGAAAACTATATCAAAGCATTTACCTAAGCCTTTTATTATTACTAAAATTGCTCCAAACATTTATATATTAATCTATATTTTTATTTATTCATAAATAATTATTATGAAGAAATTGCCCTTTATTAAGGGATATAATTTTATTAAGACATTTTTAATCTGAATTAAGCAAAATAAGAATCATATAAAAAGTACCCAAATTTATTTAATGCCTTTTATTAAGTAATAGTAGCTTCTTTTAACATGTTTGCACGTTATTTATACTCGCTATATATATTCGTGAATTAATTATTTTTATACATGAATTTTATTAATTTTTGTATATACTATAATATTATTATAATATATTGATTTTTTAATAAAAAATTTTTAAGCATTATGTTTCAAATTTTTTAATTTAAGAATATAAATAATAAAAAAAATTGTAAAAATTTTTATTTTTCTAATATAATAAAGCTCATTTATATTATATTATAATGTTTGAAATTTTTTATTTAAATATTTAATACTCTAATAACTCTAAATAAATATTATGAAAAGGTGATCATAAACATTATTCTACAATATTTGAAATAATTTTAACAATATATATTTTGTAGTTTTAAATAATGTTAACAATATATCAATAATGAAATAACAATATGTCAATTAAAATCATTTATTATTCTAAAATAGTAGTGTTTATAATAAAAAAATAATATAGAAAATACTTAAGAACTATTAGTAAAATAAATTAACATAATAATATTCTTTCCTATTTTTTAAAGGTAGTGTTCATAAAAAAATAAAGAAATCAATGAACATGTAAAAAAATTTTTATGATAAATTATTTCGATACTATACATTTTAGTTCCTATTGAAATAATTCTAATATATTATCACGTAACATAATTATTATTAAAATAATATTAAAATTTTAATTTATGTTTACTATTTTAATATTAGAAAATTGAAAATTTCGAGGATTTAGCAATAGATATTTCATCTCTAAATATTATTAGTAACGATATTGCATGGCTTTATTCATAATAGTATTAGCGACGAATTTTGTGTTGCTAAAAGATGATGTTGTATGGATAAAATTTTACTAGAATTTGTGTCACTAAAGGTATTAGCAACGAAGTGATAGGATTATTGGCAAATTCTTTGTCGCTAATATATGTTGCTGGTGACACATCATCTCTATCGCGATAAGTACATTTTTTATTTTTATAAATAATAAAAATAAGGAAAAGTATTTTTAGAAATCCCAACTTTCTTACTTTTATATATTATATAAAATATTTAATTTTATAATTATGAATAATTATTTTAAATTATCAAAAAAAACTTAAGTAAAATTTAAATATAAATGTAACACCCCTAATTTTTAAATTTATTATTTTTAGGCAAATATTGATATTTTAATTTTATTTAAATTTTAGGAAATTATTTAAAATTTTTCGGATTTTCAAAATCGGGTTTGATTTCTCAAAAATATAAAACTTTGATGATTTTTAAAAATTAATTTAAAGACCACGTGGCAAAACTAAAAATATATTTGGAGTCTATAAATTTTTTTGAATTTTCTAGAATTTTTTCGGAATTTTTGGGCCTTATTTTCGGTTCCAAGGCAGAGTAAAAATTCAAAATTTTATATCCTGAATCGAACCGGCTGAATCGAACCGGATCGGATCGAACCGATTGAATCGGACCAGCTTCTTCTTCCTTTTTCTTCCTCCCCGCACGCGTCCCGACCTCCCCTCCTTCCCTCCCCGTTTTCTCTCTCCTCCCTCACCCCCAGCCCGCGCCGCCACCTCCCCAGCCACCCTGGCCGCCACACGCCTCACCATCCCCACGGTCGGCCGACGCTCCAGGCGGCCGGAAAACACGCGCGAACGCCTCCCCTGGGCGTGCGCAATGCTTCGTCTTCCCGGCCGAAATCCGGCCAATCCGGCCACCGATTGGGCCGGGTCTTGTGTCTAAACCCATCTACACCTCGAGGGCTTTCCATAGACACCAAGAACACCAAAATCCATTAAGCGGTTTGTCCAATTTTTGTCTGGGAAGTTTTAGCCCATTTTGACTTTTGGGCCAGATTTCTCACAAACCGTGAACCCCACGAGAAAACCAAGAGTACCAGAGCGCTCCACTCGTCGAGAGTTTCGCGGAAAAAATATATTTTTCAAAATTTTTCGACACCGTTTTTCGATGGGTCCCACGGAACTTCACAGTATTTTTCCGAGTATTTAATGAGCTTAGAAAATTCCGTAAAATTTATGTGCTAACCCCTGTGTTGTGGGCTTCGTGTAGGTATCTTCAATTCGTGGAAATTCGATGATTGTCCTGGTCGTGAATTTTCAATGACAGATCGGCCAAGAAAAGGTCTCCGAATTGGATCGAGATTTTGGCTACCCCACCATTGTCAGATGTCCCGAGCGCGTCCCCGAAATCGGAATCGGCATAGGTAAACCTGAACCTTACTTTTTCGTAATTTTCTAATACTTAAATGGGATTAAAAATCCATAAAATATTCTTGGTAGCTCAGAAAATTATGATTCTTTTTGCAATAGCCTAGTAATATTGCTAAGGACCGCGGGGCAAAGTTTTAGAATTTTTAGAGCTTATTTAGGCTGTTTTTGCAAAAATGATCAATTATAAGGACTAAACTGTAAATTTATATATTGTGATTGAGGACTGTTTGGATGGGCCCAGGAGGGGCTGTGTGATGTGATTGAGTTGTGAATGTATGATTTGTGAATATAGAAGTGTGTTTTGAGCCCTTTTGCAGGTTGGGTAGGTCCTAGGTATAAGGGAGACTCTGCCAGATTTCCGGCACGACTTAGGACGTATTTGGTCTTTTCTTAGTTTGTATTGAGTAAAATTTATTAAATGATTGTAATAAAATTGTCAGGTGAGCCGGGACAGCCTTTTTCCTCCGCCCAGCCGCCACAGTGATTGCTGTTAAGTCTGTGAGTAAAATATTAATTTTAATTGTAATTTCGATATTATTATATGTTCAAGCATGCCCATGCATCACTTATATGCATATATCTATGTAGTTAAACTCTAGGCATGATTTATGTTGCATTCATAATTGTTAAAGTGCCATGGATGCTGTTGTGGTAATTTGGAGCAGTGTGCGTGCGTTGGCGTGCGTGTGATGTGGTGTTGGCTATGGATAGGACGGGTAGACACGGCTTGAGATCTTCGCTGGGATCCGGTCCTTCGGGGTAGACACGGCTTGAGTTCTTCGCTGGGACCCGATTTGGTTATTAAGTGGAAGTCCGAGCTGAGTTCTTCGCTAGCACAGGTTAGATTTAAGAGAGTCAGATAGGGATCAGCTCCCATATATTTATGAATTGACATTACTGGGTGCGTGAGTGCTCCAAATTACCTTTTTGTTGTTATGATGTGAAAATTATTGCTGATGTTGCATTTCACTCTACAGGGTGCATTAGCTTTAGATAGTTATAGAGATTATGGTTAAAATTGATATTTTACTCTCTGAGTCAAACGCTCACTCCTGTTCAATATTTTTCAAGCCACGGAGGATATTTTTGAGGTTAACTCGCTTTTCTCCTCGCAGTCATTTATTTATTTTTGTATAAACCTGTTAACTCTTAGAATTTCCGCATGTGTTAGAAATGTTTATTTGAATTGGGTCTGTAATATAAATTGTTATGTTAGACCTGTAAACTTATTATTTTATGCATGTTGATGGACTGGATGAGGGAGCTGAGCTCCCATTTATTTTTATGTTGTATGAGTATGTGGAGGGTGAGCTGAGCTCCCCAATTGATTATATAATATGTTTACAGGTTGGGTGAGTCAAAAACTTCTCATTGAAAGGTCCATTTATGGTAGGACTGTCCGGTTGAATTCTTGAAATTGGGCCCAAATGTGCCTTAGAGTTGGGTTAAGGAATAGTTAGGCTTACTACGGGCCTCGGGGGCTTTAGGGTGGCCTAGGTCCTAGTGCCGGTCCGGCCCATAGGTTGGGTCGTGACAATAAATAAGACTACTAATTTTAAATTTATATAAATTTTAAAATTAATTATATAATAAAAATAAAGAAGAGTATTTTTGGAGATCCCAATATTTTCCCTCCTTCATACATTTATAGATAATTTGTAAATATATTATTTAATGGATAATACAAATATTTAAAGTTATCTATAAAACTGAGTTTAAATACAATAAGCTGTGTCAAATTAATTAATGATTTTTAGTGTGGGAAGAAAGACTTCACTTTTACCATCTTTTTGTTGAAGAAACATCTCATGATACTTTTGATTTATTTTTATTAATAAAAATAAGAAGTTGTATAACTTTTCTTGTTACTTTTACTTGATAGTGTTCTTATGTGATGAAAAACTCTTGATACCTATTTACTCGTGAAAAATAATTTTCTATTCTCTATTTTTTTTTCTAAGAAAATTTTTTAAAAAATAAAAAGCTTGTTAACCTATAAATAATATAAAACAACTTTTTAATTAAAAAAATAAAAAAATTCAAATATTTCACAATTAAAAAATAAATCATATAAAATATATTCAAAACTTATTTTATTTTCAAAATATTTTAATGTGTTATTTTAATTTATTTTATAATAATATATTTTTAATCATTTTAGATAAATTTTTTTCTAAGTAATTATTTAATTTTAGTTATTATAAAATAATTTTGATTATAAGAAAGTCATTGTTTTTTATTTGAAAACAGTTGAAAAATAAAAATTTTATTAAAAATGAAAATAATAGAAAACAACTTAAAATTATTTCCAATTCTTAGTTAAATTTTAAAAATTTGAAAAATTGATTTTAAAATTGACACATATGAATATAAAATTCTATTTTTTTAATTTTTTTAGAAAATTTTCTAGAAAACTACTCTAATTTTTCACAAGTGAATAGACTTTATTTTCACCATATTTTTATAGAGTTAACATATACTTTTGCTTGAATAAAAATCCTTGGAAAAAGTTTTTATTTAATAAATATTTATTTACATACAACTAGAATATAATGGAATTGTCTTTTAGAAAAATACTGTGGAAGTGTCTTTTAGGTGTTTTAATAATTTTGATTTAGACCCTTATTTTAATTTCTCAAATTTATTGCATCATACTTGCCTTGGTAAAAAAAAATTTATTAATTTTAAAGTTGATTAATTAATTAGTATAGAAATTTTTCTAAAATTATATATATATAAATCAAATTTGTAAGTTCGTAAAACGGGTATAAATAATATGCAATGCACGTTAAAAAAATACTAAAACAACAAGTTTTAATCTGACTAAACATAGATTTCTATCAAGCTTATTCTTATCAATTTCAACTTCAAATTAAAAAAAAAAAATCTAATTTCAATATGACTTCAGATCACAACTGTATTGTGGACATACCTATCATAACACATCAATTTCATACATAATTATGTCATTACTATTAGGAGA
This sequence comes from Hevea brasiliensis, assembly GCF_030052815.1. NCBI lineage: Eukaryota > Viridiplantae > Streptophyta > Magnoliopsida > Malpighiales > Euphorbiaceae > Hevea > Hevea brasiliensis. The sequence goes on from NC_079506.1 coordinate 28,791,824, forward strand.
TAACATTGAAAGAAACAGTCTTTATTAATAATAGTAACACAAATGTGCAAATATTCAATTTGCAAAAGTGATTTATTGACAATATTTAAATGATAAATTGGGTGCTTCTTCTCTCCCTCTCTATTTTTCTTCTCTTTTCTTTTTCATATGAAAGACACATTATCATTTACATAACAATGAATCCGATCACCTTAAGCCTAACATGGCTATTGTAGTTCGCTGTAAAACAATGAAATGCCAATACAAGTAGAGAAAGCATAATTTAGATGGCTTCACGCAAATTTTTCTTTTTTCTTCTTTAAAAGTTACACCACTGTTATCTCAGAGTTTTGTGCACTGTTGAAGCCCCACAGTGGCAAATGGCCGCTGTGATGAACTACCTTTTGGGAGGGGAATGCCAGAAAGGAAGTGTTTTGTCACGACCCAACCTATGGGCTGGACCGGCACTAGGACCTGGGCCAGCCTAAAGCCCCCGAGACCCGTAGTAAGCCTAACTGTTCATTAACCCAACTCTAAGGCCCATTTGGGCCCAATTTCAAGAAACCAACCGGACAGACTCCGGCCATAAAGTGGACCTTTCAATGGGGAGTTTTTGACTCACCCGACCTGTAAACAAAATATATCATCAATTGGGGAGCTCAGCTCACCCTCCACATACTCATATCGGCATAAAAATAAATGGGAGCTCAGCTCCCTCATCCAATCCATCAAACATGCATATAATTTTACAGGTCCACATGACAATTTATATTACAGACCCGAATCATTTAAATATTTCTAACACATGCGGAAATTCTAGGAGTAAATAAAATTACAAAACTATTGATAAACAACCTGCGAAGGAGAAAAGCAGGTTAACCACAATAAAATCCTCCTGTAGCCTGAGAAAAAATATTGAACAGGAGTGAGCGTTCGACTCAGAGAGTAAAATATCAATTTTAACCATAATCTCTATAACTATCTAAAACTAATGCAACCTGTGGAATGAAGTGCAACATCAGCAATAAATTCACATCATAGCATCAGAAAGGTAATTTGGAGCACTCACACACCCTGTAGTATCAATCATAACATATGGGAGCCGATCCTATACGACTCTCTTAAATCCAACTCGGTGCCTGAATTACTCAAGCTCGGACTTCCACTTAATAACCAAATCGAGGGTCCCAGAATTACTCAAGCCGTGACTACCCTCGAAGGATCGGGTCCCAATTACTCAAGCCGTGACTACCCCGTCCTATCCATAGTACACACCACATCACACGCACGCCAACGCACGCACACTGCTCCAAATTACCACAACAACATCCATGGCACATCAACAGTTATGAATGCAACATAAATCGTGCCTAGAGTTTAACTACATAAATATATGCATATAAGTGATGCATGGGCATGCTTGAACATATAATAATATCGAAATTACAATTAAAATTAATATTCTACTCACAGACTTGACGACAATCACTGTGGCGGCTGGGCGGAGGAAGAAGGCTGTCCCGGCTCACCTGACAATTTTATTACAATCATTTAATAAATCTGACTCAATACAAACAAAGAAAAAGACCAATACGTCCTAAGTCGTGCCGAAAATCCGGCAGAATCTTCCCTATACCTAGGACCTACCCAACCTGCAAAAGGGCTCAAAACACACTTCTATATCCACAATCCATATATCCACAACTCAATCACATCACACAGCCCCTCCTGGGCCCATCAAATCAATCATTCATCACAATATGTAAAATTTCAATTTAGTCCTTATAATTGATCATTTTTGCAAAAACTGCTCAAATAAGCTCTAAAAATTATAAAACTCTGCCCCGCGGTCCTTAGAAATATTACTAAGCTATTGCAAAAAGAATCGTAATTTTCTAAGCTACCACGAATATTTTATGGATTTTTAATCCTATTTAAGCACTAGAAAATTACGAAAAAGCAAGGTTCGGGTTTACCTTTGCCGATTCCGACTTCGGGAACGCGCTCGGGATGCCTGACAATGGTGGGGTAGCCAAAACCTCGATCCAATTCGGAGACTTTTCCGGTAGCTGGTCTGTCTGGCCGGAAATTCACAGATCCGGACAACTGTCGAATTTCCGCGAATTGAGGATACCTACACGAAGCCCAATAATAATATATAAAAATCAGGGGTGTTACATGTTTAATCATTGAAAGTGATCTTTCAGGCTGGTATGATGGTACTTGATGTCCAGCACCTCTTACTGTAACAAATGTCAAGTCCCCTTGATACACCTGCGAGTACCCACCAACCTGAAAAACATACAATTTTCAGTTTCTTTGCTTGGTTTTGATCTAGATAACGAGTGCTTGCAAGAAAATTTGCGGACCTAATAGGCCTCTACAAAATAATTACCTCCCCGTTAAGGTACCATGGATACCATTCAGTTTTTGTGGGAAGTTTCATTTTTGCAATTGAGTACTGTGTAGAAGTTACAGGTACCCTTCCATCTGTATCACCACTGCAAGCCATTGTAACAAAAGATTTTAGCATAATGATTATGAGCATAGAAGATTTTTGCAAAGTAATTTAGGCCCCATGAGCAAGTAGGAATCACCATTCACCAATAAGCTACATAATGATTATGAGGATAATGGTTATAGTCACAGGTTTTTGAAACTTACCTGTATATCCAAACTCTTAATCCATTTGCCATGAATTCCTGTAGTAAGGGAATAACGGTTGATGGGCTATCCTTCCAACTATCCAATATATCACTGCAAGGTTCCCAATCATGATTAAGCTTAGTGACATTGGCATGCATGGCTTCTTGGACCTCAGGAGTATTGAAATAAGCATGCACATAATAGTCACTGCACGGATCAAAATACGCCAACTGAAAAACAAAGACAACCAAGTTACATATGTTATTTCCCTCCTATATTTACATATGTGAATCCCCACAAGGAATTGGGTTTATAATTAAACTTACCGAGGCCTGCTTGGGCTTGGCTGTGAGATTTCCATTGTGGCACAAAGGCCAGTAGATGTTATAAATATCAATATCAGCCGTATCATGATCGGCTTTGCCAGAAGCTAAATTGCACTCTCTGGACTGCTTGCTGACAAAATCAGGTGAGAAATTACAGTACTGATGGATCTTTTGCACTGTTTCTGGTGAAGTTAAAGCATGATTTCCGTAGTAGTCATACATCCCTAGATTATCTGTTTCGTCATTGATTACTGCATTTCCAATCTGCATTTTCACATAGATATGGTTACTACGTTTAATATCTTTTTTAAAGTAAGAGAATGGACAGTGGGCCACATACTGCAATTCCTTTGAGGTTGATGATGGTTTGGTTGGCCTTCTTGTTATGGTAAAGAATGGTATGTGCAAGTTGAGGCACGTAATGCCCTGCGTAGCTTTCCCCAGAAATGTACAAGTCCCTACTTTTATATTCAGGAAATCTTTTCAACCAATGTCTCAAAAACAAATAATTATCTGCAGCTGTTTTTCTATCTCCAAAGTCATTATAATCGGATGTCCTGTTAGAGTATGAAAACCCTACTCCAGCAGGCGACTCTAAAAACAGAACATTTGCAGCTGAAAGAAAGTTAAAAAGAAAAGGAAGAAAATTAATCCCAGTTTGGAATATGAAATTTTACAAATTTAATTCAGTTGATTTCTTTGTAGTTAATCTCATATTTATAATTAAAGAAAGAATTCTATTCTTTTTAACTTAAAAAATTTCATTTTCAAAAATAAATTGTATGAGAATTCAATTTAAAATGATTTATTTCAAATTAAACCTGAGTTTTCATTCATAGAATTATGTTCAGATCGAGAAATCAATCAACTGAAACTAAAGGAAAAAAAAAATTAATTCAGAAAAGATTTTTAAAAATACAGCTAATTAAGATATAAACCATTGATAATTACGCAAATATTCAGCTATTAAACTATAAAAATCTTAGTTTAGAAAAGAAGAAGGTACCCTCATTCCATGAAAAATTGTTGTTATAAAGTGTTTTGCCATCACTATGTACTCTAAATGGTCCAAGCTCTTCCATTGCTCCGTAAGCCAGAGATGAGCAACCAGGGCCTGTGAAGAACAAAAAAAAAATTAATAAAGTAATATTAGCAATGGAATTAACCAAAAAAATTGGGCATGCAATTATATCATTATGCCATAATAAAATAAAGTGATTAATTATGGGATAATTTTGATTTTAATGAGCAATTTTCTGTTTTGTTAGTTACCTACTTTTATGATTAATTAAGAAGATAAAAATATAAACAAATTTTTTTAAGAAACTAAAAATTATATTATAAAACACTGATATGCATATATTTTATATTTTAATTAATTTTTCTGTTATTCTAATTATTTTATTTGAGATATCATCATCTACTGATAAATAGTAATGTATTACAAGAACATTAATTGAATATCAAGTATTGCATGAATATGAAAGAGAATGCGTAACTAATACAGTGATTGATGATAGATAAGATACCAACTCTCTGTTAAGATTATTGACATTTCTGTAAATCATTCTCTCATTTAAAAAAAAAAATAAAAAGTGCTTAAAATCCATTCATTTAAACAAATCGCCCACTAAATCACTAATTTATTGAAAAAAAAATAAGGATAAAAAATAAAAGGGTATAGGGAAAATGATTATAATTAAGGGAAAATTATTGACCAGATTCGGTTATCATTAGGGGTGAGCAGATTTCGGTTCAAATCGAAAAATTAAATCGAACCGAATTAATTCGGTTCAATCGTTTGATTTTAAAATTTAATCGATTCGGTTCGGTTTTATATTATAAAAATTTCAATTAGTTTGGTTCGATTCGATTTTAAAAAGAAAAAAATCAGTTAAACTGAATCAAACCGAATTGTAATTTTATATATTCAAATCGAACCGAATCGATTTTTGAATTGATTTATTTTCATGGGGAATTTATTAATTATATTTAATTATATATATAAATTATTTAATTTCATTGATTAATGGTTACTAGGTTCAAACCAAAGTCAAAATTAGACCAAATAACTTGAAAATCAAGGTTAAATTAAAAAATAATCAAAAATTAAAAACAATCGGTTTGAATCGAATCGAATCGAAATAGAGTGGTTTGATTCGATTTGATTTTTCATTAATTTCAATTTGATTCGGTTTTTAAAATATGTAATTCGATTTTTATAATTTAATTGGGTTCGGTTTGAACCAAATGCTCACCCCTAGTTATCATGAAACCAATATACAATATATCTTTACATATAAAATAGGTGAAACTCACATAATATATATTTTAAATTCATGATAAATCAAGTCTAAGTAAGTTTTCCACTAATTACCTCCATTCAGCCACAGAAGAAGGGGCAATGACTCTTTTGAATGCTTAGCTTCAACAAAATAATAATAATAAGCCCTCCCAGCTGATTTATCCACAGTAATATAACCACCATATTGTTCAAATGCCACCTTAGGTTGCCCAGGCAAGCTCTGAATCCTATCATTTTTTTTAGAGCCTCCAACTGATGATAGATTTATACCAAAAAGAGTATCAACTATTTGCTTGTTCGCATCTGTAATTTCCTCTTCTTGGCTTAGATCAATCACCTCAAAAGGCCTTTTATCAATGCCGGAGTTTTCACTAAACTTGGCCTTGTTGAATTTTCCGAGTACTTCACCTTCCTTTGCTCCATAGCTTTCAGCCACAAAGCATGAAAGAATAAGAAAGAAAACAAGAAGAAAACATGGGTTTCTCTCCATGGTGTGTGAAGCTTCAGGGTTTTGATTTGTGGATTTAAACAAATTTAAGGTGTTTATATAGTGATCCTTTAAGAGGACTACCAAATGTAGATTCATATAGTTGTTGGAATTCTAAAATTGTATTTCACAGCTCAGTTTTTGCAGGTGATCTCATTGGTGAGGTTGGCCAATGCCTTTTTTTATTTCGGACAATGCATTTAGTCTATATAACTAGAAGGTGCCTTTCATAATCTTCCATTAAAGTATTCCAATAATTATTGGGGTTTTAAAACCATGATCTATTTCCTCTTTCGCCATGTCTTTTTCCAAAAGAAATTCATGATAAGATCATATTTTATGCATTAAAAATATCCTATTAACTTCATACAAGAGACCATAAATTAACCATAAAGATTGCTTTATTATTTCAAATAGTAAAATATATTATACTTTCAAAAAATATTTTAAATATTATTATCTTATTTTATTTAATAATTATTGAAATTCAAGCATTGTAGTGGGCTTGCAAAACAAATTCTGGCTTCCATCCTGACTATATGTGAATTATCTTGCGCTTGCAGAAACTGTTAGAAAATAACTAATGTCACACTTGATACTGGATTAATAAAGGATAATTATTTTTAATTTATCATTAATATTATTTAAATGTTTAAAATATTAAATATTAATTTTAAAAATCAAATTAATAATTATTTTATTTAAAAATTAAAATTTATATGAAAAACATTTAATTTTTTATTTTTTTAACCTTCCTTACAAGTAATATAGGTTTATTCCGTTTGCATAAATCAAGCTCATGAGTCATCTTTTGTACAAAAAGGAAAAAAAAATTGACCAAAGCCTATGGTTTTATTTCTTGTTAGCATAAATAAATTATTATTATTATTATTATTACTATATATATATATATATATATATATATATATATATATATATGATGTGAAAATAATTTAATTCACTAATAGCTTGAATGCATGTGTATCAAACATTGAATATATCAATATGGTATGCTGATTGATTTCTAGAACAAACAATTGTAGTAAAAATTAAATATTTATGTGAATTTTTAATTTCATTCAAATAATTTTAATTTTATTAGTTTAATTCTCATATTTTAACATTATATCCAAAATTATTGAATTTATATAATATATGTCAACCTTATCCTTTCTATGTTTATTTCAATTTCAATTATTTATAATAATTAGGTTAATTAGTATTATTATTAATTTCTTAGCATATTTTTTCACATTATTTCTATAAAAGTAGCAAAAATTTTATTAGCATATGTTGGCCCTTTTTTTTTTCTTACTACAAAATAGTAAAATGATTGACAAAATTTCCTATTAAAAATAGATCTATATGTATGTAAAAAATACAATTTTATCCATTTATTTTAAATTTAAGGATTGGGATTGTTAATATTTATCACAACATTTTTATTTGTACTACTATTTAAAGTGCGTGCGTTGCACGTGCATAAAATCGAAAAAATAAAATATAATATTAAATTATATATGTAATTCATTATTTAAAATATACTATAAATATGATATATTTAGTTATATATAAATACATAATTCATTATGTTAAAATTATATAATGTATCTAAAAAATTATAAAATAAATATGTATAAAATTAATAATTCTTTTATTTGATAGAATTTAGTACTGTGTGATACAATATGATTCCAAGTGTAATTATTGATAAAGAAATAATTCTGTCAAAACAATAAAATATATTTAATCTGGTGCACTTCAGCTCTAATATCAATTTTTTGTAGTCAATTCTTATTGATTTTATTTTTTTATTTAGTTTAGAATAATAAATACCATGCATAATTTTACTCTCAATGCTTTAAAAAAATAAAAAATATAATAATTGTAATAATATATTATATTTTTAAAAAAATTGGTGCTAAATATAAAGTAAAATTTGAAATTTGCAATCATTTATAAATTAAATTTAATTTAGGTTCAGGAATTAGATTAGGAAAATAAAATTATAAAAAGAATAAAAGTTAAGAAAAATTACTATTCTTACATTTTTTACAATTTCATTAGAATTTTATTTTTTAGTATTTAATTTATGTTAGTTAATATCTTTTATAAATAATATAAAATTATCAAAGTATTTTAATAAGTTTACAATATTTAGCTGGTAAGAAAATTCTAAGACTTATAAAAGATATTGAATATATAAAAAACACAATTTTATTAGAATTCTATTTTAATATTTAATTTATATTAATTAATATTGGTTATAAATAACATAAAATTAAGAGAATATTTTAATTTATTCACAATTGTAATAATATAATATATTTTAAAACTTTTTTTATAAAAATATAAAGTAAACTTGAAAATTGTAATTATTTAAATATTAAATATTTTAATAAATTTAATTTTGATTCAGCAGTAGAAATTGAATTTAGATATTTGGAAAATAAAATTATAAAAAAGTAAGAATAGTGAAAAATAACTAATTCTACGATTTTTTATAATTTCATTAAAATTTTATTTTTTAAGAAGTAATTTATATGAATTAATATCTTTTATAAATAAAATAAATTTATAAAGGTATTTTAATAGATTTACAATATCTAATTGGCAAGAAAATTTTAAGACGTATAAAATGTCTTGAATATATATAAAACATAATTTTATTAGGATTTTATTTTTAATACTTAATTTATATTAATTAATATTTATTATGAATAAAATATTATAAAATTATAAGGGTCTATTAGTCCGTTCAAAAGTTTAGCCTCTCATTTATACATTTATATATATTAACCTTTGAAATACGTGCGTTGCATGTATATTGAAATAGTTTATAACATGTGTGTATTTTATTTACATAGAAAATAATTAACTATTAATTTAATTACCTCATTAAAATTTTAAAATTTTTACAATAGTTAATATTATAGTTCAATTAGTGCTATAATATATAGATATTTGAAATGTTTTCATATTATTTATTTTGTTGTTAGAAAGTTTGTTCATATCTCCAATAAAATTGTAAAATAATTCTTTTTTTGAGATATGATCATTTATTTTCTCTGACAGTGTTTTGTGAGTATTACTTTAAATTTTAAGCCCATTAATATATTTAATATTAAATGATTAATAATGATACATTATCAACATTGATTACCTCTCATTTAATAATAAGTATTATGATTGATAATTTATTAGAAAAGAAAAAATGAGAAAACCATCATACTCATTGAGAATTAAGAAAACTTAAAATATATAATTGCTTGTGTGATTATTGACCCACAATCCTAATTGATTTGAAAGACTTTTTTCTAATCTGAGTGGGAAAAATATTTTTTCAATATGATGGAGATATATTTCTTATATATAGTAGAACTCTTATTTTATTATTATTTCTAATTAGATTATGATTGGAGTGACAAACATTATAAATAAGAGTATTGTGAGAATGTTATTCAGCTTTGCCAATGGAAAGTGGCTTTGCCTATTGAAGAAAGTAGCTTTCAGATCATGAATGGAGCTATCGCCCATTATAGAGAGGGACTTTGCCCACTGCTAAGGAGTGGCTTTTACCCATTGAAGACAAGGCTTTTAGCTCATTGAGTGGGGTTGTCACCCATTGCAGGGAAGGCTTTGCAGCTAATTACTGAGGATTTAGCTTTACCTATTGATGAAGGGCTCTTACCCATTGCAATCCCATAGAGGAAGAAAGGCTTCGGCCTAAGGTAGAGAAGGGCATAGTCCTAGAAGAAGGAGTTATTGTCTTTTATAGTTGAAGACACCATTTGAGGTGGTTGTGTTGTAATAGTTAAAATAATAAATATATTGGTTATGTCTAGAGGAGATTGAGATGATTAACTAATATATTTACTATGAACAGTTTTTGTGAGGGTTTTCTTGAGTGTGATTGGGTTAATAGGAAGTGATGCTATTGAAGTTCCTAGGATTTGGTCTTAATATTACGTAAGCCTACATTAAAGAAAAAGAATGAGGTGGGTGGCCTTCTAGCAAGCCATTTCGACGCTCAAGTCAAAGAACTGGGTATGAAAATATTGAAAGAACTATAATGAGATTTTGAGAATAAGAATATGCGTACCTTGTTTTTGGTTATTTAGTTGGTATTTATAGGCCTTCTAAGGAAATAGCTATTACTTTGTTTATGGAGATAATCTCAGCTGATATATTGAGATTGTCCTTATGAAATCCGCTCTTGCTTCATTATTGACGTGATATTGCTCGATACATGAGATCCAGTCTTGATTCTTGCTTAGTATATGAGATCCAGTCTTGCTTAATTACTAGCATGATTATTGTTCAGCACATCTTTTGTTCACCTTGTTGGGTGATTGAAGGTATTTTGTTCTGTCTTATTTCAGTCTCATGGTCCTTTGGCCAGTATTTGACCCTTTCGACTGCCATGCTATATATTTGTGTGGATTTGACTATTTGATTCGGATTTTTAGGCATGTAGTATCATTAGTCCCCCCCCCCCCCAACCCTGATCTTTATGAACCTTTAGGTTTGTGTTGTTGTTCGTCTAGCTAGGATATGACATGTCTGTTGTCTGGTTCTTTTTAGCTATCGTGTTTACCCTTGTGGATAGCTATCAGGCATGCTTTGAGTGATTTTTTAATCTGAGTTGTCATCATTGAATTTTTCTCGATATGTGAAAAGGCTGTTCAGCGACAAATGTGACGGTTCGTATTTCAAAATCAATTATTGTCTACTTTTATTTCTATAAAATCCTTGTTTCTCATTCTTTCTTTTTTCATTTCCTTGTATTTTTGCTATCTCCTTTGCGATTTCCAATGGCTTTTTTTGTTGTTCTATCTTTGCATTTTGGTACTCCGGTGAAGGTATTTCTTTTTCCTTTTTCTAATTTATCCCTTTATACTCTTATTTTTCATTAAGAATGAGTATTGAGTGGCAACGGTGATTCGAGTGCCACCTTTCAGTCACCAGCCATCATCTATAGCCATGATTCTAGTACTCGTGAACTATTTTTAGAATTTGACCAAAGTCCAACAAAAGTTATGGAGGCTCTAGAAACTATGGATCAGACTATCATTGGTGCCTCTTATGCTCCTAGTGTTCGTCTGATTCGAATGTAAAGGCAAGCTCCTCCGGTCTGAATATGTCGAGGGGGTTTTTTGAAATGTAGTCCTCATTGTCTGGGTGGGACCTGTAACACCCTAAATTTTAAAATAATTATTTTATGTGATTATATGATTTTTGAATGGTTTGGTGAGCCCAGGTGGGGCCATATGATATTGATGAGATGTGGATATGGGAAATATGTTTTAGAAGTGTTATTTGGATCATTTTGCAGGTTGGGTAGGTCCTAGGTATAGGAGGAATTCTACCAAATTTTTAGCAAAACTTAGGATTTGTCCTTTGACTCTTTGAAGTTTTGTTTGAATAAATATTGATAAAAAAATTTTTGATATAATGTTTAAGTGAGTCGGGCCAGCCTTCCTCCTCCACCCAGCCACCACAGTAATTAACGGTTAATTTGTGAGTAGATATTGATTTTATTTGCAATTTCAATATTATTACATATTCAAGGCATGCTCATGCATCACATATAAATATGTGTATGTAGTTAAATATTAGACACGCTCTGTGTTGCATTTTTTATTATTTGAGATATGCTTGTAGATGTCGCCTTAAGGTAATTTGGAGCTATGCTCGTGTTTCGGTGTGCATGTGGTGTGGTGTGATGGATATGGTAGGACGGGCAAATCGGCTTGAGCTAGTCTCGTTTGGGGCCCGATTCTTTTTGAGAAAGTCGAGGTGAGTACGGCTTTGAGTTGATCTCATTGACCCCCGCATTTGGATTATTAAGCAAAAGTCCGGCTCGAGTTGATCTCGCTGGCAGGCCTTGGATTGAGAGAGCTGTATAGGAGATCAGCTCCCATATGTATTTTAATTGATGTGATATATGGGTGTGTGAGTGCTCCAAATTATTCTTTGTGCGAGTATTATTTGAATTTGATAAAATTTGCTGATCGATATTGCATTCCATCCTTAGAGATGCATTAGAATTAGATAGTTATAAAAATTATTTTTAAAATCAATATCTTATTCTATGAGTCGAACGTTCATTCCTGTTCACCCATTTTTCTCAAGTTTAGGAGAGCTTTTTCTTATAATTAATCTGTCTCCTCCTTCGTAAGTTCATTGGTGCCCTGATTATATTTATTATTGTTGATTTGAATTCTAGAACTCTACATGTGCTAGGGGCATTTTATTTAGCTGGGTCTGTAAAAGATTAATTATTGAATTTGTTAACATATTGAATATGCATGTGTGGACTTATGGTTTTATTTGCTTGTATGGATGAGGGAACTGGGCTCCCAGTGATCATTTTATGTTGACTGAGGATATTATGGGTGAGTTGAGCTCCCCAAATAATTATATATTGTGATTACAGGTCGGGTGAGTTGAAAACTCCCCGTTGGATGGTACTGGATATGGTTGGACTCTGTCCGGTTATTTTCTTAAAATGGATTTTGAAATTGGGCTTATAGATTGGGCTTGAACAGTGAGGCTTACTACGGGTTTTGGGGGCCTTATGCCGACCCAAGTTCTAGTATCGGTCCAGTCCATAATTTGGGTCATGACAATGTTGGTATCAAAGCTTAGGCTCTAGATTCATGGGAAGTACATGTCTAAGGCTTAAGAAGAGTCTGGTTAGGGATTCACATGCGAAGTATAGGATCCTATTTCATCTTCTTCTGTAATTCTTTGTTTCTAGATTCTGCATTATTTCTCCAGTAATATAATAGTGTTTCAGTTACTGTCTTGGTTTTTGTGAAGTACGTAGAGATGTGAAATAGAGTTCGCAAACATATTGAGGTCTACCATTGGGTTACATGCTCTAAGAGATGCTGTGTTTCTCCTAGTATAGGGCTAAGTGGTGTACCTATCTAGTACAAGGCACAAGAACATAAAGGTGAATTGTGGCCATGTTGCCGTAGATAGGGGTGAGGGTACTGTTGCTGGCAATCGTCAGTGGATGGCCCTATCAGAGTAACTTTATGATACCAATGGGTTCAAGAGAGATAAGAGATTGGAAAACCTGGTCTGTTGGGATATACTGTAATAACTATGCAATATTCTCGATATTTGTGATGAAAACTATATCAAAGCATTTACCTAAACCTTTTATTATTACTAAAATTGCTCCAAACATTTATATATTAATCTATATTTTTATTTATTCATAAATAATTATTATGAAGAAATTGCCCTTTATTAAGGGATATAATTTTATTAAGACATTTTTAATCTGAATTAAGCAAAATAAGAATCATATTAAAAGTACCCAAATTTATTTAATGCCTTTTATTAAGTAATAGTAGCTTCTTTTAACATGTTTGCACGTTATTTATACTGCTATATATATTCGTGAATTAATTATTATTATACATGAATTTTATTAATTTTTGTATATACTATAATATTATTATAATATATTGATTTTTTCATAACAAATTTTTAAGCATTATGTTTCAAATTTTTTAATTTAAGAATATAAATAATAAAAAAAATTGTAAAAATTTTTATTTTTCTAATATAATAAAGCTCATTTATATTATATTATAATGTTTGAAATTTTTTATTTAAATATTTAATACTCTAATAACTCTAAATAAATATTATGAAAAGGTGATCATAAACATTATTCTACAATATTTGAAATAATTTTAACAATATATATTTTGTAGTTTTAAATAATGTTAACAATATATCAATAATGAAATAACAATATGTCAATTAAAATCATTTATTATTCTAAAATAGTAGTGTTTATAATAAAAAAATAATATAGAAAATACTTAAGAACTATTAGTAAAATAAATTAACATAATAATATTCTTTCCTATTTTTTAAAGGTAGTGTTCATAAAAAAATAAAGAAATCAATGAACATGTAAAAAATTTTTTATAATAAATTATTTCGATACTATACATTTTAGTTCCTATTGAAATAATTCTAATATATTATCACGTAACATAATTATTATTAAAATAATATTAAAATTTTAATTTATGTTTACTATTTTAATATTAGAAAATTGAAATTTTCGAGGATTTAGCAATAGATATTTCATCTCTAAATATTATTAGTAACGATATTGCATGGCTTTTATTCATAAAAGTATTAGCGACGAATTTTGTGTTGCTAAAAGATGATGTTGTATGGATAAAATTTTACTAGAATTTGTGTCACTAAAGGTATTAGCAACGAAGTGATAGGATTATTGGCAAATTCTTTGTCGCTAATATATGTTGCTGGTGACACATCATCTCTATTGCGATAAGTACATTTTTTATTTTTATAAATAATAAAAATAAGGAAAAGTATTTTTAGAAATCCCAACTTTCTTACTTTTATATATTATATAAAATATTTAATTTTATAATTATGAATAATTATTTTAAATTATCAAACAAAACTTAAGTAAGTAAAATTTAAATATAAATGTAACACCCCTAATTTTTAAATTTATTATTTTTAGGCAAATATTGATATTTTAATTTTATTTAAATTTTAGGAAATTATTTAAAATTTTTCGGATTTTCGAAATCGGGTTTGATTTCTCAAAAATATAAAACTTTGATGATTTTAAAAATTAATTTAAAGACCACGTGCAAAACTAAAAATATATTTGGAGTCTATAAATTTTTTTGAGTTTTCTAGAATTTTTTCGGAATTTTTGGGCCTTGTTTTCGGTTCCAAGGTAGAGTAAAAATTCAAAATTTTATATCATGAATCGAACCGGCTGAATCGAACCGGATCGGATCGGACCGATTGAATCGGACCAGCTTCTTCTTCCTTTTTCTTCCTCCCCGCACGCGTCCCGACCTCCCCTCCTTCCCTCCCCGTTTTCTCTCTCCTCCCTCACCCCCAGCCCGCGCCGCCGCCTCCCCAGCCACCCCAGCTCGCCGGCGCGCTGCCTCACCACATCCCCACGGTCGGCCGACGCTCCAGGCGGCCGGAAAACACGCGCGAACGCCTCCCTTGGGCGTGCGCAACGCTTCGTCTTCCCGGCCGAAATCCGGCCAATCCGGCCACCGATTGGGCCGGGTCTTGTGTCTAAACCCATCTACACCTCGAGGGCTTTCCATAGACACCAAGAACACCAAAATCCATTGAGCGGTTTGTCCAATTTTTGTCTGGGAAGTTTTAGCCCATTTTGACTTTTGGGCAAGATTTCTCACAAACCGTGAACCCCACGAGAAAACCAAGAGTACCAGAGCGCTCCACTCGTCGAGAGTTTCGCGGAAAAAATATATTTTTCAAAATTTTTCGACACCGTTTTTCGATGGGTCCCACGGAACTTCACAGTATTTTTCCGAGTATTTAATGAGCTTAGAAAATTCAGTAAAATTTATGTGCTAACCCCCGTGTTGTGGGCTTCGTGTAGGTATCTTCAATTCGTGGAAATTCGACAGTTGTCCCGGTCTGTGAATTTTCAGCCAGACAGACCGACTACCGAAAAGGTCTCCGAATTGGATCGAGATTTTGGCTACCCCACCATTGTCAAACGTCCCGAGCGCGTCCCCGAAATCGGAATCGGCATAGGTAAACCTGAACCTTACTTTTTCGTAATTTTCTAATACTTAAATGGGATTAAAAATCCATAAAATATTCTTGGTAGCTCAGAAAACTATGATTCTTTTTGCAATAGCCTAGTAATATTGCTAAGGACCGCGGGGCAAAGTTTTAGAATTTTTAGAGCTTATTTAGGCTGTTTTTGCAAAAATGATCAATTATAAGGACTAAATTGTAAATTTATATATTGTGATTGAGGACTGTTTGGATGGGCCCAGGAGGGGCTGTGTAATGTGATTGAGTTGTGAATGTATGATTTGTGAATATAGAAGTGTGTTTTGAGCCCTTTTGCAGGTTGGGTAGGTCCTAGGTATAAGGGAGACTCTGCTGGATTTTCGGCACGACTTAGGACGTATTTGGTCTTTTCTTAGTTTGTATTGAGTAAAATTTATTAAATGATTCTAATAAAATTGTCAAGTGAGCCGGGACAGCCTTTTTCCTCCGCCCAGCCGCCACAGTGATTGCTGTTAAGTCTGTGAGTAAAATATTAATTTTAATTGTAATTTCGATATTATTATATGTTCAAGCATGCCCATGCATCACTTATATGCATATATCTATGTAGTTAAACTCTAGGCATGATTTATGTTGCATTCATAACTGTTAAAGTGCCATGGATGTTGTTGTGGTAATTTGGAGCAGTGTGCGTGCGTTGGCGTGCGTGTGATGTGGTGTTGGCTATGGATAGGACGGGTAGACACGGCTTGAGATCTTCGCTGGGACCCAGTCCTTCGGGGTAGACACGGCTTGAGTTCTTCGCTGGGACCCGATTTGGTTATTAAGTGGAAGTCCGAGCTGAGTTCTTCGCTAGCACAGGTTAGATTTAAGAGAGCTGTATAGGGGATCAGCTCCCATATATTTATGAATTGACATTACTGGGTGCGTGAGTGCTCCAAATTACCTTTTTGTTGTTATGATGTGAAAATTATTGCTGATGTTGTATTTCACTCTACAGGGTGCATTAGCTTTAGATAGTTATAGAGATTATGGTTAAAATTGATATTTTACTCTCTGAGTCAAACGCTCACTCCTGTTCAATATTTTTTCAAGCCACAGGAGGATATTTTTGAGGTTAACCTGCTTTTCTCCCTCGCAGGTCATTTATTTATTTTTGTATAAACCTGTTAACTCTTAGAATTTCCGCATGTGTTAGAAATGTTTATTTGAATTGGGTCTGTAATATAAATTGTTATGTTAGACCTGTAAACTTATTATTTTATGCATGTTGATGGACTGGATGAGGGAGCTAAGCTCCCATTTATTTTTATGTTGTATGAGTATGTGGAGGGTGAGCTGAGCTCCCCAATTGATTATATAATATGTTTACAGGTTGGGTGAGTCAAAAACTTCCCATTGAAAGGTCCATTTTATGGCCGGACTCTGTCCGGTTGAATTCTTGAAATTGGGCCCAAATGTGCCTTAGAGTTGGGTTAAGGAATAGTTAGGCTTACTACGGGCCTCGGGGGCTTTAGGGTGGCCCAGGTCCTAGTGCCGGTCCGGCCCATAGGTTGGGTCGTGACAATAAATAAGACTACTAATTTTAAATTTATATAAATTTTAAAATTAATTATATAATAAAAATAAAGAAGAGTATTTTTGGAGATCCCAATATTTTCCCTCCTTCATACATTTATAGATAATTTGTAAATATATTATTTAATGGATAATACAAATATTTAAAGTTATCTATAAAACTGAGTTTAAATACAATAAGCTGTGTCAAATTAATTAATGATTTTTAGTGTGGGAAGAAAGACTTCACTTTTACCATCTTTTTGTTGAAGAAACATCTCATGATACTTTTGATTTATTTTTATTAATAAAAATAAGAAGTTGTATAACTTTTCTTGTTACTTTTACTTGATAGTGTTCTTATGTGATGAAAAACTCTTGATACCTATTTACTCGTGAAAAATAATTTTCTATTCTCTATTTTTTTTTCTAAGAAAATTTTTAAAAAAATAAAAGCTTGTTAACCTATAAATAATATAAAACAACTTTTTAATTAAAAAAATAAAAATATTCAAATATTTCACAATTAAAAAATAAATCATATAAAATATATTCAAAACTTATTTTATTTTCAAAATATTTTAATGTGTTATTTTAATTTATTTTATAATAATATATTTTTAATCATTTTAGATAAATTTTTTTCTAAGTAATTATTTAATTTTAGTTATTATAAAATAATTTTGATTATAAGAAAGTCATTGTTTTTTATTTGAAAACAGTTGAAAAATAAAAATTTTATTAAAAATGAAAATAATAGAAAACAACTTAAAATTATTTCCAATTCTTAGTTAAATTTTAAAAATTTGAAAAATTGATTTTAAAATTGACACATATGAATATAAAATTCTATTTTTTTAATTTTTTTAGAAAATTTTCTAGAAAACTACTCTAATTTTTCACAAGTGAATAGACTTTATTTTCACCATATTTTTATAGAGTTAACATATACTTTTGCTTGAATAAAAATCCTTGGAAAAAGTTTTTATTTAATAAATATTTATTTACATACAACTAGAATATAATGGAATTGTCTTTTAGAAAAATACTGTGGAAGTGTCTTTTAGGTGTTTTAATAATTTTGATTTAGACCCTTATTTTAATTTCTCAAATTTATTGCATCATACTTGCCTTGGTAAAAAAAAATTTATTAATTTTAAAGTTGATTAATTAATTAGTATAGAAATTTTTCTAAAATTATATATATATAAATCAAATTTGTAAGTTCGTAAAACGGGTATAAATAATATGCAATGCACGTTAAAAAAATACTAAAACAACAAGTTTTAATCTGACTAAACATAGATTTCTATCAAGCTTATTCTTATCAATTTCAACTTCAAATTAAAAAAAAAAAAATCTAATTTCAATATGACTTCAGATCACAACTGTATTGTGGACATACCTATCATAACACATCAATTTCATACATAATTATGTCATTACTATTAGGAGATAACATTGAAAGAAACAGTCTTTATTAATAATAGTAACACAAATGTGCAAATATTCAATTTGCAAAAGTGATTTATTGACAATATTTAAATGATAAATTGGGTGCTTCTTCTCTCCCTCTCTATTTTTCTTCTCTTTTCTTTTTCATATGAAAGACACATTATCATTTACATAACAATGAATCCGATCACCTTAAGCCTAACATGGCTATTGTAGTTCGCTGTAAAACAATGAAATGCCAATACAAGTATAGAAAGCATAATTTAGATGGCTTCACGCAAATTTTTCTTTTTTCTTCTTTAAAAGTTACACCACTGTTATCTCAGAGTTTTGTGCACTGTTGAAGCCCCACAGTGGCAAATGGCCGCTGTGATGAACTACCTTTTGGGAGGGGAATGCCAGAAAGGAAGTGTTTAATCATTGAAAGTGATCTTTCAGGCTGGTATGATGGTACTTGATGTCCAGCACCTCTTACTGTAACAAATGTCAAGTCCCCTTGATACACCTGCGAGTACCCACCAACCTGAAAAACATACAATTTTCAGTTTCTTTGCTTGGTTTTGATCTAGATAACGAGTGCTTGCAAGAAAATTTGCGGACCTAATAGGCCTCTACAAAATAATTACCTCCCCGTTAAGGTACCATGGATACCATTCAGTTTTTGTGGGAAGTTTCATTTTTGCAATTGAGTACTGTGTAGAAGTTACAGGTACCCTTCCATTGTATCACCACTGCAAGCCATTGTAACAAAAGATTTTAGCATAATGATTATGAGCATAGAAGATTTTTGCAAAGTAATTTAGGCCCCATGAGCAAGTAGGAATCACCATTCACCAATAAGCTACATAATGATTATGAGGATAATGGTTATAGTCACAGGTTTTTGAAACTTACCTGTATATCCAAACTCTTAATCCATTTGCCATGAATTCCTGTAGTAAGGGAATAACGGTTGATGGGCTATCCTTCCAACTATCCAATATATCACTGCAAGGTTCCCAATCATGATTAAGCTTAGTGACATTGGCATGCATGGCTTCTTGGACCTCAGGAGTATTGAAATAAGCATGCACATAATAGTCACTGCACGGATCAAAATACGCCAACTGAAAAACAAAGACAACCAAGTTACATATGTTATTTCCCTCCTATATTTACATATGTGAATCCCCACAAGGAATTGGGTTTATAATTAAACTTACCGAGGCCTGCTTGGGCTTGGCTGTGAGATTTCCATTGTGGCACAAAGGCCAGTAGATGTTATAAATATCAATATCAGCCGTATCATGATCGGCTTTGCCAGAAGCTAAATTGCACTCTCTGGACTGCTTGCTGACAAAATCAGGTGAGAAATTACAGTACTGATGGATCTTTTGCACTGTTTCTGGTGAAGTTAAAGCATGATTTCCGTACTAGTCATACATCCCTAGATTATCTGTTTCGTCATTGATTACTGCATTTCCAATCTGCATTTTCACATAGATATGGTTACTACGTTTAATATCTTTTTTAAAGTAAGAGAATGGACAGTGGGCCACATACTGCAATTCCTTTGAGGTTGATGGTGGTTTGGTTGGCCTTCTTGTTATGGTAAAGAATGGTATGTGCAAGTTGAGGCACGTAATGCCCTGCGTAGCTCTCCCCAGAAATGTACAAGTCCCTACTTTTATATTCAGGAAATCTTTTCAACCAATGTCTCAAAAACAAATAATTATCTGCAGCTGTTTTTCTATCTCCAAAGTCATTATAATCGGATGTCCTGTTAGAGTATGAAAACCCTACTCCAGCAGGCGACTCTAAAAACAGAACATTTGCAGCTGAAAGAAAGTTAAAAAGAAAAGGAAGAAAATTAATCCCAGTTTGGAATATGAAATTTTACAAATTTAATTCAGTTGATTTCTTTGTAGTTAATCTCATATTTATAATTAAAGAAAGAATTCTATTCTTTTTAACTTAAAAAATTTCATTTTCAAAAATAAATTGTATGAGAATTCAATTTAAAATGATTTATTTCAAATTAAACCTGAGTTTTCATTCATAGAATTATGTTCAGATCGAGAAATCAATCAACTGAAACTAAAGGAAAAAAAAAATTAATTCAGAAAAGATTTTTAAAAATACAGCTAATTAAGATATAAACCATTGATAATTAGGCAAATATTCAGCTATTAAACTATAAAAATCTTAGTTTAGAAAAGAAGAAGGTACCCTCATTCCATGAAAAATTGTTGTTATAAAGTGTTTTGCCATCACTATGTACTCTAAATGGTCCAAGCTCTTCCATTGCTCCATAAGCCAGAGATGAGCAACCAGGGCCTGTGAAGAACAAAAAAAATTAATCAAGTAATATTAGCAATGGAATTAACCAAAAAAATTGGGCATGCAATTATATCATTATGCCATAATAAAATAAAGTGATTAATTATGGGATAATTTTGATTTTAATGAGCAATTTTCTGTTTTGTTAGTTACCTACTTTTATGATTAATTAAGAAGATAAAAATATAAACAAATTTTTTTAAGAAACTAAAAATTATATTATAAAACACTGATATGCATATATTTTATATTTTAATTAATTTTTCTGTTATTCTAATTATTTTATTTGAGATATCATCATCTACTGATAAATAGTAATGTATTACAAGAACATTAATTGAATATCAAGTATTGCATGAATATGAAAGAGAATGCGTAACTAATACAGTGATTGATGATAGATAAGATACCAACTCTCTGTTAAGATTATTGACATTTCTGTAAATCATTCTCTCATTTAAAAAAAAAAAAAATAAAAAGTGCTTAAAATCCATTCATTTAAACAAATCGCCCACTAAATCACTAATTTATTGAAAAAAAAATAAGGAAAAAAAATAAAAGGGTATAGGGAAAATGATTATAGTTAAGGGAAAATTATTGACCAGATTCGGTTATCATTAGGGGTGAGCAGATTTCGGTTCAAATCGAAAAATTAAATCGAACCGAATTAATTCGGTTCAATCATTTGATTTTAAAATTTAATCGATTCGGTTCGGTTTTATATTATAAAAATTTCAATTAGTTTGGTTCGATTCGATTTTAAAGAGAAAAAAATCGGTTAAACTGAATCAAACCGAATTGTAATTTTATATATTCAAATCGAACCGAATCGATTTTTGAATTGATTTATTTTCATGGGGAATTTATTAATTATATTTAATTATATATATAAATTATTTAATTTCATTGATTAATGGTTACTAGGTTCAAACCAAAGTCAAAATTAGACCAAATAACTTGAAAATCAAGGTTAAATTAAAAAATAATCAAAAATTAAAAACAATCGGTTTGAATCGAATCGAATCGAAATAGAGTGGTTTGATTCGATTTGATTTTTCATTAATTTCAATTTGATTCGGTTTTTAAAATATGTAATTCGATTTTTATAATTTAATTGGGTTCGGTTTGAACCAAATGCTCACCCCTAGTTATCATGAAACCAATATACAATATATCTTTACATATAAAATAGGTGAAACTCACATAATATATATTTTAAATTCATGATAAATCAAGTCTAAGTAAGTTTTCCACTAATTACCTCCATTCAGCCACAGAAGAAGGGGCAATGACTCTTTTGAATGCTTAGCTTCAACAAAATAATAATAATAAGCCCTCCCAGCTGATTTATCCACAGTAATATAACCACCATATTGTTCAAATGCCACCTTAGGTTGCCCAGGCAAGCTCTGAATCCTATCATTTTTTTTAGAGCCTCCAACTGATGATAGATTTATACCAAAAAGAGTATCAACTATTTGCTTGTTCGCATCTGTAATTTCCTCTTCTTGGCTTAGATCAATCACCTCAAAAGGCCTTTTATCAATGCCGGAGTTTTCACTAAACTTGGCCTTGTTGAATTTTCCGAGTACTTCACCTTCCTTTGCTCCATAGCTTTCAGCCACAAAGCATGAAAGAATAAGAAAGAAAACAAGAAGAAAACATGGGTTTCTCTCCATGGTGTGTGAAGCTTCAGGGTTTTGATTTGTGGATTTAAACAAATTTAAGGTGTTTATATAGTGATCCTTTAAGAGGACTACCAAATGTAGATTCATATAGTTGTTGGAATTCTAAAATTGTATTTCACAGCTCAGTTTTTGCAGGTGATCTCATTGGTGAGGTTGGCCAATGCCTTTTTTTATTTCGGACAATGCATTTAGTCTATATAACTAGAAGGTGCCTTTCATAATCTTCCATTAAAGTATTCCAATAATTATTGGGGTTTTAAAAACCATGATCTATTTCCTCTTTCGCCATGTCTTTTTCCAAAAGAAATTCATGATAAGATCATATTTTATGCATTAAAAATATCCTATTAACTTCATACAAGAGACCATAAATTAACCATAAAGATTGCTTTATTATTTCAAATAGTAAAATATATTATACTTTCAAAAAATATTTTAAATATTATTATCTTATTTTATTTAATAATTATTGAAATTCAAGCATTGTAGTGGGCTTGCCAAAACAAATTCTGGCTTCCATCCTGACTATATGTGAATTATCTTGCGCTTGCAGAAACTGTTAGAAAATAACTAATGTCACACTTGATACTGGATTAATAAAGGATAATTATTTTTAATTTATCATTAATATTATTTAAATGTTTAAAATATTAAATATTAATTTTAAAAATCAAATTAATAATTATTTTATTTAAAAATTAAAATTTATATGAAAAACATTTAATTTTTTATTTTTTTAACCTTCCTTACAAGTAATATAGGTTTATTCCGTTTGCATAAATCAAGCTCATGAGTCATCTTTTGTACAAAAAGGAAAAAAAAATTGACCAAAGCCTATGGTTTTATTTCTTGTTAGCATAAATAAATTATTATTATTATTATTATTACTATATATATATATATATATATATATATATATATATATATATATATATATATATATATATATATATATATATATATATGATGTGAAAATAATTTAATTCACTAATAGCTTGAATGCATGTGTATCAAACATTGAATATACCAATATGGTATGCTGATTGATTTCTAGAACAAACAATTGTAGTAAAAATTAAATATTTATGTGAATTTTTAATTTGATTCAAATAATTTTAATTTTATTAGTTTAATTCTCATATTTTAAAATTATATCCAAAATTATTGAATTTATATAATATATGTCAACCTTATCCTTTCTATGTTTATTTCAATTTCAATTATTTATAATAATTAGGTTAATTAGTATTATTATTAATTTCTTAGCATATTTTTTCACATTATTTCTATAAAAGTAGCAAAAATTTTATTAGCATATGTTGGCCCTTTTTTATTTTTTTTCTTACTACAAAATAGTAAAATGATTGACAAAATTTCCTATTAAAAATAGATCTATATATATGTAAAAAATACAATTTTATCCATTTATTTTAAATTTAAGGATTGGGATTGTTAATATTTATCACAACATTTTTATTTGTACTACTATTTAAAGTGCGTGTGTTGCACGTGCATAAAATCGAAAAAATAAAATATAATATTAAATTATATATGTAATTCATTATTTAAAATATACTATAAATATGATATATTTAGTTATATATAAATACATAATTCATTATGTTAAAATTATATAATATATCTAAAAAATTATAAAATAAACATGTATAAAATTAATAGTTCTTTTATTTGATAGAATTTAGTACTGTGTGATACAATATGATTCCAAGTGTAATTATTGATAAAGAAATAATTCTGTCAAAATAATAAAATATATTTAATCTGGTGCATTTCAGCTCTAATATCAATTCTTATTTAGAATAATAAATGCCGTGCATAATTTTACTCTCAATGCTTAAAAAAAAAAGAAAATAAAAAATATAATAATTGTAATAATATATTATATTTTTAAAAAAATTGGTGAAAATATAAAGTAAAATTTGAAATCTGCAATCATTTATAAATTAAATATTTTGATAAATTAAATTTAATTTAGGTTCAGGAATTAGATTTTTGTATAATGTATAGGAATATTAGGAAAATAAAATTATAAAAAGAATAAAAAGTTAAGAAAAATTACTATTCCTACATTTTTTACAATTTCATTAGAATTTTATTTTTTAGTATTTAATTTATGTTAGTTAATATCTTTTATAAATTATATAAAATTATCAAAGTATTTTAATAAGTTTACAATATTTAGCTGGTAAGAAAATTCTAAGACTTATAAAAGATATTGAATATATATAAAACACAATTTTATTAGAATTCTATTTTAATATTTAATTTATATTAATTAATATGTGTTATAAATAACATAAAATTAAGAGAATATTTTAATTTGTTCACAATTGTAATAATATAATATATTTTAAAACCTTTTTTATAAAAATATAAAGTAAACTTGAAAATTGCAATTATTTAAATATTAAATATTTTAATAAATTTAATTTTGATTTAGCAGTAGAAATTGAATTTAGATATTTGGAAAATAAAATTATAAAAAAGTAAGAATAGTGAAAAATAACTAATTCTACGATTTTTTATAATTTCAGTAAAATTTTATTTTTTAATAAGTAATTTATATGAATTAATATCTTTTATAAATAAAATAAATTTATAAAGGTATTTTAATAGATTTACAATATCTAATTGGCAAGAAAATTTTAAGACGTATAAAATGTCTTGAATATATATAAAACATAATTTTATTAGGATTCTATTTTTAATACTTAATTTATATTAATTAATATTTATTATGAATAAAAAATTATAAAATTATAAGGGTCTATTAGTCCGTTCAAAAGTTTAGCCTCTCATTTATACATTTATATATATTAGCATTTGAAACACATGCGTTGCATGTTTATTGAACTAGTTTATAACATGTGTGTATTTTATTTACATAGAAAATAATTAACTATTAATTTAATTACTTCATTAAAATTTTAAAATTTTTACAATAGTTAATATTATAGTTCAATTAGTGCTATAACATATATAGATATTTGAAATGTTTTTATATCATTTATTTTGTTGTTAGAAAGTTTGTTCATATCTACAATAAAATTGTAAAATAATTCTTTTTTTGAGATATGATCATTTATTTTCTCTGACAGTATTTTGTGAGTATTACTTTAAATTTTAAGCCCATTAATATATTTAATATTAAATGATTAATAATGATACATTATCAACATTGATTACCTCTAATTTAATAATAAGTATTATGATTGATAATTTATTAGAAAAGAAAAATTGAGAAAACCATCATACTCATTGAGAATTATGAAAACTTAAAATATATAATTGCTTGTGTGATCATTAATCCAAAATCTTGGTTGATTTGAAAGACATTTTTCTAATTTGAGTGAGAGAAATATTTCTCAATAGAATGGGGGTATATGTCATACATATAGTAGAACTCCTATTTTAGTGTTATTCTTAATTAAATCAGGATTGGATTGACTAACATTATAAATAGGAGTATTGTGAGAATGTTATTCAGCTTTGCCAATGGAGAGTGGCTTCGCCTATTAAAGAGAGCGGCTTTCAGATCATGAATGGGGCTATCGCCCATTATAGAGAGGGACTTTGCCCACTGCTAAGGAATGGCTTTTACCCATTGAAGACAAGGCTTTTAGCTCATTGAGTGGGGTTGTCACCCATTGCAGGGAAGGCTTTGCTAATTACTGAGGATTTGGCTTTACCTATTGATGAAGGGCTCTTACCCATTGCAATCCCATAGAGTAAGAAAGGCTTCGGCCTAAGGTAGAGAAGGACATAGTCCAAGAAGAAGGAGCTATTGTCCTTTATAGTTGAAAACACCATTTGTGGTGGTTGTGTAGTAATAATTAAAATAATAAATATATTGGTTATGTCTAGAGGAGATTGAGATGATTAACTAATATATTTACTATGAACAGTTTTTATGAGGGTTCTCTTGAGTGTGATGGGTTAATAGAAAGTGATGCTATTGGAAGTTCCTAGGATCTGGTCTTAATATTACGTAAGCCTACATTAAAGAAAAAGAATGAGGTGGGTGGCCTTCTGGCAAGCCATTTCGACGCTCAAGTCAAAGAACTGGGTATGAAAATATTGAAAGAACTATAATGAGATTTTGAGAATAAGAATATGCGTACCTTGTTTCTGGTTATTTAGTTGGTATTTATAGGCCTTCTAAGGAAATAGCTATTGCTTTGTTTATGGAGATAATCTCAGCTAATATATTGAGATTGTCCTTATGAAATCCGCTCTTGCTTCATTATTGACGTGATATTGCTCGATACATGAGATCCAGTCTTGATTCTTACTTGGTATATGAGATCCAGTCTTGCTTAATTACTAGCATGATTATTGCTCAGCACATCTTTTGTTCACCTTGTTAGGTGATTGAAGGTATTTTGTTCTGTCTTATTTCAGTCTCATAGTCCTTTGGCCAGTATTTGACCCTTTCGACTGCCATGCTATATATTTGTGTGGATTTGACTATTTGATTCGGATTTTTAGGCATGTAGTATCATTAGTCCCCCCCCCCCCACCCTGATATTTATGAACCTTTAGGTTTGTGTTGTTGTTCGTCTAGCTAGGATATGACATGTCTATTGTCTGGTTCTTTTTAGCTATCGTGTTTACCCTTGTGGCTAGCTATCAGGCATGCTTTGAGTGATCTTTTTAATCTGAGTTGTCATCATTGAATTTTTCTCGATATGTGAAAAGGCTGTTCAGCGACAAATGTGACGGTTCGTATTTCAAAATCAATTATTGTCTACTTTTATTTCTATAAAATCCTTGTTTCTCATTCTTTCTTTTTTCATTTCCTTGTATTTTTGCTATCTAATTTGTGATTTCCAATGGCTTTTTTTGTTGTTCTATCTTTGCATTTTGGTACTCCGGTGAAGGTATTTCTTTTTCCTTTTCCTAATTTATCCCTTTATACTTTTATTTTTCATTGAGAATGAGTATTGAGTGGCAACGGTGATTCGAGTGCCACCTTTCAGTCACCAGCCATCATCTATAACCATGATTTTAGTACTCGTGAACTATTTTTATAATTTGACCAAAGTCCAACAAAAGTTATGGAGGCTCTAGAAACTATGGATCCGACTATCATTGGTGCCTCTTATGCTCCTAGTGTTCGTCCGATTTCGAATGTAAAGGCAAGCTCCTCCGGTCTAAATATGTCGAGGGGGGTTTTTGAAATGCAGTCCTCATTGTCTGGGTGGGACCTGTAACACCCTAAATTTTTAAATAATTATTTTATGTGATTATATGATTTTTGAATGGTTTGGTGAGCCTAGGTGGGGCCATATGATATTGATGAGATGTGGATATGGGAAATATGTTTTAGAAGTGTTATTTGGATCATTTTGCAGGTTGGGTAGGTCCTAGGTATAGGGGGAATTCTACCAAATTTTTGGCAAAACTTAGGATTTGTCCTTTGACTCTTTGAAGTTTTATTTGAATAAATATTGATAAAAAAATTTTTGATATAATGTTTAAGTGAGCCGGGCCAGCCTTCCTCCTCCACCTAGCCGCCGCAGTAATCAACGGTTAATTTGTGAGTAGATATTGATTTTATTTGTAATTTCAATATTATTACATATTCAAGGTATGCTCATGCATCACATATAAATATATGTATGTAGTTAAATATTAGACACGCTCTGTGTTGCATTTTTTATTGTTTGAGATATGCTTGTAGATGTCGCCTTAAGGTAATTTAGAGCTATGCTCGTGTTTCGGTGTGCATGTGGTGTGGTGTGATGGATATGGGTAGGACGGGCAAATCGGCTTGAGCTAGTCTCGCTTGGGGCTCGATTTTTTTTGAGAAAGTCGAGGTGAGTACGGCTTTGAGTTGATCTCATTGACCCCCGCATTTGGATTATTAAGCAAAAGTCCGGCTCGAGTTGATCTCGCTGGTAGGCCTTGGATTGAGAGAGCTGTATAGGAGATCAGCTCCCATATGTATTTTAATTGATGTGATATATGGGTGTGTGAGTGCTTCAAATTATTCTTTGTGCGAGTATTGTTTGAATTTGATAAAATTTGCTGATCGATATTGCATTCCATCCTTAGAGATGCATTAGAATTAGATAGTTATAAAAATTATTTTTAAAATCAATATCTTATTCTATGAGTCGAACGCTCATTCCTGTTCACCCGTTTTTCCCAAGTTTAGGAGAGCTTTTTCTTATAATTAATCTGTCTCCTCCTTCGCAGGTTCATTGGTACCCTGATTATATTTATTATTGTTGATTTGAATTTTAGAACTCCACATGTGCTAGGGCATTTTATTTAGCTGGGTCTGTAAAAGATTAATTATTGAATTTGTTAACATATTGAATACGCATGTGTGGACTTATGGTTTTATTTGCTTGTATGGATGAGGGAACTGGGCTCCCAGTGATCATTTTATGTTGACTGAGGATATTGTGGGTGAGTTGAGCTCTCCAAATGATTATATATTGTGATTACAGGTCGGGTGAGTTGAAAACTCCTCGTTGGATGGTGCTGGATATGGTTGGACTCTGTCCAGTTATTTTCTTGAAATGGATTTTGAAATTGGGCTTATAGATTGGGTTTGAACAGTGAGGCTTACTACGGGCTTTGGGGGCCTTATACCGACCCAAGTTCTAGTACCGGTTCAGCCTATAATTTGGGTCATGACAATGTTGGTATCAGAGCTTAGGCTCTAGATTCATGGGAAGTACATGTCTAAGGCTTAAGAAGAGTCTGGTTAGGGATTCACATGCGAAGTATATGATCCTGTTTCATCTTCTTCTGTAATTCTTTATTTCTAGATTCTGCATTATTTCTCCAGTAATATAATAGTGTTTCAGTTACTGTCTTGGTTTTTGTAAAGTACGTAGAGATGTGAAATAGAGTTAGCAAACATATTGAGGTCTACCATTGGGTTACATGCTCTAAGAGATGCTGTGTTTCTCCTAGTATAGGGTTAAGTGGTGTACCTATCTAGTACAAGGCACAAGAACATAAAGGTGAATTGTGGCCATGTTGCCCTAGATAGGGGTGAGGGTACTACTGCTAGCAATCGTCAGTGGATAGCCCTATCAAAGTAACTTTATGGTACCAATGGGTTCAAGAGAGATAAGAGATTGGAAAACCTGGTTTGTTGGGATATACTGTAATAACTATGCAATATTCTCGATATTTGTGATGAAAACTATATCAAAGCATTTACCTAAACCTTTTATTATTACTAAAATTGCTCCAAACATTTTTATATTAATCTATATTTTGATTTATTCATAAATAATTATTATGAAGAAATTGCCCTCTATTAAGGGATATAATTTTATTAAGACTTTTTTAATCTGAATTAAGCAAAATAAGAATCATATAAAAAGTACCCAAATTTATTTAATGCCTTTTATTAAGTAATAGTAGCTTCTTTTAACATGCTTGCACGTTATTTATACTCGCTATATATATTCGTGAATTAATTATTTTTATACATGAATTTTATTAATTTTTGTATATACTATAATATTATTATAATATATTGATTTTTTAATAAAAATTTTTTAAGTATTGTGTTTCGAATTTTTTAATTTGAGAATATAAATAATAAAAAAATTGTAAAAATTTCTTTTATAATATAATAAAGCTCATTTATATTATATTATAATGTTTGAAATTTTTTATTTAAATATTTCATACTCTAATAACTCTAAATAAATATTATGAAAGGGTGATCTTAAACATTATTCTACAATATTTGAAATAATTTTAACAATATATATTTTGTAGTTTTAAATAATGTTAACAATATATCAATAATGAAATAACAATATGTCAATTAAAATCATTTATTATTCTAAAATAGTAGTGTTTATAATAAAAAAATAATATAGAAAATACTTAAGAACTATTACTAAAATAAATTAACATAATAATATTCTTTCCTATTTTTTAAAGGTAGTGTTCATAAAAAAATAAAAGAAATTAATGAACATGTAAAAAAAATTTTATAATAAATTATTTCGATACTGTGCATTTTAGTTTCTATTGAAATAATTCTAATATATTATCATGTAGCATAATTATTATTAAAATTTTAATTTATGTTTACAATTTTAATATTAGAAAATTGAAATTTTCAAGGATTTAGCAATAAATATTCCATCTCTAAATATTATTAGTAACGATATTGCATGGCTTTATTCATAAAAGTATTAGCGACGAGTTTTGTGTTGCTAAAAGATGATGTTGTATTGATAAAATATTACTATAATTTGTGTCACTAAAGGTATTAGCAACGAAGTGATAGGATTATTGGCAAATTCTTTGTCGCTAATATATGTTGCTGGTGACAAATCATCTCTGTCGCTATAAGTACATTTTTGTATTTTTATAAATAATAAAAATAAGGAAAAGTATTTTTAGAAATCCCAACTTGCTTACTTTTATATATTATATAAAATATTTAATTTTATAATTATAAATAATTATTTTAAATTATTAAAAAAAACTTAAGTAAGTAAAATTTAAATATAAATAGGACTACTAATTTTAAATTTATATAAATTTTAAAATTAATAATATAATAAAAATAACGAAGAGTATTTTTGGAGATCCCAATATTTCTCCTCCTTCATACATTTATAGATAATTTAAAAATATATTATTTAATGAATAATATAAATATTTAAAATTATCTATAAAACTGAGTTTAAATACAATAAGCTGTGTCAAATTAATTAATGATTTTTAGTGTGGGAAGAAAGACTTCACTTTTACCATCTTTTTGCTGAAGAAACATCTCATGATACTTTTGATTTATTTTTATTAATAAAAATAAGAAGTTGTATAACTTTTCATGTTACTTTTACTTGATAGTGTTCTTATGTGATGAAAAACTCTTGGTACCTATTTACTTGTGAAAAATAATTTTCTATTCTCTATTTTTTTTTTCTAAGAAAATTTTTAAAAAAATAAAAAGCATGTTCACCTATAAATAATATAAAACAACTTTTTAATTAAAAAAATTAAAATATTCAAATATTTCACAATTAAAAAATAAATCATATAAAATATATTCAAAACTTATTTTATTTTCAAAATATTTTAATGTGTTATTTTAATTTATTTTATAATAATATATTTTTAATCATTTTAGATAATTTTTTTGCTAAGTAATTATTTAATTTTAGTTATTATAAAATAATTTTGATTATAAGAAAGTCATTGTTTTTTATTTGAAAACAGTTGAAAAATAAAAATTTTATTAAAAATGAAAATAATAGAAAACAACTTAAAATTATTTCCAATTCTTAGTTAAATTTTAAAAATTTGGAAAATTAATTTTAAAATTGACACCTATGAATATAAAACTCTATTTTTTTATTTTTTTTAGAAAATTTTTTAGAAAACTACTCTAATTTTTCACAAGTGAATAGACTTTATTTTCACCATATTTTTATAGAGTTAACATATGCTTTTGCTTGAATAAAAATCCTTGGAAAAAGTTTTTCTTTAATAAGTATTTATTTACATACAACTATAATATAATGGAATTGTCTTTTAGAAAAATACTGTGGAAGTGTCTTTTAGGTGTTTTAATAATTTTGATTTAGACCCTTATTTTAATTTCTCAAATGTATTGTATCATACTTGCCTTGGTAAAAAAATTTTATTAATTTTAAAGTTTATTAATTAATTAGTATAGAAATTTTTCTAAAATTATATATATATAAATCAAATTTGTAAGTTCGTAAAACGGGTATAAATAATATGCAATGCACGTTAAAAAAATACTAAAACAACAAGTTTTAATCTGACTAAACATAGATTTCTATCAAACTTATTCATATCAATTTCAATTTCAAATTAAAAAAAAAAAATCTAATTTCAATATGACTTCAGATCACAACTGTATTGTGGACATACCTATCATAACACATCAATTTCATACATAATTATGTCATTACTATTAGGAGATTACATTGAAAGAAACAGTCTTTATTAATAATAGTTAACACAAATGTGCAAATATTCAATTTGCAAAAGTGATTTATTGACAATATTTAAATGATAAATTGGGTGCTTCTTCTCTCCCTCTCTATTTTTCTTCTCTTTTCTTTTTCATATGAAAGACACATTATCATTTACATAACAATGAATCCGATCACCTTAAGCCTAACATGGCTATTGTAGTTCATTGTAAAACAATGAAATGCAAATACAAGTAGAGAAAGCATAATTTAGATGGCTTCACGCAAATTTTTCTTTTTTCTTCTTTAAAAGTTACACTACTGTCATCTCAGAGTTTTGTGCACTGTTGAAGACCCACTATGGCAAATGGCCGCCATGATGAACTACCTTTGGGAGGGGATTGCCAGAAAGGAAGTGTTTAATCATTGAAAGTGATCTTTCAGGCTGGTATGATGGTACTTGATGTCCAGCACCTCTTACTGTAACAAATGTCAAGTCCCCTTGATACACCTGCGAGTACCCACCAACCTGAAAAACATACAATTTTCAGTTTCTTTGCTTGGTTTTGATCTAGATAACGAGTGCTTGCAAGAAAATTTGCGGACCTAATAGGCCTCTACCAAATAATTACCTCCCCGTTAAGGTACCATGGATACCATTCAGTTTTTGTGGGAAGTTTCATTTTTGCAATTGAGTACTGTGTAGAAGTTACAGGTACCCTTCCATCTGTATCACCACTGCAAGCCATTGTAACAAAAGATTTTAGCATAATGATTATGAGCATAGAAGATTTTTGCAAAGTAATTTAGGCCCCATGAGCAAGTAGGAATCACCATTCACCAATAAGCTACATAATGATTATGAGGATAATGGTTATAGTCACAGGTTTTTGAAACTTACCTGTATATCCAAACTCTTAATCCATTTGCCATGAATTCCTGTAGTAAGGGAATAACGGTTGATGGGCTATCCTTCCAACTACCCAATATATCACTGCAAGGTTCCCAATCATGATTAAGCTTAGTGACATTGGCATGCATGGCTTCTTGGACCTCAGGAGTATTGAAATAAGCTTGCACATAATAGTCACTGCACGGATCAAAATACGCCAACTGAAAAACAAGGCAACCAAGTTACATATGTTATTTCCCTCCTATATTTACATATGTGAATCCCCGCAAGGAATTGGGTTTATAATTAAACTTACCGAGGCCTGCTTGGGCTTGGCTGTGAGATTTCCATTGTGGCACAAAGGCCAGTAGATGTTATAAATATCAATATCAGCTGTATCATGATCGGCTTTGCCAGAAGCTAAATTGCACTCTCTGGACTGCTTGCTGACAAAATCAGGTGAGAAATTACAGTACTGATGGATCTTTTGCACTGTTTCTGGTGAAGTTAAAGCATGATTTCCGTAGTAGTCATACATCCCTAGATTATCTGTTTCGTCATTGATTACTGCATTTCCAATCTGCATTTTCACATAGATATGGTTACTACGTTTAATATCTTTTTTAAACTAAGAGAATGGACAGTGGGCCACATACTGCAATTCCTTTGAGGTTGATGATGGTCTGGTTGGCCTTCTTGTTATGGTAAAGAATGGTATGTGCAAGTTGAGGCACGTAATGCCCTGCGTAGCTTTCCCCAGAAATGTACAAGTCCCTACTTTTATATTCAGGAAATCTTTTCAACCAATGTTTCAAAAACAAATAATTATCTGCAGCTGTTTTTCTATCTCCAAAGTCATTATAATCGGATGTCCTGTTAGAGTATGAAAACCCTACTCCAGCAGGCGACTCTAAAAACAGAACATTTGCAGCTGAAAGAAAGTTAAAAAGAAAAGGAAGAAAATTAATCCCAGTTTGGAATATGAAATTTTACAAATTTAATACAGTTGATTTCTTTGTAGTTAATCTCATATTTATAATTAAAGAAAGAATTCTATTCTTTTTAACTTAAAAAATTTCATTTTCAAAAATAAATTGTATGAGAATTCAATTTAAAATGATTTATTTCAAATTAAACCTGAGTTTTCATTCATAGAATTATGTTTAGATCGAGAAATCAATCAACTGAAACTAAAGGAAAAAAAAATTAATTCAGAAAAGATTTTTAAAAATACAGCTAATTAAGATATAAACCATTGATAATTAGGCAAATATTCAGCTATTAAACTATAAAAATCTTAGTTTAGAAAAGAAGAAGGTACCCTCATTCCATGAAAAATTGTTGTTATAAAGTGTTTTGCCATCACTATGTACTCTAAATGGTCCAAGCTCTTCCATTGCTCCATAAGCCAGAGATGAGCAACCAGGGCCTGTGAAGAACAAAAAAAATTAATCAAGTAATATTAGCAATGGAATTAACCAAAAAAATTGGGCATGCAATTATATCATTATGCCATAATAAAATAAAGTGATTAATTATGGGATAATTTTGATTTTAATGAGCAATTTTCTGTTTTGTTAGTTACCTACTTTTATGATTAATTAAGAAGATAAAGATATAAACATATTTTTTTAAGAAACTAAAAATTATATTATAAAACACTGATATGCATATATTTTATATTTTAATTAATTTTTCTGTTATTCTAATTATTTTATTTGAGATATCATCATCTACTGATAAATAGTAATGTATTACAAGAACATTAATTGAATATCAAGTATTGCATGAATATGAAAGAGAATGTGTAACTAATACAGTGATTGATGATAGATTAGATACCAACTCTCTGTTAAGATTATTGACATTTCTGTTAATCATTCTCTCATTTAAAAAAAAAAATAAAAGGTGCTTAAAATCCATTCATTTAAACAAATCTCCCACTAAATCACTAATTTATTGAAAAAAATAAAGGAAAAAAAAATAAAAGGGTATAGGGAAAATGATTATAATTAAGGGAAAATTATTGACCAGACTCGGTTATCATTAGGGGTGAGCAAATTTCGATTTAAATAGAAAAATCGAACCGAACCGAATTAATTTGGTTCAATCGGTTCGATTTTAAAATTTAATCGACTCGGTTCGATTTTATATTATAAAAATTTTGATTATTTCAGTTCGGTTCAATTTTAAAAAGAAAAAACCGATTAAACTGAACCAAACCGAATTGTAATTTTATATATTCAAATCGAAATGAATCGATTTTGAATTGATTTATTTTTATGGGGAATTTATTAATTATATTTAATTATATATATAAATTGTTTAATTTCATTGATTAATGGTTATTAGATTCAAACTAAAATCAAAATTAGACCAAATAACTTGAAAATCAAGGTTAAATTAAAAAGTCAATCAAAAATAAAACCTATGGGTTTGAATCAAATCGAACCGAAATAGAGCAGTTTGGTTCGATTTGATTTTTCATCAATTTCAGTTTGGTTCGGTTTTTAAAATATGTAATTCGATTTTCATAATTTAATTGGGTTCGGTTCGGTTCGAACCGAATGCTCACCCCTAGTTATCATGAAACCAAGATACAATATATATAGTGAGATTCACGTATAAAACTGGTGAAACTCACATAATATGTATTTTGAATTCATGATAAATCAGATCTAAGTAAGTTTTCCACTAATTACCTCCATTCAGCCACAGAAGAAGGGGCAATGACTCTTTTGAATGCTTAGCTTCAACAAAATAATAATAATAAGCCCTCCCAGCTGATTTATCCACAGTAATATAACCACCATATTGTTCAAATGCCACCTTAGGTTGCCCAGGCAAGCTCTGAATCCTATCATTTTCTTTAGAGCCTCCAACTGATGATAGATTTATACCAAAAAGAGTATCAACTATTTGCTTGTTCGCATCTGTAATTTCCTCTTCTTGGCTTAGATCAATCACCTCAAAAGGCCTTTTATCAATGCCAGAGTTTTCACTAAACTTGGCCTTGTTGAATTTTCCGAGTACTTCACCTTCCTTTGCTCCATAGCTTTCAGCCACAAAGCATGAAAGAATAAGAAAGAAAACAAGAAGAAAACATGGGTTTCTCTCCATGGTGTGTGAGGTTTCAGGGTTTTGATTTGTGGATTTAAACAAATTTAAGGTGTATATATAGTGATCCTTTAAGAGGACTACCAAATGTAGACTCATATAGTTGTTGGAATTCTAAAATTGTATTTCACAGCTCAGTTTTTGCAGGTGATATCATTGGTGAGGTTGGCCAATGTCTTTTTTTATTTAGGACAATGCATTTAGTCTATATAACTAGAAGGTGCCTTTCATAATCTTCCATTAAAGTATTCCAATAATTATTGGGGTTTTAAAAACCATGATCTATTTCCTCTTTCTCCATGTCTTTTTCCAAAAGAAATTCATGATAAGATCATATTTTATGCATTAAAAATATCCTATTAACTTCATACAAGAGACCATAAATTAACCATAAAGATTGCTTTATTATTTCAAATAGTAAAATATATTATACTTTCAAAAAATATTTTAAATATTATTATCTTATTTTATTTAATAATTATTGAAATTCAAGCATTGTAGTGGGCTTGCCAAAACAAATTCTGGCTTCCATCCTGACTATATGTGAATTATCTTGCGCTTGCAGAAACTGTTAGAAAATAACTAATGTCACACTTGATACGGGATTAATAAAGGATAATTATTTTTAATTTATCATTAATATTATTTAAATGTTTAAAATATTAAATATTAATTTTAAAAATAAATTAATAATTATTTTATTTAAAAATTAAAATTTATATGAAAAACATTTAATTTTTTATTTTTTTAACCTTCCTTACAAGTAATATAGGTTTATTCCGTTTGCATAAATCAAGCTCATGAGTCATCTTTTGTACAAAAAGGAAAAAAAATTTTGACCAAAGCCTATGGTTTTATTTCTTGTTAGCATAAATAAATTATTATTATTACTATATATATATGATGTGAAAATAATTTAATTCACTAATACCTTGAATGCATGTGTATCAAACATTGAATATATCAATATGGTATGCTGATTGATTTCTAGAACAAACAATTGTAGTAAAAATTAAATATTTATGTGAATTTTTAATTTCATTCAAATAATTTTAATTTTATTAGTTTAATTCTCATATTTTAACATTATATCCAAAATTATTGAATTTATATAATATATGTCAACCTTATCCTTTCTATGTTTATTTCAATTTCAATTATTTATAATAATTAGGTTAATTAGTATTATTATTAATTTCTTAGCATATTTTTTCACATTATTTCTATAAAAGTAGCAAAAATTTTATTAGCATATGTTGGCCCTTTTTTTTTTTTTCTTACTACAAAATAGTAAAATGATTGACAAAATTTCCTATTAAAAATAGATCTATATGTATGTAAAAAATACAATTTTATCCATTTATTTTAAATTTAAGGATTGGGATTGTTAATATTTGTCACAACTTTTTTATTTGTACTACTATTTGAAGTGCGTGCGTTGCACGTGCATAAAATCGAAAAAATAAAATATAATATTAAACTATATATGTAATTCATTATTTAAAATATACTATAAATATGATATATTTAGTTATATATAAATACATAATTCATTATGTTAAAATTATATAATATATATAAAAAATTATAATAAAATTAATACTGTGTGATACAATATGATTCCAAGTGTAATTATTGATAAAGAAATAATTCTGTCTAAACAATAAAATATATTTAATCTGGTGCATTTCAGCTCTAATATCAATTTTTTGTAGTCAATTCTTATTGATTTTATTTTTTTATTTAGTTTAGAATAATAAATGCCCTGCATAATTTTACTCTCAAAGCTTAAAAAAAAATAAGAAAATAAAAAATATAATAATTGTAATAATATATTATATTTTTAAAAAAATTGGTGCAAAATATAAAGTAAAATTTGAAATTTGCAATCATTTATAAATTAAATATTTTGATAAATTAAATTTAATTTAGGTTCAGGAATTAGATTTTTGTATAATGTATAGGAATATTAGGAAAATAAAATTATAAAAAGAATAAAAGTTAAGAAAAATTACTATTCCTACATTTTTTACAATTTCATTAGAATTTTATTTTTTAGTATTTAATTTATGTTAGTTAATATCTTTTATAAATAATATAAAACTATCAAAGTATTTTAATAAGTTTACAATATTTAGCTGGTAAGAAAATTCTAAGACTTATAAAAGATATTGAATATATATAAAACACAATTTTATTAGAATTCTATTATAATATTTAATTTATATTAATTAATATTTGTTATAAATAACATAAAATTAAGAGAATATTTTAATTTATTCACAATTGTAATAATATAATATATTTTAAAACTGTTTTTATAAAAATATAAAGTAAACTTGAAAATTGTAATTATTTAAATATTAAATATTTTAATAAATTTAATTTTGATTCAGCAGTAGAAATTGAATTTAGATATTTGGAAAATAAAATTATAAAAAAGTAAGAATAGTGAAAAATAACTAATTCTACGATTTTTTATAATTTCATTAAAATTTTATTTTTTAATAAGTAATTTATATGAATTAATATCTTTTATAAATAAAATAAATTTATAAAGGTATTTTAATAGATTTACAATATCTAATTGGCAAGAAAATTTTAAGACGTATAAAATGTCTTGAATATATACAAAACATAATTTTATTAGGATTTTATTTTTAATACTTAATTTATATTAATTAATATTTATTATGAATAAAATATTATAAAATTATAAGAGTCTATTAGTCCATTCAAAAATTTAGCCTGTCATTTATACATTTATATATATTAGCATTTGAAACACGTGCATTGCATGTATATTGAAATAGTTTATAACATGTGTGTGTTTTATTTACATAATAATTAATTATTAATTTAATTACTTCATTAAAATTTTAAATTTTTTACAATAGTTAATATTATGGTTCAATTAGTGCTATTTGAAATGTTTTCATATCATTTATTTCGTTGTTAGAAAGTTTGTTCATATCTCCAATAAAATTGTAAAATAATTATTTTTTTGAGATATGATCATTTATTTTCTCTGACAGTATTTTGTGAGTATTACTTTAAATTTTAAGCCCATTAATATATTTAATATTAAATGATTAATAATGATACATTATCAACATTGATTACCTCTAATTTAATAATAAGTATTATGATTGATAATTTATTAGAAAAAAAAAATTGATAAAACCATCATACTCATTGAGAATTATGAAAACTTAAAATATATAATTGCTTGTGTGATCATTGATCCAAAATCCTGGATGATTTGAAAGATGTTTTTCTAATTTGAGTGAAAGAAATATTTCTTAATAGAATGGAGGTATATGTCATATATATGGTAAAACTCCTATTTTAATGTTATTCTTAATTAAATCAGAATTGGATTGACTAACATTATAAATATGAGTACTGTGAGAATGTTATTCAGCTTTGCCAATGGAGAGTGGCTTCGCCTATTAAAGAGAGCGGCTTTCAGATCATGAATGGGGCTATTGCCCATTACAAAGATGGACTTTGCCCACTGCTAAGGAGTGGTTTTTGCCCATTGAAGATAAAGCTTTTAGCTC